>NC_090402.1:40102214-40460964 GCF_036365525.1 Heterodontus francisci | reverse complement strand
GTTCCCCGAATCTATGGAATTTTGGAAAATCAAAACCAATGCATCAACTATCTCACTAGTCACCTACTTTTAAGACCCTAGGATGAAGTCTATTAGGACCCAGGGACTTGTCAGCCCCCGGCTCCAACAATTTGCTCAGTACCACTCCCTGGTGATTGTAATTTTCTTGAGTTCCTCCCTCTCTTCCATTTTCTGATTTACAGCTATTTCTGGGATGTTACTTGTGTCCTCTACAGTGAAGACTGATGCAAAATACCAGTTCAATTCATCTGCTATCTCCTTACTTTCCATTATTAATTCCCCAGACTCACTTTCTATGGGACCAACACTCACTTTGTCAACTCTTTCCTTTTTTAAATATATGTAGAAACTCTTACTATCAGTTTTTATACTTATTGCTGGCTTTCTGTCGTACTCTAATTTTTCTCTCCTTATTAATCTTTTAGTCATTCTTTGGACAGAATATTTTAAAAAAAGCAATCTTCTGGCCTACCACCCATCTTTGTGCAATTATATGCTTTTTCTTTAAGTTTGATACTATTATTAACTTTTTAATGTAACTACAGATGGTGGGTCCTCCTCCTGGAATTTTTCTTTCTTGTTGGAATGTATCTATTCTGTGTATTCTGAAATAACCCCTTGAATGTCTGCCACTGCATCACTATTTTATTACAACATGCATGTTGTGGAGGGTTCATTTATCAGAGATGAATTTCAGTGTTTTTCAAGGGTTGAGCCTCAAACTTCCTGGTCTGAGTACATATCAGCCCAGAACAGCCGATTTATCATATACTGACCACTTAATTTTTACCAATTTTTCTGTGCTATTTTTCTTTATTTCTCGTCCTCTCCGTAAGCAAATTTTGACAATGAATCTTTGCAGATTATTCAACTGTTGAGGTAGTTGCAGCTCAGCCCAGTCTTCTCCTTGCCTAGTATCCATGCATGCATACAGGATTGAGAACACAGGCCAATTTCTTCTTGTAGTATGATCTCCTGTTGGGCAATGCTAATGGATTAGTATTGTTTTGAAGTTATTAGGGGACAAACTGAGCCAAACCAATCCAAAGTCAATTCAATTGGCTGCAGTGGATACTGATGGTGTTGTGACACAAGGGCAGGACCTTCACCTATCTGAACTAGGTTTGGGACCAGATGATCGACTGGAATAACTGCAGGAATGGATGAGGTATGCACAGAGCCAGTGAGTAACCATTTACGGTTGTCCAAGGAAGTTGGGCAGTGTGAAGTATATGGGACTGGTGGAAGGTCAACACCTTGACCTTGCATGAGATAAAACAAGCCAACGGCAAGAAGTCTGGAATTGATTCCAAGCCCTTGTAGTCATACAATTGGAACGACTCACACTCTCCAGTGTGGGTAGGAACCTGGTCATCAGGTGCAAGGCGCTTTGTGTTGCTTTACAACATAAGTCTGGCCCATTCCCCACTCCTGTGCCATCGTAGTCACCCAAGCCATCTTCCACTTTATCTGGAGATCACAAATGGACAGTGTCCATAGAGACATGATGTACAAATCACTAAAAGGGGATAAAAATGTACTCAATGTCACCCTCATCCTGATGGCCAGTTTTTTGTGCGGCTGCATTAAGCTGTGCATAAAGCCTTGGTACACAAACATCAAAGTGTCACTTGTGTGCTGAGGTTCTATCTGTCCCTGATGTTGCGAAGGATGGGTCTAGTCACATTGACACAGAACAGTCCATGCAATTGGAGCATGCCGTACCACCTGTCCCTCTTGGAAAAGTTTGTGTAGAAAAACACCTTTGACCACGAGACCATCAGGCAGTGGTCCAGGTGGCCTGTGGCTGAGATACATTCATGCATTTGCCAGGATGTGATGATGCCTAACCTATTTTGCCAGCATCTTCATGTTGCCTCCTGGGGTAATCATGCTGCCTGCCACATACCCACCTGCAAGCCCCAAAAAGAGAAAGGTATGGGACACTCACCTTGGCAGACCAAAGGAGGTTGTTGACTCTCTTCCTGCATTGGACCCATGTGCGGGGTGAACCCACAGCTGCTGACCTCCTCTGTGATCTCCATCCAGGCTTGCTTGGTCAGGCGGGAGGGTCTCATTGTGCCATCCCTGGGTAAGAGGACCTCCACTTTTCCCTTGCAGCCTGGAGGAAAATCTGCAGGGAGACATTGCTAAATCATGGGGGCATCTGGTGTCTTGCCTTGGACATGGTCCCAGTTCTATCAGGTTCTGTTCCAATGGTCAAAAGTCCTGGTACAGCAGGATCCAGGAATTGCAGTCACAGGAACCAGCAGTTACAGTAGTGTTGCAAGGGGCGTCCAAAAACCAGCAGCTACAGTGGTGTTGCAGGGGGTCCAGCAGTTCAAAGTACCATCCAAGGGCTCCAAAACACTCCAAATTCATTGCCTCACTGAAAGGTAGCAATGCAAGCAGGGCTGGCAGCACTTTAAATACAGCACCAGCTATTGTTGAGGTGTCAGTTGACAATGTAATCTGTGTCTTGGAGCCCACCTCCACCATTCAATTGGAAAGACCCCACACCTTCATTATTGTTGTTGGATGTTTGCCACGTGATTGCAGTGGGCCTGCCACACATGTGACTAACTGAAATGGCACACAATTCCGGGTCCACTGCAGGGACCCGCAACAGGGTCACTAAATTCAACCCAAGCAGGAATCGGGGTGGGGTCATGCAATTGGTGCATTCCTTGATGATAGAAATTCCTACATTTAAACATTGGCTATAGAAGCTTCAGGAGAATTGGACAGCTTTCATCCACTGTTGTGCAGCAGTGTTGAGTGTGTGAAGCAATATGCCTTGAAAGCAGATACAGACAATGCAATGCCACCAAAGTAATCTCCTCATTTTATATGGTGTATGGGACCAAATAGAAGGAAATGCAGGCAGTGATACTTGCAGGAGGAACAAATCAATAAAGGAACCACCACATGTCACATAGCATCATATAGCACAGAAGGAGGCTATTCTGTCTATCATGTATATGAAAGTGATATCCAATTATTCCCACTTTAACCACTGGAAACAATTTCTCCCTGTTTACTCCACCATTTTTAATTTTAAACACCTCTATTGAACATCCTGCGGAACATTTTTAAATAGGAAGACTTGTCGGCATTGTTTGGAACATATTATTTGTGTGAGATAATGGACAGTTTCTTGCCTTTGCCAGGCAAACAAATTGAAGCTTGCAAAATCACCAGCAGAGCTCTCATAGCAGCTACCAGTGGTGAGTCAGATTATGCTGTTGCAAGGGTGTGGAAGTGGAGCTGTGCAAGCCCCCACAGAATTTGGATAAAAGTTTGTAATAAATGGAATACATGAACTGGGGTGTTTGCCTAGAGGAATTATTGAGGACGAGGGAATAAGGGACAAATGGGTAAAAGGATCATGACATTTGAAGGGGGAAGGGTGTGGAACTGTTGGGTTGCAGCCTGAGACATGGCACATTTTAGGGAAATGTTCGTACTTTTGTGAAGGGGATGAAGGAGAAAGAGGTAGTGAGCTCCTGTCACCCAGAAGTTTTATATAGTGCTTTCCTAAACTGAGCTCTTTAAATTATTTGAAGCGCTGAGTGCGTGTATGTGGTAGTTGATGACTCTTTGTTGACATTGACAGTACACATAGGGTTAGTTAGAATATACAGCACAGAAAGAGACCATTTGGTACAACCAATCCATGCCCCATTTATGTTCCACTCGAGCCTCATCCCGTCTTTCCTCATCAAACTGTATCACCATTCTCTTCTTCCTCATATGCTTGTCTAGCTTCCCCCTTATATGCAGCTGTACTAATCACTTCAAGCACTCCCTGTGGTGGCGAGTTCCACATTCTCACCACTCTCTGGGTAAAGCAGTTTCTTCTGAATTCCCTATTTGATTTCTTAGTCACTATTTTATATTGATAGTCTCCAATTTTGCTCTGCTCCACAAGTGGAAACATTCTGTTTATGTCTACTCTCAAAACTTTTCATAATTTTAAAGACCTCAGCTTTCCCTTTTTAAGAGAAAAGAGACCCAGCGTGTTCATCCTCTCCTGATAGGCATATCCCTGCATTTCCAATATTATTCTTGTAACTCTTTTGCACCCTCTCCAGTGCCTCTATTTTTTATAATATGGAAATCCGAATTGTGCGAGGTACTCCAGGTGTGGTCTGATTAACGTTCGATAGAAGTTCAGCATAACTTTTTTTTACTTTTCTAGAAATAAACTCTAGTACTTGGTTTATTTTTTTTTTCAGGGCTTGTTAACCTGCGTCGCTACTTTTAGTGATTTATGTAGCTGTATTCCCTGCTTCCTGTGCTCATTTATCCTTTTTATATTCTTATTTTCTAAGTAGTATGCAACCTCCTTATTTTTATTGACATAACATAATACCTCACATTTATCTATGCTGAAATTCATTTGTGAACTAAATGCCCATTCTGCAAGTTTGTTAATACATTCTTGTAATTTGTTGCAGACTTCCTCAGTATTGACTATCTTTCCAATTTGTTGTCCTCTGCAAATTTAGACATCGTGGGCTGGATTCTGTAGAGCCCTCGACGTCAGGATCCGTGGCAGGGGGAGGGGGCATGAAGGTGGCCCCGAATGAGGTCTGCCAGGGACCTCTACGCTGGCAGGGCCGGCCCAATATTGCCGGCGATGGCAAGGTCTCATGGCGCCCACCTGACGCCCCCCCCCCACCCCCGCCACTCAGTGAAGGGACCACCATTTAAATATTTAAATAAATTAAATCAGCTGAATTAATGAGTCTCCCATCGCCTCTTGATGTCCCGCCGTGATCTTCACCCCGGCAGCCAGCACTGCGCGCCTTCGAATCCCTGTCCGGGAAAATGAGGCGCAACACTGATGGGGAAGGAGGTAAATTTATCAGTGCGGTGGGTGGTGGATGGGGTCAAATGAACATAATGGGTGTAGGGGATGGTGGGAAGGATAATAGTTTAAAGTTTGTGCAATTTGGGGAGGTAGGGGGAGTCAGATTATGAAGGTCAGTTTTTTTGGGGGGGGGGGAAGGGCCAATAATTTAATTGATATTGGGAGGTGGTGTGTGAGAGAGGGGCAAAAGAAATATTTATTTTACTTGAATTTCACTTTAAATGCTTAAATGTTCTGGTAGGGCTGACAGCCCTTTAAAAATGATGTCAGGGCTTTCGCACGGGCAGCTGACACCATTGTCGGGGACGGACAGCCTGCCCACTCCATGTGATCGGTGGGGGGGTGGGTGGCGCACGCCCCAGCTATTTAAATGAGCTGCCAAGCTTGGAATCATGGCAGCTCTATGGCGTGTGCAGGCAGCCATTTTTTCACTGCCACTGAAATCGGTGGCAGGCTTACAGAATTCAGCCCTGTGTTTTTGATTGTGAAGTCTAGATTGTTAATATAAATTGTGAACAGCAGTGGTCCCAACACTGAGCCTTGTGGAACACTATTTCCACTCTGAATAACTACTACTTTACCCCTACTCTCTGCTTTCTGTCTTGAAGCTATCCTTTCAGCTATTTTCTGCCTGACGCTGCATTCTCTGGTCTTATGATCCACGTGAAGATCAACAAACCAAAAGAACCAAATTTACCGAATGACCACAATAAAAAAAACAAATAGACAAGATTTCACTTTTCAACTTTTATTTTAACAATCAAACCAAAATTAACATAAATTAAACATGAATTCACTGACAGATCACAGTCAATTTGTATATGAGAAATTACACATTAACTATCAGATATAACAAAAATAGATCTCACGGATTTACTGGGCAGTCCACTCAGCATGTATGTTACTTACAGCCACAAAGTTCTTCAAAGCTCTGAACTTTCTTGGGTAGATCTCCAGCTCCTGTCTTCTAAGATGCATCCACAGATTCTTATCCAAAAGTAGTTCCCATTCAACCTGAACGCTACGGATACGGTCTTCACCAAAACAGCACACTTCTCTAGAACCTCCTCAACTCTGCTCACGACAGTCTTGATGGCGTGAATCTTCCAGTATTACCTTTATCCAAGCCCTTCAGTTTCTTCAGCCTGCCTGCAGTCCACCCCTGTATAACCTAAGCTCGGATGGCTCTGTTTGCTTTTTTTTATCTCGTTCCGACCAGAATCTTTTTCCCTAGAAACCTGAAGCTTTCGTTTCCCTCTCGGGTAGGGTATGTCTTAAAAAAAAGTTTTGAAACCAGGGTCATTGCACCTTACAGAACATTCAACAAGTCATCTGTTCTGATAACAGCTCACACACATTCCCTCACTATTCATTAGTCTATTATGTAGTACCTTACCGAAGGCCTTTTGAAAATCTAGATAAATTACGTCTACTACATTACTCTTGACTACCCTGTCTGTTAACTCTTCAAAAAATTCAATGAGGTTGTTCAAGCTAGGCTTTCCCTTTTGAAATCCATACTGGCTATTCATTATTATATTTTTGGTTTATTGATGTTTTTCTATTCTCCTCCTTAGTAGGGATTCCATTATTTTTCCTACCACCGATGTTCAGCTGACTGGTCCATAGTTCCTGACATTGTTCTATCTTGTATTAAATATAGATATAACTTTAGCTATCTGCCAGTCTTCTGGCACTACACCTTTTCTAACAAGTTATTAAATATGTGTAATGCCTATGCTATCTCTTCCCTAGATTCTTTTCAAATGCATGGATGCAATCCATCTAGACCAGGGGTCTTATCCTCCATAGGTTTGCTTAACTAATTTACTATTGCACCCTTTTTTTACTTTAAATGCAGCTATCTCATTTCTTATCTCATCATTTAGTGTCATGGCCACCTGTCCTGTTTCCCTGAAAGAAAGTAATTATTTAATATTTCTACCATTTTTCTATTGTTGCCTGTGATATTATCCTGTCCATCATTAAGTGGCCCTATTCCCATTGTGACTTTCCTTTTTTATACTTAAGTGCCTGTAAAATATTTTACTATTTCGTTTTATGCTCCTTGACAAATGTGCACACACGCACACACAAAGTTAACATGCGTTTACATCTGGTTTTAAAAAAACTTCACTGTAAAAACTCAGAAGGTTCAGAAGGACGGATGTGTTGCTGCAGACTTTTCTTATTATATCTCAGTCACAGTTCAATGGCGAAAGCCTTGTTCAATTTTTCTCAGATAGGGAGTTTAAGACCAACTCCAGTCTCTGCCTACATGTAGTTTAAAGATGGTGATCTTGGGCAGGATCCTTCCTCCTCACTGGAATAGAATGGAATGCTCACTTTTGAACTAATAACTGAATTAAAACCAACCCTAATTCTGCTCCAATTGTTCCAGAATATGAAATTCCTTGGAATTTATTTTTGGTAAGGAAAAGTAAGAACACACTATAGCACACATCTACACTCATTTATTCACATGCGTTCCTCAGGGTCACTGTCGCTAAACCTTCCATAGTTTACTAGTGGCACATTGGTTAAATTCTGGACAGAGCGTCCGCAATGACAGCGGTTTTCCTAGCTATGTGTGTGCTTTTTAAGTTAAATGGCTGAAGGAGTAAGCTCCACAGGACCAGCCTGACATTGTTAACTTTGAATTTCTCTAGGAAACTTAGTAGGTTGTGGTGAGTATATATTAAAAATTCCCCGTCTCCAATATTAACATATAAATGTTGAGGGGCTAACAAAAGTTCCAAAGCCTCCTTTTCTATGGTGGAATATTTCCACTGATGTTTGTCTTTTTTTGGGGGGGCGGGGGGAGGCGGAAGAGCCAATTGGTGTCTCAATACATGAGTCATCTTCCTGGAGTAAGACAGCTCCTACTCTCACATCACTCACATCAATAGCCACCTTAAAGGATCTGTTAGTTTGTTGCTGCTAAGACGGGTTCACTTGTTAGAATAGCTTTCAATTTCTCGAAAGCCATCTGGACCAGTTCTGTCCACACTATTTTAACATTTTTCTTTAATAGATCAGTCAATGGTGCAGCTAGGGTGCTGAAATTAGGGACAAATTTTCGACAGAAACTGCACATCCCCAGGAATCGCATTACCTCTCTCTTGGTCTTGGGAATGGGGAAATCTAGCAGGGTTTGTACTTTTGCTGCCCTTGGCAATACCCAACCTTGGCTTACAATGTGTCCCAGATAGGTCACTTTTGCCTCAACGAACTCGCTTTTAACTAAATTTGCCACCAGGTTAGCTTTTTGTAGACCTTTGAATAAAGCCCTTTTAGGTGGTCTTCCCAGGTGTCACTTGTGTGTGCGTGTGTGTGAATAAAGTTAATCCCGTTCTTAACTCATGAAAAGCTGTCCGAATGTTCTTGTTATGATCATAGCACGTAAGTAACCAAACACCTACTGAATTGTCCAGTACATTTACTTTAAGAAAGAATTAAACTTGTTGTGATCAAACAAGGCAAGGGAAGCCCTTCGACCCCTCCTCACGTGGCTGTAACACTAAACTTTCTCCTACTTTTGCTGCTTTTGTCTGCTCTGGCGCATTCCCCATTACTCGATCCAGTAGCAAATCCTTCCTTTTTGGCATTCTTACATATTGGGTTAGAAAGAATTCTTGTACGCATTGTAGGAGCTCCTTTACCTACCTCTTCTGGCAAATTGATATCAGGGTAGTTGAACTCCCCCATGATTATTATTGTATGTTTTTTACTCTTTTCCCTAATTTGCATATTTCTTCCTTCACCCCCGCCCCCTTCCATTATTAGGTGGACTGTACACTACACCTGTCAATGCATTTGGATTCTATTTTTCTCTGATAGCTGCACCATTTTTTTTCTATGGCCATTGTTTTTTCTGATAAGTACAGCTACTTCACCTCCCTTTGTTCCTTCTCTATCTTTTCTAAATAAGTTATACTCTGCAATGTTTAATTCCCAGTTCTGATTTTTCTGTAGCCATGTCTCAGTATTCCCTACTATGTCTAATTCCTCACAATGCATTATTGCCTCTGGTTCCTCTGTTTAGTTACAGACACTGTGTATATTGCTGTACAGACAGTTTAATTCATTTTTAATAGCAGTTCCTCTTTATTTTTAACCATCTTTTTACACTCTTGTTCCATCATTCTATTTATCACCTGGCCATCAAAGTCCTCACATAGTTTAGACTGTCCCGTGCTCTACTTTACTGTTTCCATTTATATTTCATGTATTTTCACTTCCTGTAGATCTCTGCCCACCCTGCCCACCCCATCTTACTAGTTTAAAGCCTTTGTCACCTCCTTGTTTACCCTCTCCACTAGGACATACATACCATTTTGGTTCAGATGGATCTCTTGGTACAGTTGCTTCCTGTCTCAGTACTGGTGCCAGTGTCCCATGCAAAGAAATCTCTTTCCCACAGCAGCTCTTTAACCATGTGTTAATTCTTCTGATCTGTTTGTATGCCAATTTGCACATGGCTCAAGCAATAATCCAGAGATTATTACCCTCCAGGTCCTGCTTTTTAATTTAGCTGCTAATTCCTGATATCGCCTCAGCAGGATCTCCTCCCTGTTTCTACTTATGTCATTTCTTCCAAAATGAATCACAACAACTGGATTATCCCCCACCCTTTCCAAATTCCCCTCGAGCTACCATGCCCTGGCACCTGGTAAACAACACACTCTACGGAATTCAGGATTGCAGAGAATGTTATCTATCCCACTAATTATAGAAACCCCATTAGTAACTCATTTTGATTCTACTCTCCCCTCCCTGTTGGACAGCCTTCTGAGCCATGGTGCCTTGTTCTGCATTGTAGCTTTCTTCTCTAGTCTTTCTCCTTGTCCTCGTAGGCAGCCAGTATATCACACCAGTTGGGCATGACCAGTGGCTGAGGGACCTTCTCCTAAATCCCCACTACCCAGATCCCTAACAGTCACACACTACTTTTCCTGCAACTGTGCTTTCCTCTGGGGTGTGATTATAATCTGGTTAAAACTATCCAGAAATTTCTTCCCCTCCCTTATGTTTTCAAGTGTTTCTAACTCACACTCCAGCTCAATGACTCTGAGCCAGAATGACTGAAGGCAGGGACGTTTCCTGCAGATGTGGGGATCCAGGACACTATCCACAGAATCCCACACAGTGCAAACCCAACCCATTGCCTGCCTCGCCATCTTCAGACTTTTTCATTTATTTGCTTAATAGTCTGAATAAATTTTAATTAGTTTCTTTAAATGATTGCAGATATAGTAATTAGCTATCTAGTCAAGTTATAACATAAATCTAGTTATAATATAAATACACCAGGCTCTTTTCAAATGGGAAGAAATTTCTCAACTCAATGACTTAAAAACCCTTTTTTGGAATCCCATTCACATCCTTCAAAACAGCAGTAAGGTGTTAGCAATTTACCAAGTTGCTTTATGAGTCATGCCTTTTCTTAGAGTGGGGAAGGCATAGGCACCAAGAGAGGAAGCATTGAGAGATATCAACAGGGAGTGGGAATGGCTGTCTTTGGGTCTCGGCAGTGGGAGATATAGTGTCATCACCCACAAACAAACAATGGGGAAAGACCACAGTGTAAGGTCCCCCCACCAAGCTGAACTGAGGGGCTGGATCCATGGGAAATCCCTCGAACTGTATCGTTAATATTTACATTTGCTGTAAATGTAAAACTGTAATTGGCATGACAATTGTGAAATGGAAGGGTTGTGAAGAAACTCATGATAGTATTGAAGGAAACGGATCTCCCTTGCAATGTTTGTATTTTCTGGTGCTGTTTGAAACTGTTTGGCAATGTAATTTTTACAGATTTTTATGAATAAAGTATATTTTGGAAATAAAAAAAAACAAACAAACAAGATGGAGCTGGAGGACTCAGTTAAGGTAAATATAGCAAATAAGTCAGTTTAAGTCCGGCAGAAACAGCTGACAGAAAATAAAGATAATACAGGAAGTAAGCTTTACACTTCTTTCTATATTACAGGTGCTTTATAACTTCAAGTTGTTGTAATTGGCACGTGCCTCATTAGATCTTCTAATGATCAATCTCTTACAGTTGATGCAAAGTTGCTACTTGACCCGCTGGGGCTCGGAAAAATAGTTTGATTTCCAACTCTTCCATTTTAAACAATTCCTTCTTATCTCTACTACACTTTTTTTCATTGGAGGAAAGAGTAACATTTCAGAAATCCAGTGTAAAACTAAGAACCAGGTCTGGCCAGTAAATGTCAGCTTGCTTAGGAGCCATCAGCAATCATGCAGAATGTAAAAGTCAATCTTCAGAAGCAATTGGAGACACTCCTAATTATTTTACAGAAGTTTAATTTCCACTGAAAATATTTGCAGGAAATGGATTAAACTGATCTTTAATCCTTTAAAAAAAAAGAGCCCAAAGGACTCGATTGTAATCGATTTCTTGCTGTTCAGAGTTGACATCTCATTTTAGTTTAATTGTGTTAAACGTATTTCACACAGCTTCACATCTATTAGTGAGCCATGAATTGTAATGTTAAATGTGTTTTGTTAAATGGAAATGTGAAAGACTGATTGGATTTCAGTCAAGAATGTGAGAGACTGATGGTTCTGATGACATTACATTCAAGCAATGTAAATGTGCTGATCCTTTCATTGTCATTGACTTCATTGTGATAGGAATCATCACCAGGAATTTCCTTGCGGCCACCCCTGCTCCATTCTGGAACTTTAATGGAATTCCCATTGAAATGGAGCTTCTGCCAAAGTTAGGATGACGGAATAAGCCCTGGGGAAATTCCAGTCATATGCTGAGTGTGAATGCTGTTAGGAATATATTTTCTTTATGGTTTCACAAGAACATCAATGGCCTTTTTGAACTGGACTTCCGGAAATTTCACCTTTGTACTCTGCTCACAATCTCATCTGTCTTCCAAGAATTATTTCTACCATCTTAGGCAGCAATGGGGAGTGGGAGTGGCTGTCTTTTGGTCATGGCAGTGGGAGATATAGCCTTATCACCTACAAACCAGATGGAGCTGGAGGACTAAGTTTAGGCAAATATAACAAATATCTTGGGTGTTAAGGAGGCAGTTTAGTGTTTGTTGCAGAACTGTAAACAACTGTATAAAGAATGCATTTCCTTTATTTATGACCAGTTGATAGAGGAGATCATGTCTGCTAATGTGTTGATGGTGGAACATGAGTGGCATGAAGAAGATATCATCCATAATGTCTGCGTGTTCAAACCCCTATCTTTAGCACATTCAGTTGCCTGGTTTAATTTTTAATTCCACCTCATTCTTGTCCATTTTCTCCCCATAGAACACCTTAAGATAATTTGCAACATTCTGAGTGATTTATAAGGGCAGGTTGTTGTTATAACGGTTAAAATGCAAATCTGAAATATACATCAGAGTGATTTGTTGAAAGTGATTAAATTCAGTTGAACTACTGAGGGTAGGACAGGAGGGCAGAATTCAGGCACTGTCCCACTGGGAAGAAGGGAAAATCACCTCAGTCCACTCTTGAATTACTCTGAGTGGCCAGTTAAAAGTTTACTCCAAGTATGATTGCATTTGAAATATCCTGATTTCATCATTCAATTGGGCGTTTTTTCTAAAATGTAACAGTGTTTGGTGCTGTAGTGGTTATGCTACTAGACTCAAAACTGAACTAATCAAGGAAACGTGAATTAAAATCCTAGCATAACAGTTTGAGAATTTGAATTCAGTTTTTCAAAAATTGGAAATAAAAAGGTAGTATCTGTAAACATGACTGTGAAGCTGTCAGATTATCATTAAAAACTCAACTGGTTCATGAATGTCCTTTAGGGAAGGAAAGCTACAGTCCTTACCTGGTCAGGTTTATATGTGACTCCAGTCCCACACCAGTTTGATTGACTCGTCATTATCCTGTGAAGTGACTTATCAAGCCTGCCAATTGTATCAAATCGCTACCAGCATTTGAAGAAACAGGCCCACCACTAACTTCTTAGGGCAACTAGTGATGAGCAATAAATGCCTGTCTTACCAGGGATGCCCAAAATATACAATCATTGGAGGTGTCTTGTCCATATTTTGAGATATTGTGGCTTGAGTCTCACTAAATTTTGCCATCTGAGCTTTATTACCAATCACAAATAAGCTATGGGCAAAGGAGGAGACTATACAAAAAGCTTTGTCTGCTCTAAATTTTCCCTGGTGTTCAGGGAAAATCTGGCTCTTAAAGAGCTGTGGCCTGCCATAAGAGGGGAAGTTGTGATGGTGGCAGAAATTGGGACTAACTAGCCACCTGTCAGGAAAAGCACAGCCATCAGTTCCAAGAAGTCAATGCAGTCACTAAGCTCCTTCTGACTTAAGCTGACTTAATGGGCTGAATTTTATTAGTGTGCCGCCATGTAAGTACTGACACTGAACCCCTGCAATATTTCTCGTGGTGCCATAGCACCGGCGTCATTTTTAAAGTACTTCAAGCCCTTCAGGTTCATTAAAAATTTTAAACCTCAGTCCACTCTTGAATTACTCTGAGTGGCCAGTTAAAAGTTTACTCCAAGTATGATTGCATTTGAAATATCCTGATTTCATCATTCAATTGGGCGTTTTTTCTAAAATGTAACAGTGTTTGGTGCTGTAGTGGTTATGCTACTAGACTCAAAACTGAACTAATCAAGGAAACGTGAATTAAAATCCTAGCATAACAGTTTGAGAATTTGAATTCAGTTTTTCAAAAATTGGAAATAAAAAGGTAGTATCTGTAAACATGACTGTGAAGCTGTCAGATTATCATTAAAAACTCAACTGGTTCATGAATGTCCTTTAGGGAAGGAAAGCTACAGTCCTTACCTGGTCAGGTTTATATGTGACTCCAGTCCCACACCAGTTTGATTGACTCGTCATTATCCTGTGAAGTGACTTATCAAGCCTGCCAATTGTATCAAATCGCTACCAGCATTTGAAGAAACAGGCCCACCACTAACTTCTTAGGGCAACTAGTGATGAGCAATAAATGCCTGTCTTACCAGGGATGCCCAAAATATACAATCATTGGAGGTGTCTTGTCCATATTTTGAGATATTGTGGCTTGAGTCTCACTAAATTTTGCCATCTGAGCTTTATTACCAATCACAAATAAGCTATGGGCAAAGGAGGAGACTATACAAAAAGCTTTGTCTGCTCTAAATTTTCCCTGGTGTTCAGGGAAAATCTGGCTCTTAAAGAGCTGTGGCCTGCCATAAGAGGGGAAGTTGTGATGGTGGCAGAAATTGGGACTAACTAGCCACCTGTCAGGAAAAGCACAGCCATCAGTTCCAAGAAGTCAATGCAGTCACTAAGCTCCTTCTGACTTAAGCTGACTTAATGGGCTGAATTTTATTAGTGTGCCGCCATGTAAGTACTGACACTGAACCCCTGCAATATTTCTCGTGGTGCCATAGCACCGGCGTCATTTTTAAAGTACTTCAAGCCCTTCAGGTTCATTAAAAATTTTAGGGTGCCGGTGCCCAGATGTAACAAACAAAATGTCAAACACTGTTAATCACCTTTCCACCCACCACCCCCCGCCCTTGACTGAGTTATCAATTAATAAAAATAACCAACTCCCTCCGAAAAAGCAATTTGTAATATAATGAACTTTAAACCCCATCTTCAGAATATTTGACCCTCAACCCCTTGCCAACATCCCCAAACAATAGAAAAGTTTTTCCCACACCCCCCCCCAACCACGCCCCCGCCCTGATAATTTCACTCCTCCCCACCGCCCCCAGTTCCGAAGGCGCGCAAGTTGGGCCAGCGGCCATGAAATCAGCATGGGACAGCTGCTGGGACCAGTTAAGTGAATTAGCATTTGTTTTTAATTAATTTTAATATTTAAGTGAAGGCCCCACTGCCAAGTGGAGGGAGGGCCGCACTGATACCTCGCTGTCGCCAGTAAAATGTGGGGGGAGCCTTCTTGGCGTTGGGAGTCACAGCAGGCCGCTCCCGTAAGTATTTTATGGGCCGCCCAGCCGCGAACTCCCGATGTTGAGGGGCTGGTAAAATTCAGCCCAATATGTTAGGTATAGCCACAGAGAAACAAATGTTTAAAAATACACTGAAATGAAGGACGAAAAAAAAATTGTTAGAAGTTTGCAGCTCTTCAGTGGGAAAATGTTGGTAAAGGAAGAAGATGGCATGGTGCCAGCTGCAGATGGGGCTCCTGTTTAGTTAAGGTTCAGTTCTTGAATTTAACCTGGTACATGGCCTGTACTGTCTGTGTAAAATGAACACTGATACAAACAGGGCTTGCCAGTGAACATAATTTGTCAAAGGCGTCAGCGATGTTATAGTACCTTGCTTTCATCCAACATGTTTACAATAACTGTTATTTATCAATGAGTTTCAGAACCGTGCAGCATCCTGATGGAACTGATTACATTGTTTGCCTGTGTCTTTCATAGCTCTGCAGCATTTTATTTCGCTGTGAAATGAAGTGATGAATTTCTCAGCCAGGCTTGTTGTTTGTTTGAAATTCATCAAGTTTAATTTCACTGTTGCATTTCATGAATATGTGAACAGGGAAATTTCACCCCTTGCCAAATAAAAGTGACAAGGTTAGTGTTTTCAGCTAATTCTCAAAACACCTCAAAGTCAGTGCATTTTACTTGTTTTTTGCCTCCAATTTTCTCTCTTCTACTGAAGGTGTCGACTGATGCCACTGTACAATTCCACTGGCACCATTTTCTCTAAAGTACCTCAACCAACTTTGAGAGTCTGAATGGTGAATGTGAGAAGACTATCTGATCATAGTGGTTAACATAGCGAAGTCCCCTTTTGTCCTCAATTCGCTCTTCGTGCATTTGTAATTATAGTGGGAAATGTGGATGATTCTTTTTCCTTTCCTAGCCCAGGGCACTGAGGTCTTTAATACTGCCATGCCTACAATTAGCTCAACAAGCACAGGCCAAAGTCAAACGTGAGATTTTCTGAGTCTGTGGTTGCATGTTTCTTTGATCCAGCACTCCAAATGAGGAGTGCACACCCAGGGAGCACAGCTTAGAAAATCATAGTCTGCAAACCCAGAGTTTCCTGATCTGAGCTCCCTTTAGCATTGTTTCTCACTGGGAATGACAGATTGCAGAACCAACCCTTACATCTGGCTTCCACAGTGGTTAACATCCTCATCAATTGAAGCACTGTGGAGCACAAATCAGTGCTGAAGTGTAGACTTTTCATTTGTCTGTGTCAAAAAAAATCATACTTTACACAACTGATACAGCACCTCAAGGTAGAATTGTCCCATGTATGCTGATTTTCCATATTTTCTTCACTTCTTGGGATTTAATAGGAGTTTTTTGTGTAGCTACAAGATCTCTGATTTCTAGACACTCAATAAACTAAACCACTGGATAAAAGTCACACCCCTACATGTCATAAGGAAACCATACAAGTAAACTATTCAGCCACACTTGGCTAATCAGACCAAAAAGTAAAATCTTTATTTCCGCATCATGCCATCCAATTAACTCTTCAACGGGTTTCTAAGTTATTTGCCTCCTCTGCTGAGTCCTGATAGTTTAATCCAATTGTTGATTACTTTTGCATGAGTTAATTCTTCCTGATGTCAGTCCTAAGTTTGCCTTTCACCAAACCTATAGCTCCCTAGCCTCCTGTTGTAATTGATGTTAAAGTCGCACAGAGGGTTGTGGCTTCAAAGATATTCTATGTTAAGAGTTGCAAAATCCCTCAAGTCCTACAGAACTTGAATTTGTGATGATTCTGATCAAAGAACAGGCAGGATCTCTTCTTTCAGACTGCCACAATAAGACATATTTATAGCGACATTTAAATTTGGAGCTTTTCACAGTTGAGTTTTACCAATACTTTTCTCAGAAGTGTTATATGCATCAATTATGTGGAAGGAATTATTAGACAATGTGAAAGTCATCTTGGAGTTCTAATTGTCATGAAAACGTGCTTTGCTTTTTAATTTACAGTTGGAAACCTAAACTTTTAAAAAGAAAACAGCTAAGGTGGCCACCACAACTTGCAATAAAATACCTCACATTCCAAGTTATCGAGGTAGAGACGCATGTCTGAATAACTCTCATCCAGAACAATGGCTAGAGCAATTGAATGAGCTACTTGGTATTGCTTTCATTAGCAAGACATTCAAAGCCATCTTGGAACATTAACACTAGTGGATATGAAACTCAAGGGGTAATCATTGTAACAAAAAGACATGAGAGAATTTGGAATTCTTGGACTTGGTTCTCATTAAACTGCAAAAGAGAATAATGCTGGGGCAATCATGTGTCAGTCTGTTTGAAAACTTGGAGTTTCTTTTGACACATCAGACAAGCATCTGAGCTAATCAGTGCAGGGCCCTTGTGGGTCTCTCTCGCTCGTACTCTGTCTCTCATGCGCTCTCTCTGTCTCACATGCTCCACTCGCACCAACTTAAATAATACAGGCATGGTAAGTATCCGGTTATGGGAATGGCTGCTGTGGGAACACTGAGTAGGGAATACGGGAGACACGGTGGGGAGTAGAGACAAAGTCGGGGGGAGAGAGACAGAGAGGGGAGAGAAACGGGGGAGAGAGTGACAGACAGAGAGGGGAGAGAGCGGGGGGAGAAAGAGTCATAGCCATTTACATACGGCACGGAAGGAGGCCATTCGGCCCATCGAATCCATGCCAACTCTTAACGGAGCTATGCAGTCAGTCCCACTCCCTGGTTCAATCCCCGTAGCCTTGCAAGGCTGTTTCTCTCTCTGGTGACCATCCATCTTACTCTTGCAATCATTGATTGTCTCCACTTTCACCACCCTTGTGGGCAGCGAGTTCCAGGTCATTAACACCCATTGTGTATAAGAAGTGCTTCCTCATTTTCCAACTGCATCTTTTGCCCAAAATTTTCAATCTGTGTCTCCTAGTCCTAGGGGTGGGGGGTGGAAAGAGAGACAGAAGCACACAGAGCACGGGGAGAGGGGGGGTGGGGGGGTGCGAAATCAAGGTCTCTCCTGTTGGATGGATATCTATCCAGAATACTCTGCATCGTTACATCAAGTGTGCGTGCAGAGATTGACTACTTATGCAAGCAAAAACAATGCCAGGTATGTCACTAAATCAGTTTTCAATATAGTGACGTGAAAGTAAGTCAATAAATTAGTCTTCTCATTTAAAGCTTCTTCCCAAAAATGCACATTTGTTGCTTTTATTAGTAAAATAAATTTTTAATGCCTTTTATCTTTTGAAATTGCTCACTGGGCCCCTCAGGCTGAGCAAAAATCGTAATGCGGCACTCCACCTGAACAGGTTGGACAACCCTGTTATAACCTAATTGATAGCAGGTGAGAGATACTATCAAAGGATGTGTAAACAGCCTGGCAGTCACATAGTGCCTGTGAGAAGAATTTGATAAGGACTCACGGTTGTCAGACTCTTGTTTGAGAAAGTCTGATAGAGGCCTCGGAAAGTTGGAATAGAGTCATGGAGTGTTGGTGATGTCTTGATAAAGTATTCCAGAAAGTTTCCTGATGTGTTTCAGAAGTCCTCTTCACAGATACAGCAGCAATGATCGTGTAATGGTGAGTATCCCTCAACACCAATGCCATGTTTACTCCTGTGCAGCTGGTCACTGTTATGAGGGGTCATTAAATGAAGTATTACTCACCAAAATACTGTGCAGCCTCTCTAATGAGCACTAGCAGGCATTTTAAGTGGCAATCAGCCCCTTAACAATCCAACAGCCATTCCTCGCACTGGCTTCAATATGACCTCTTGCTCTAAATGTGGGCTAAACCAGCTTTTCATCTTAAGACGCCATGTTGACCACTGTAGGCCTGAGGCTACTACTTTTTGTACTTATGTTTTGCATTTTACTTCTGCCTTACTTTTGCTTTGCCTTTGATTTAAAAAAAAAAGCTGTACTAAAACTGTAGTGAATTTTAAAGGTTACTTTGTAGACATTGATTTTAAACTAAGTGTGATTGTACTCTGATTAAGTCAAGTAATTAATCAATTATGTAATCAATGGCAATCAGTATTAACTATTACAACAAAAACAAGAAATGCTGGATTCACTCAGCAGGTCTGGCAGCATCTGTGGAAAGAGAAGCAGAGTTAACGTTTCGGGTCAGTGACCCTTCTTAACTATTAACTTGTTTTTCCCAAGAACTCTTCCCTTTTGTTTTCATTCTGGGTCCGGGCAAGCCATGCACATCTGTTTTGTCTGAACTACTGTTCTTTTGAAAATAACGGTTGTTTTCCCATTATTTAAACAGAAGCTAGTTCTTACGGTATTCGATGACCCTTGAACGACAAGCCAGGACAATGGATAACCTTTCACATGGAGTGGTCCACTATGGTGTAAAGTCAGAAGTTGGAGTTGAACTGATGGACAGTATAATCTAATTGATGGCAGGTGAGAGATGCCATCAAAGGATTTGTAAACAGCCTGGGGACCTCGTAGTGCCTGCGAGAAGAATTTGATAAGGACTCATGGTTGTTAGACTATTGTTTGTGAGAAAGTCTGAATGGAAACCTCGGAAAGCAGGAATGGAGCCAGAAATTGGACTTAAAGGGGTACAGCATCCAATGTTTGGGGCTGCAACCGGAGTGGACTAGTCAACTAGTCATCCATTGAAGGCAACAGAGAAGGCACGTCGACGGAGTGACTGACCGAAGAGTCCACCCCTGTGCAAAGTTCTCCGGCGACTTGGTGATGTATGTACCAAGGGTGAGCAGTACCATTTTAGGGAGCTGTCATGAACAGACTAATTTGGGGTCATAGCAGTGTGCTATAAGTCTTTTTTTTTGTCTTTCTATACTCTTTTCCTTCCTTTCTTTTTAATAAAGTTATCTTTCTTTCCTTTTTATCATTAATAATTGTTTAATAATTACTTAATTACTCAATTCCTGTTTTTACACATTATTTGGTGGCGTCACTAATTCCTGTTGCATCTAGAGTACGGCTCCGAGCCCAAGTGAGACTCTGCGGGGGTCTCACGTTTTACACCAGGCAGCAGCCCATTGCAGCCTCAAAGTGGTAACAAATGCCCTGTATAAGAGGGCCGTCGACTATGTACACCCACAGACTGACAATGATAGGCAGAGTGGGCCATCAGTTTCGGGCCCATCAGTGGATTTCCCCGGGCGCAAAGTGTGATAGATTGCATGCATGTGACCATCAACGCTCCAATTGACCAGCCAGTCACCTTCAACAGGAAGGGCTTCCATTCCATCAATGTACAATTGGTCTGCAACCACCGAAAGCTTTTCCTGCAGGTGTGTGCCCGCTTCTTGGGAAACAACCACAATGTCTGCATACTTCGGCAGTCCCAAGTGCCACAGCTTTTCAGGCCTCCCCACTCACCATCAGGGATGGACTCTTGAGGACAAGGGATACCCATTGAAGGCATGGCTACTGACGCCTGTGAAGAACCCTCATACTGCAGCAGAGGAGAGGTACAACACTTGCCACAGCTCCACCCAAGCAGCCATCAAGCAGGCCATTGCGCTGCTGCAGATAAGATTTCCGTCGAGCCTTGCAGTATGCCCCAGTGAGGGTCTCGCATATTGTGGTGGTCTGCTGTGTTCTGCACAATCTAGCAGTGCAGAGGAGGGAGGCCTTGCATGAAGAGGTCATGACTGATCGCTAGTCCTCATCCGATGAGAACATGGAGGAAGCTAATGAACAGGCAGCACTGGATATTGAACTCCTTGCAACAGAGGCCAGGCACATTGAGAGATTGGCAAAAGATATACTCATACTTACCCACTTCCAGCCACCATGATGGTCTCTCAAAGTGAACTCAATAAAGACTCACCTCAATGTATTCAATCTGTCGCCTCCTTTTCTATCTTGAGTCCGTGCCTAGCGCCCAGCTGAACCACACGTTCTGGCAATTTGAGATGCTTAACAAACATGTCCTGTGCTTACAATGGCAGCCTAATGCGACAGCAAATGTGAAGGCAGCAGCTCACAATTTGGGCATGAAAAGATGAGCATTGCACAACAATTAATGTGAACTGTATTCTTTTTCTTCTTTTGGGCCTCCTTATCTCGAGAGACAATGGATACGCGCCTGGAGGTGGTCAGTGGTTTGTGAAGCAGCGCCTGGAGTGGCTATAAAGGCCAATTCTGGAGTGACAGGCTCTTCCACAGATGCTGCAGAGAAATTTGTTTGTTGGGGCTGTTGCACAGTTGGCTCTCCCCTTGCGCCTCTGTCTTTTTTTTTTTGATTAATGATGGTTAATTAAACAATATCAATGTCAACTGAAAGCACCGTGAATCCTGAAGGGTGTCTAGGTACTTTTCTGAATACGTTTGAGTTCTTCTATGAGGTGTGACCCCAGCGCTAGCAGCTGGGCTGGAGGCAGGCTGCCCCTTGGCTTGGGATGACTTTGGAGGGCGTCCTCTGGCTGACTGAGGTCTGGAGGGCTGAGGGGTTGCTACACAGGTGCAAGACCCAGATAAATTGGAATCAAAGGTTGGCAGGCAAAACAGTAACTGAACAACCGGCTGTTTTTAAAGAAGAGATAGTTTGTGTACAGTCAAGGTATATTCCCACGAAGGGGAAAGGTAGGGCAAACACATCCAGAGCTCTTTGGATGTCAAAAGAGATAGAGATTAAGATGAAGATATCAGGTGGATAACACAACCGAGAACCAGGCGGAATACAAAAGGTTCAGAGTGAAAAAACAAACAAGAGAAGCAAAGAAAGTGCATGAAGAGACAGGTAGCTGATATAAAAGGGAATCCAAAAGTCTTCTATAGGCATATTAACAATAAATGGGTAGGAAAAGAAGGAGTAGGGCCAATTAGGGACAAAAAAGGGGATTAACGCATGGAGGCAGGGGGCATGGCTGAGGTATGAAAAGAACTCTTTGCATCTGTCTTTACCAAGGAAGAAGATGCTGTGCAGGTCATAGTGAAAGAGAAGGTAATTCAGATGCTTGAAGAGTTTAAAATTGATAAGGAGGGGGTATTGGATAGGACCGGACGAGATGCATCCAAGGATGTTGAGGAAAGTGAGAGTGAAAATTGTGGGGGGCCTGACCATAATTTTCCAGTTTCCTTAGATTCAGGGATGGTACCAGGGCATTGGAGAATTGAAAACATTACACCTTTGTTCAAAAAAGGGTGTGAAGATAAGCCCAGTAACTACAGGCCAGTCAGTTTAACCTCAGTAGTAGGGAAGCTTCCCGAAACAATAATTCGGGACAAAATTAATAGTCACTTGGACAAATATGGGTTAATTGGGGAAAGCCAGCACAGATTTGTGGAGGGCAAGTCATGTTTAACTAATTTGCTGGAGATATTTGTTGAGGTAGCAGAGAAGGTTGATCAGAGCAATGATGTTGATGTGGTGAAAGTACATAGACTTCCAAAAATCATTCGATAAAGTGCCACACAGAAGACTTGTGAGCAAAGTTATAGCTCATGGAATAAAAGGCACAGTAGCAACATGGATATGAAATTGGCTGAGTGACAGGAAACAGAGTGTAATGGTTAATGGATGTTTTTTGGACTGGGGGAAGGTCTGTAGTGGCATTCCCCAAGGGTCAGTGTTAGGACCCTTGCTGTTCCTGATATTTATTGATGACCTAGACCTTGGTGTACAGGGCACAGTTTCAAAATTTGTGGATGATACAAAACTTGGAAACATTGTGAGCTGGAGGAGGATACAGTAGAACTTCAGAAGGACATAGACAGATTGGTGAAATGGGCGGAAAAATGGCAGATGGAATTTAATACAGAGAAGTTTAAAGTCATTCATTTTAATAGGAAGAACATGGAGAGACAATATAAAATAAAGGAGGTGCAGGAGCAGAGGAACCTGAGTGTATATGTGAATAAATCATTGAAGGTGGCGGGACAGGTTGAGAGAATGGTTAATAGAGCATACAGCATTCAAGGCTTCATTAACAGGGGCATAGAGTACAAAAGCAAGGAAGTTATGTTAAACTTGTATAGACACTGGCTTGGCCTAAACTGGAGAATTGTGTCCATTTCTGGGCGCCACACATTAGGAAAGATGTGAAGGCATTGGAGAGAGTGCAGAAAAGGTTTACGAGAATGGTTCCAGGGATGAGGAACCTCAGTTACGTGAATAGGTTGGAAAAGTTGGGACTGTTTTGTTTGGAGAAGCGAGGGTTAAGAAGAGATTTGATAGAGGTGTTCAAAATCATGAGGGATCTGGACAGGGTAGATAGGGAAAAACTATTCCCATTGGTGGAGGAATTGAACAAGAGGGCATAGATTTAAGGTAATTGGCAAAAGAAGCAATAGCAATATGAGGAATGCACTGCCTGAGAGTGTGGTGGAGGCAGGTTCGATTGAGCTATTCCAGAGAGAATTGGATGTTAAGTGAAAAGGAAGAATGTGTGGGAGAATATGGGGAAAAGGTGGGGGAGTGGTACGAGGTAAATTCCTCTTTTGGAAAGCCAGCGCAGATACGATAGGCCGAATGGCCTCCTTCTGTGCTGTAACAGTTCTGTGATTCTGTGATTTATATAGCTCCTTTACTGTAGTAAAATGTCCCAAGGTGCTTCACAGGAGCATTATAAAACAAAGTATGACACCGAGCCATAAAAGGAGATTAGGTCAGATGACCAAAGGTTTGGTCAAAGAGGTAGGTTTTAAGGTGTGTTTTAAAGGAGGAAAGTGAGGTAGAGAGGCAGAGAGGTGTAGAGAGGGTATTCCGAAGCTCATGACCTATGTAACTGAAGGCACAGCCACCAATGGTGGAGCAATTAAAATCAGGGATGCACAAGAGGCCCAAATTAGAGGAGCGCAGATATCTTGGAGGGTTGTGGGGATGGAGGAGATTACAGAGATAGGGAGGGGTGAGGCCATGGAGGGATTTGAAAACAAGGCTGAGAATTTTAAAAGCAAGACTTTGCTTGACCAGGAACCAATGTAGGTCAGCGAGCACAGGGTGGTAGGAGAACAGCACTTGCTGAGAGTTAAGACACGAGCAGAAACCTTTTGGATGACCTCCAGTTTACAGAGAATAGAATATGGAAGACCAGCCAGGAGTGTGTTGGAGTAGTCAAGCTTAGAGATAACAAAGGCAGGAATGACGGTTTCAGCAGCAGATGAGCTGAGACAGGGAAAAGTCGGACAATATTAGAGATGGAAATAGGCGGTCTTAGTGATGGCGGTCTTATGTGGTTGGAAGCTCATCTTGGGGTCAAATGTGACACCAAGGTCACGAACAGCCTGGCTTAATCTCAGACTGTTGCCAGGGAGAGGAATGGAGTCGGTAGCTAGGGAACAGAATTTGGAGTGGGGCCCGTAAACAATGTCTTCAGTCTTCCTGATTATTTAAGTGGAGGAAATTTCTGCTCATCCAGTACTGGATGTCAGTTAGGCAGTCTGATAATTTAGCAATAGTGGAGGAGTCAAGAGAAGTGGTGGTGAGGTAGAGCTGAGTGTTGTCAGCATTCATGTGAAAAACTAATTCCATGCTTTCAGATGATGTTGCTGAGGGGCAGCTTGTAGATGAGAATTAGGAGGGGAGGGGGGCAAGGATAAATCCTTGGGGGACACCAGAGGTAACGGTGAGGGAGCAGGAAGAGAAGACATTGCAAGTGATTCTCTGGCTACGATTAGATAGATAAAAATGGAACCAGGTGAGAACAGTTCTAACCAGCTAGACGACAGTGGCTTTGGAGGAAGATGGTACTGTCAAATGTGTTGAAGGCTGCAGACAGGTCGAGAAGGATGAGGAGGGAAAGTTTACCTTTGTCACAGTCACATAGGATGTCGCATAAGCATATTGACTGATGTGAACGTCTCTGCACTGGTGGAAGGTGCAGGAGAAATATGTGACGGTGCATCCTCTAACTGTTCCTTCTCCTCAGAGGTTGACGGCTGTTCCCTTTCTGCTGGAGCTTCCTGCAGACGAGAAACCGCATGAGAGAACACAAACATCAGTGTGTTAGGCTGAGCAGATCTTGTCATGCCAATCGTGCGTGATGCAGATCTCCAGAAATGTGTTGAATGTCGAATGAAGACAATCCTCGCTCTCTTGTGCAGAGACTTCTGTCTCACCATCTGCTATTGAGCAGCCAACTTGAGACCCCACCAGCTCCAGTGCCGCCTCCTCAGCCATGGAAAGAGGCCTGAGATCTGATACGCCTCTGTCAGACTGCAAGGTCTCCCTGGTGTTATGGCCCATTTGTCCTGGAAAGAGGGACATAGTAAGACGTTGCAGGAAGAGCAACAGAACAGTTGTGCCAGTGACAGTCCCTCATCCCCTGCTGTGGTTTCCTACAGGGCTTCTTCCCACGTCCACTCTCAGGGGATGTAACAGAGCTGAGCTGTGAAAGAATGTGGCCTGCCACCGAGATACAGTCATGCATCTGCCAGGATGTGGTGATGCCAAACAGACTTGCCACCACCTTTGTGGTCACTCCCTCCCCATCCAGCACTCCCTTCCGCATAGCCGCATGCAAGCCCCAAAGAGGGTAGAGATATGGAGGAGTCACCTTGGCAGAGCACAGCATGTCATTGACCCTCTTGTGACACTGGACCCAGTTCAGGTGGGGGAGGGGGTGGGGCAGGGGCTGTGGCTGGGGTTGACCTCACTGCTGCTGACCTCCTCTGCGATCTCCATCCAGGCTTGCTTGGTCAGGCCGGGGGGGGTGTCTCTTCTTGGAAAGAGGACCTCCTGCCTTTCCCTTGCAGCCTGGAGGAGGACCTCCAGTGAGGCATCGCTAAACTGTGGGCCATCCGGTGTCTTCACTCACACATAGTGCCCAGTCACTCCTGTGCTGTTCCAAGGGTGGTATATTCTTCTCTGGGGTTGGGGGAGGTCCAGGAGTTGCAACAGCTGTTCACTGGGTATAGCAGCACTCTAGAATCAGTGGCTCACTGAGGCAGCAATACAAGCAGGGCTGGCTAAATATGGCACCTGCATTGGAGCCATCTGAGACCGCAATGACTGCCTCGGAACCCTCCCCTCCTGCATGATTCGATGGGCCCTGTGCCTCCATGTGATCACAGGCAGTGTGTGCACAATGATTGGTCACAGGCTATCATCAGTGCCTGTTGTAATTCTCTGGCAAAAGACCATTAAGATGTAATTCTCTCCTTTGAATTTCTCTGCCCCTTAATGGGATCCTCCAATTGATACTCTGAGCAGGACTCAATTCAGAATCCGATCAGAGCAGGACTTGAACCCTGCTCATCGGCACTTATTTAGTATCAACTGTATGCCCCTTATGTATAATTCATTTTCACCTAAACAAACTAAGCTTAAGAAATAAAAATGCAAATAGCAAAAGAGAAAATCATGAAAAGTGGACAAATACTGTGGTAGAGGCGTTAATGCAAATGGAAGGCTCCTGAGCACCTGACAAAAAGATGTTTAATAGCAGATGACATTTGTTGACTATTTTAAATTATTTTTGCTCTGTGTTACTTTGTATTTTATGTCAATGTTTTGAAATAGGGAAACCATGGTCCTAACAGGCGCCTCCCAAAATGACTGCAATAATAACATAAATTCTAGCGTCTGAAGACCATGGCCGGAATTTTTCGTTGGGCAGGAGGCCCTGTCCACCGGGCTTGGGGAGCCAGACTGGGACTTTTTGCTCCCCAGGCCTTTAATTGGTCTTGGGTGGGACCTCCACCTCCTTGAGGCAGGACGTCCCACCTAATGGAGCTGCCGGCAGCTGTAAGTCCCAGCAGCGCCACTGAGAGTGCTGGCCACTGCTGGCCCTACAAACACCGATTGGAACCAACAGGAAGGATGTCCCTGGAAAAAAGGTAAGTTTTTATGGCCTTGCTGGGGACAATCAGTCAGGCCCCAACAAGGCTAGGGAGGTGGGGATGTGTTGTGCATTGGAGGCAGTTGGGGCTTCGGGGGCAGCCCTCTGTGGGGCACGGGGTGCCCAATCAGAAGAGCCCTCACTAGTACGCAAAAAGGCCACCTGGTTTCACCAGGCGGGCTTTTTGAGGTCTCAGCCGCACGCCAGCCAAGGGTAAAATACCCACAGCAGTGGGTGGAGGCCCTTAAGTGCCAGTTAATTGGCCACCGAAGGGCCTTGATTGGCCAGGGGCAGGCGAGCCATTTCTCGCCACCGCCGCCCCAATCGCAAGGGGCGGGAAGGGGTTGGGGAATGGTCCCCCCACCTCCCACTCAATTCTCGCCCCCCCCCCCACCACCAGCCCACTTGTTTGGAGTGTGGAAAAGTCTGGCCCATAATTATCAGTTTGTCAGAACTTATAGTGCTGGCCTTTCACTCATTCGTAAAGTTACAAACAGTTTGATCACTGTTTTTTTAATGAATTTGTCTATATTTCACTGATCAAATGTGCTACTTGTCCTTTCACCAGAGGAAGTTAGTTATTGAAAGAACCAAAATTCACCTCAGATACAGTCAGCAAGTTTATTACCGAGATAGGAAAAGGCTGAAAAATGCTACAAAGGGTCAGATTCAGCAAGATCGTAAATTAAGAAGTAATAAATTGATGAATCTTATAGTGGAAAACAAATTGTCAACTTCTGTTTCCCTACCCAAGAAAGCTGTAGAGTTATGTTCTTCAGATCAGTTGTGGAATTTTCGATCACAAAGTGCACTCATGTCTGTAACTAGTGTTGACTGGTGGATTAACGCACACCTATCAATAGGGTCTGACAAATTTCATGGGACTTTGGAGAGCTTCACTATTATGTAGGCCAATGGCTGTATCAGGTCAGTAATGTGTGCCCTCCCAGTCACATTGTTATTCATCAAACCAATCTGCAAGGACATTACATGGGTACTCTTCAAACTGGAAAGGAATAGTAAGAAAATATTTTGTTGTGAGTGTTATGTGCAATTTGTTGAATAAACTATGCTGTTTTTGGCTGGAGGGCCATGGAACCCATTTGCACAAAGCGCTTTTTGCTCTTGAATGAAATATAGCAAATGCTAAAGGAGGAAGTTTCTGGGTCAACAGCAGTCAATTTGAGTAATGAGTATCATTGGTGGTATGTGCACATTGATTTATTGATCTGAATCTTGTTTTAACTATGTAGCTGTCAGTTTATTTCAGCCTATTAAAAATATATATTCTGCCAATTCAGCCACCACAAACCTGTATATGGACATAATATCAGATGGATCACCAAGCTCAGGTTACGGTTAGTATTGCCTGTACTGGAAACAGCTCTAAAGTTTAAGATGACCAAGTCAGTAAATTTGGAACAGAACTAAAAACATGTCTTTATTTTCTGTTTTCCACTTCAACATTGAAGAAAGTGGCCTCTGAAGAAATAGGGAGATAATGGAATTGAGATAACAGTGTCAATACAGAAAATCTGAAATAAAAACAGTGTGATGGAATTCATGCTTGTAAAGCTTGTTTTTTTTTAGACAGACCCTAACTGAAAAGGAAGCTAGAATTGAAACTGAAAAAGAACCTAAAAACTGAAACAGATGTTGAAAAAAAACCTCACGTTTCTAGGGAAACGGACAAAGGAGACACAGTCCTCTCGAGATCAGGCAAACCAGGCAGCTCAGATAGGAGTAGAGCGTCAGCAAGCAGAAGAAAGTAAAGACTGAATCTAGGAGCTGTTTCTGTTACTTAGCGTAGCCATTTAACCAGACCTGGCCATACAGTGTACAGGTTGTCACTGAAGCACTCGGATAAAGGAAAGACGAGTAAATCTATGCTATCAAGACTGTTGTGAGCAGATCTGAGGCAGTTCTGGAGAAGTGCATCTTGTGGTGAAGACTGCAACCATGGAGTTTGGATTGAGAGGGAACTGCTGTTGGCAGAACAGCGGCTAGATCCTTGAAGAAAGGAGCTAAAAATCTACCTGAAGAGCTTTAGAGTTGGGAAGAACTGTGTGACTGAAATTTGGTGCAATATATGCTGGGTGGATTGTTCAGTGAAACTGTGAGACCCATCTCTGTTGTATCTGATAGTTAAGGTGTAATTTATAGTATATGTGGAGCCTGACATGTTTTTAAATGATGTCGCTATGTGAAGGAGCGCGTATATATGAAAATTGGGAGGAGGTCAATTGGAGGGAGGGGGTGGAGGGACTCCAGATGTAATGGAGTAGGGGCAGGAAGAGAAGCCATTGCAGGAGATTTTCTGGTAATGACTGGATAGGTAAGAGTGGAACCAGGTGGGGTCAGTCATGCTTACCTGAACAATGAGGAGAAGGTGTTGGAGAAGGATGGTGTGGTTAACCATGTCAATGGCTGCAGACAGGTTGAAAGGGGTGAGTGATGGTGGACCATGGCACAGTCACATGTCTTTTTGTGAATTTGATTTCGGGCTGTGAAAAAGGAAAATTATAAGAATAAGCTAAAAGGATAAATGACACAAAGAATTAGCTGAAAGATACATGAAACAAAGAACAAACTTTAAAAAAAACCTTGGATGTATGAAATTGCTGAGGCAGACAGGAACAGACAAGCAGGGGAGAGGTGTGGTTTTCTGATAACAAACTGGTACTCAGGAGATGTGCCTAGGTCAATTGCTAATTGGAGCTTTGTTATCAGCATATAGGTGCAGCCCCTCGGATAGGCTGACAGGATGGCCATCGAGGGGCCTCACTATCGACTAACTACTTAATTACTTTTTTCTGACCGTGTCAAATGTGGTGCGGGGATGTATGAGAAGTGATTGGCTCTTCTAAATCACTCTGTATAATCTGATTGGTGTATGTAAATGATGTCTGATAAACAATCCTATAAACATGTACGTCCATTGTATTTCGGAGAGCTTGCACGTTTCAACTTGATTCGTGTGGGCTCCCCTGCATGCTTGAATAAACTGGTGTTCAAACAAAGAAACTTGAGTCTTGAGTCTCTCCTGGTACCACTTGCACGTGGAGAGGGAGAACAAACTCTCACGGGTAGCAGAACAAGGGAGGGTGATTGAACTCCCAGAAGGGGCTACGGGAAGGTAACTGAACTCCCGCAAGTGCCAGGGATAAGGAAGGGTAATTGAACTACCGCACGGGTTGGAAATAAGGGAGGGTGATTGAACTCCCGAAAGGCAGGGAAGGGTGGTTGAACTCCCCGTAACAAGCTGTTTCAGTGCTGTGGCAGGGATGGAAACCTGATTGGAATGAAAATATTAACCAAATTGGTATTATGAGATAAACTGCAGCAGCAGGTATCTCAACGGTATCAATATTGGTATAACTACGTACATTTAAGTACAAGAAGTTCTCTGTCTATTCCCTTTTTCTGACCTGGAACTGTTTGTATGATTGACAACTTCAGTCTGGAGTACTAATCTTGATAACAAATACAAGCCACGTGTTTTGAAGCCGAGCAAACATTTCCAGGTTGTGATGAACTGAACGCATTATCAGATGCAAATTTTTCTCTGCTGTATTTCATTCATTTTGTAGTAACATTGTTACTTTTTGTGCCTCCTGAGATTGATTTAAGTTCACCTAACCCTCATTTCCTAATCCTACCGATTTTACCTCACTTGCTCTGCTGATGAGTCTCATATGCTACCTGCATCAGGGAATCGATCCCCAAGGGCTCAGTGTAGCATTTATTATATGTTATGGCCAGGCCAGAACTTCCTTGATATACATCAGATGAAGCTAACTTCAATTCTTTGTGAAATCAAAATGTTATGCAGACTGTCACACTATTTAAACTGTTCTGTGACATTGTCTGTGGAAATCTTAAACAAACTGTTTCCTGTTGAAAATCTAAACAGTGTGCGATGATACAACTGCCATGAAATAGTAAAGAATTAATCCTGTTGGAGGAGTCCTCCATGAAATGGCTTTGAGATGGTCTTATCTGGCACATTCCTTATAAAAACATACCCCTTAGCTCATTGTTTTGCATATTGTTACGACCAGGTGATAAAGGGGTTTCAGGCTCCCCTCTCGCCCCTTTACTGGTTTGGCCGTAACAGGGTTTAACTTTTAAGTGTTTTTAGCTTCACCTCAGTGTGTCCTTGCTCACTGCTCTCTGCTCTCTTATTGTAATTGTAAAGGAACCAATCAGACAGGCTTTCTCAGGTCAAAACAGGAAAAGTGTAAGTTTATTAACCTTAACACTCTACTTCAGTTAAAACTACTAAAAATACACGATGCAACCACGCTAACATGCATACACAATAAACACACACATAAATAGATACAAAGGAGGAGAAAGAATTAAAGGGGGAAGGTATGAAGTAGTGGATGGAATTCAGTTACTGGTTTTACTTTTGCTGTGAAGTCTTTGATTGAAGTTAAGTCTTGCAGTTCTTGTTGGGGTCCAGTGCACACTTTCAAACTTGTTTCACTGGTACCAGAATGCTGCAGTGGTCTTCAGTCTTGAGACTTAAGTTGCTTCCGTGGGTCCCTGGAACTTTGCATGAGAGAGTGAGGCAGAGAGAGAGACCTTGCTTCTCTTTGGTCTTCAGAATTGCAGTCTGTCCCAAAACTTTTCTGTGATGCACAATTCGATCAATTCCCAGGTTGGCCAGCAGGTTAGTCATGTGACTAGCTCTTTGTTTGAAACAGCATTGCATGCAAGGATTGTGGATTCGTCAAAGCTTACTAGACACACTCAGTGTGGTGCGGTGAGGAGTGGGGGTGGGGGTGGGGGGGTGGTTGGTGGTGGGTAGTGTGTAGAGTGCTGTCTCTTACACAGACAATGACTCTCAATGTCTTTTGACCATCACTATTGACAAAACCCATCTGGCTAATTGAATCAGGGAGCACTCCCATTGCTCTCTATGCAATTGGCTCTCAGAATGCAAATGTGCAGCCATGTTTTCAGCCACTGCTCTTTGGTCCTTTTAAACAAGTTATGTTCGATGTCCAGTAAATGTTCAAATAGTATTCCATATACCAAAATTAATATGTTTCCATTTGGCAGGTGTGATTTCCATCTCAATATTATTATTCTACATTTAATGCCATTTAAAATGTTTCACTGATTTCAAAGCATTTTTATACGCAAAAATACTCTCTTAGACAGAGACATTTAGTGCATCCTTTAATTGGCATCCAGATTCCAGATGGATTAGGATACTTCCCCGTCCTCCACACTCTACTGCTCCTGTACCGTATTCGTTTTCAACTTTATGCTAAAATGGTGTAAACTTAATATGAGGAGCATTAAGAATAAACTATTGAAAATTAAGCAGTATTTGAAAATGTTGACATCCTTAGCATAATAATGGTTAAACAGTCGCTGGGCAAAAGGTTAAATGAATAGAAAACAAAACATTTTGTCAAGAGTTAATTGGTCATTAGCTAAGTGTTTCTGCTACTAAGGGAACACAGAGCAGAATTTCAAAGGGTGGAAATAACAGAAGAAAGTCAGAAGCAATTTAGGGTGAGGCATTTTAATAATGATACAGTCCACACATTAGGAAATCAACCAACTTGAAAGGAACAGTACCTGTCAGTCATACAAATGTGTCTGGGAATTAAATATATTTTTTGAAGAGCTTGTGTAAAGTAGAAAGAGGAATTAAAACTTTGTTTGAGGTTCTTCCTTGATGAACTTGAGGTCATCCTAAAGTCTGCTGTTCTTACTTTCATTAAGTCCTGTTCACCAATTACCCCTGCGCATGTTGACCTACACTGGCTCTCGGTTAAGCAATGCCTTTTTTTTCCTTTTAAATTAAATTCTCATCCTTGTTTTCAAATCCCTTGTCATTGCTTATCCCTGTACCGCCGTCCATCCCCACAACTCTGCTAGATATTTGCATTTCTCTAATTCTGGCCTCGTGATTTTAATTGCACCCTCCCCCCATTGATGGTTGTGCCTTCAGCTGTCAAGGCCCTAGCTCTGCAATTCCCTCGCTAAAGCTCTCCACCTTTTTACCTCACTTTCCTCCTTTAAGGCTCTCCTTAAAACTTACCTCTTTGGCCAAGCTTTTGGCCAACTACCGTAATGTTGCCTTTCGTGGCTTGGTGTCAAATTTTGCTTTACAATGTTCCTGTGAAGTGCCTCGGGATGTTTTATTATGTTAAAGGTGCCATAGAAATATAAGTTGTTTAACTGTAAAACATCACACACTTTGAGCTGAACTTGTGATTTCATCGCGGGTCCCGGCAACGGCCTTGGAAGTGGGTGCTGTTGCTACAAGTGATGTGTGCGTCAGGCTGACTGCGACCATGTGGCAGCTGGCCACTTAACGTATTGGAGGCACGGGGATTGTCCTATTGCAGATGGGGGAGGGCTCCAGGGTGCTGATGGCGGTGACATATCACTGCAACCCAGGTGCTGATGCCATTATTAAAGTGCTGCCAGCCCTGTTTGTACTGCTACCTTCCATTGAGGCAGCGAACTGGGGGTGCTGCTGGATCCCTCTGATGTTCTTTCTAACTGCTGGACCCCCCCGCACAGCTACTGTTGCTGTTGCTGGAACTCCTTGCGCCACTGCACCAGGACTGTGGACTGTCCAGACAGAGCAGGAGCGAACTGAGACCACACCCGAGGCAAGACACCAGGTGACACCCACAGTTTAGTGATAGCTCCTGGAGATTCTCCTCCAGACAACAAGGGAAAGGTGGGGTGGGGGGTGGGGGTCCTTTTTCCAAGGGATGGCAAGTAGAGTTCCTCCCGTCTGACTAAGCGAGCCTGGAATGAGATTGCAGAGGTGGTCAGCAGCCATGGGATTCCCTGCCCCCAATGAACTGGGTCCAGTTCCACAAGTGAGTCAATGACATCCTTTGCTCCGCCAAGGTCAGTCCTCCATACCTCTCTTCGATTTGGGGTTTGCATGTGGCTGCACATGAGGGAGTGCTACGTGGGAGGGAGTGACCATAAAGATGGTGGCAAGGGGGTTAGGTCACCATATCCTGTCAGATGCATGGCTGCATCTTGGTGACAGGCCACCTTCTTTCACAGCCCAACCCCTTTACATCCCCTGAGAGTAGGCATGGGGCGAAGTCATGTAGGAAACCTCAGTGGGGGGGGGGGGGGTCTGGTGAGAGGCTGCTGCTACAATAACTGTTCTATTGCTCTTCCTGCAAAATCTTACTATGTCCCTCTTTCCATTTGCAGGAGGAACGGGCCTATAGCACCAGGGACACCTCGAGGACTGGTGGAGAGATTCATGATGTGCGTGCTCTGACACCGGCAGAAGAGGAGGCCCAGGAGTTAGCGGGGGCCCAGGGTGGCTGTGCAATTGTGGATTGTGAGGCTGGAGTGTCCACGCAGACAGTGAGGAAACATTGTGTTCATGCGTCCTCCAACACATTTGTGAAGATTTACATAATGCATGGTTGGCATGACGAGATCTGACCAAGCTATTTGTGTTCTCTAATGCAGGTCATACAAACATATGAATTAGGAGCAGGAGTAGGCCTCTTGGCCCCTCGTGCCTGCTAAGCCATTCAACAAAATTCTGATCTGATTGTAATCTCAACTCCACATTCCCGCCTTTCACCCCCTTGTTTATCAAGAATCTGGCTACCTCTGCCTTAAAAATATTCAAAGACTCTGATTCCACTGCCTTTTGAGGAAGAGAGTTCCAAAGACTCACAACCCTCTGAGAAAAAATTTCTCCTCATCACTGGCCTGAATTTAACGCCCTCCAAACAAGCAGGCTGGTGGTGGCGATAGGGGGAGGGTGTGCCGTTCCTGACCCCCTCCCACCCCCATTGCAATTTTACGTGGGGTGGTGGCAAGAAACAGCCCACCTGCCCCAGGCTAATCAAAGCCCTTAAATGCTGGCACAGATGGGCCTGTGCCCAGCGCTGCGGGTATTTTACCCTTGGCTGGTGGGCGGCTGCAGCCTGAAAAAGCTCACCTGGTGAAACCAAGCGGCCTTCTTGCAGGCTGGTGTAGGCCCTCCTGAGTGGGCACCCTGTGCCTCACAGAGGGCCACCCTGAAGCCCCAACCGGCCTCAACGCACAACACTTCCCCCTAACTGACCCCCATTGCCTCACTGGGGCCCGACTGATTGTCCCTGGCGAGGTCCTAAAAACTTACCTTTTTTCTGGGGCCATCCTTCCTGTTGCCTCTGATGGCTGGGTGTAGTCCCAGCAGTGGCCACCACTCCCAATGGCGCTGCTGGGGTTAAGAGCTGCTGGTTCGTTGATCGGCTGGCAGCTCCAGCAGGCGCGACTTCCTGCCTCAAAGTGTAATTAAAGGCCTGGGGAGCGAAAGATCCTGGTCTGGCTCCCCAGGCCTGGCATAGACGGGCTCGCCACCGACATTTTGGCAGATGGACGGGGCCTCCCGCCCAATGAAAAATTCCAGCCTGTGTCTTAAATTGGCAACTTCTTATTTTTAAATAAGATTCTCCCACAAGGGGAAACATCCTTTCCACATCCACCCTGTCAAGACCCCTCAGGATCTTATATGTTTCAATCACCTCTTCTAAACTCCAGCGGCTACAATCCTAGCCTGTTCAGCCTTGCCTCATAAGCCAACTTACCCATTCCAGGCATTAGTCTAGTAAACTTTCTCTGAACTGCCTCCAACACGTTTGCATCCTTCTTTAAACAAGCAGACCAATATTGTACACAGTACTCCAGATGTGGTCTTAGCAAAGCTCTGTATAGCTGAAGCATAACCTCTCTACTTTCATATTCAATTTCCTTCACAATAAACGATAACATTCTATGAGCTTTCCTAATTACTTGCTGTACCTATATACTAATCTTTTGCGATTCATGCATGAGGACACCCAGATCCCTCTGCATCTCAAAGCTCTGCAATCTCTCACCATTTAGATAATATGCTTCTTCTTTATTCTTCCTGCCAAAATAGACAATTTCACATTTTCCCACATTATACTCCATTTGCCAGATCCCAGATCTTTGCCCACTCATTTAACCTAATTTAACCTCATTTAGCCTCTTTATATCCTCTTCACAACTTACTTTCCTACCTAGTCTTGTGCCATCAGCAAAATTAGCAACCATATCTTCGGTCCCTTCATCCAAGTGATTTATATAAATTGTAAAAAGTTGAGGCCCCAGCACTGATCCCTGTGGCACATCACTCATTACATCATGCCAACCAGAAAATGACCCATTTATGCCTACTCTCTGTCTCCTGTTAGCTAGCCAATCTTCTATCAATGTCAATATGTTACCCCCCAATACCATGAGCTTTTCCTTTCCATGGTAACCTTTGATTTGGCACCTTATCAAATACCTTCTGGAAATCTAAGTACAGTACATCCACCTGTTCCCCTTTATCCACTCCAATAAATTGATTAAACATGATTTCCCTTTCACAAAACCATGTTGACTCTGTCTGATTACTTTGATTTTTCCAACTGTCCTGCTCTAACATCTTTAATAATAGCTTCTAACATTTTCCCTAAGACAGATGTTAAGCTAACTGGCCTGTAGTTTCCTGCTTTCTGTCTCCCTCCCTTTTTGAATAACGGAGTTACATTCGCTATTTTCCAATTTAATGGAGCCTTCCCCGAATCTAGGGAAATATGAAAAATTAAAACCAATTCATCCACCATCTCACTAACCATTTCTTTTAAGACCCTAAGATGAAGTCCATCAGGACCCGGGGACTTGTCAGCTCACAGCTCCAACTATTTGCTCAGTACTACTCCCCTGGTGACTGTAATTTTCTTGAGTTCCTCCCTCCCTTCCATTTTCTGATTTACAGCTATTCTGGGATATTACTTGTATCTTCTAACGTGAAGACCGATGCAAAATACCTGTTCAATTCATCTGCCATCTCCTTATTTTCCATTATTAATTTCCCAGACTCACTTTCTCTGAGACCAACACTCACTATGTTAACTCTTTTATTTTTTAAATAACTACAGAAAATCTTACTATCTAGTTTTATATTTCTAGCTAGCTGTCTCTCATATACTCTAATTTTTCCCTCCTTATTAATATTTTAGTCATTCTTAGCTGTTTTTTTATATTCTGTCCAATCTTCTGAACTGCCATCCATCTTTGCGTAATGATATGCTCTTTCTTTAAGTTTGATACTACCCTTAACTATTTTAGTTAACCATGGATGGTGGGTCCTCCTCATGGAATTTTTCTTTCTCTTTGGAATGTTTTATTCTGTGTATTCTGAAATATCCCCTTAAATGTCTGCCATTTCATCTCTATTGACCAATCCCTTAACCTAATTTGAACATTGGAGGCATGCGCAGCCGTTGCGACAGGGAGCCTGCCGTCGACCTCTGAGGAGGAAGAGGAGGAACAGTCAGAGGATACAAAGTCATACCAATCTCTTGCATCTTCCACCAGCGCAGATACGTACACCTCAGTGGGTATAAGCTAGGGCATAGATTCAAGGGCACAAGCTGCTGAGAACAGCACACACATACCTGAGCAGCTGACAGAGGCTGTGACAGCCGAGGTCACTGACAGTCGGACGATTCTGGGTGGCCAGGCCCATGCTGAGCCTCCTACGCATGACAAGTTTCTGGTGTCAACAGCACAGAACATGCTGGAGTTGAAAAGAGGTAAGGCAACATCTGGTGGAGCTCCAGAGGCAGTGCGTGGCCATGAACGGATAATGGAAGAGTCCTTCTGTGCCATGAGTGCTGCCATGTGAGCATATGGCTTCCTCCAGCGAGAGGTTGGTGACCCTGATGAAAAGCCAGATCCCACAGATGCATGCAGACCTGCATACCATCGCCTTGGCCATGAGCTCTATGCAGCAGTGACAGGTGAGAGGACAAGGCACCTGGAGTCTTCTCCCATTCCTTGTCCTTCTCTGGTCAGCAGGGATGGTCAAGTGAGCCATGAAAGGACAGAGGAGAGGCTGACCTCCACATCTGGGGGCTCCCCTCAGGACACTTTTAGTATGGGCAGCGGCTCCTCTGCCCCTCTGCCAGTGACCTCAGCTCCAGAAGCTGTGATGACTGAGGAGGCTCCTGTAATTCTGCAGGAATCCCTTAGCTAGCTGGGGTCCTCCAGGCCTCAGGCCCCCAGAGGATGCCTGCCAAATGCACCCCAGGTCAAGGGACAGTCTGATCAGCAGCCTACCTCCACCTCAGCTGCCAGTGCAGGGGAAATGCCACATATGTAGCCAGCAAGTGTAAATTCAAAGTCATGGATGAAAGGTTGGTAGATCAGCCTTTGAAGCTCTGCACACCTTGATGTACTAAAAGCTCTAATTGGAAAGAACAACCTTACAATATTGCAGGCTGTAGACACTGCCAGAGCATGTGAAGCCATGAGTAGACTGATAAAGATGCTGATTGCACAAATAGCTAGCCTTCAGTTAAGTAAAGAGAAAGGAAACAGGGTTGGTGCAGTGAAACAGCAACAAAGGAATGCACACCAGAGAGAGAAAGAAAGTTGTACAAGAGATGTGGACGACTACATGAGTTCACAGACAAAGAAATGTCCTGCATATGGATCAAACTGCTGAGCTTGTGGAAAGCTCAATAATCTGGGAAATGATGTGCAGGACAAGGAAAGTGGTTGGTAAAGGAATTTCCAAAGGCAGAGCAACAGGGCAAATGAGAAATAAAGAAACAAAAACATTTTTAGCCTGGAAGATGACAGGGAGTTTGAGGACAAAATAGACATAGGAACCACAGACCTACATGAAATGTCTAAATGCGAAAGTTCCCAGAGGAAAGACATTTTCACAACCATATGGATCAGGAAGAAGGTGAGAGGTAAGCCCACAACCATAACCTGAAGCTGAAGCTTGATACTGGAGCACAGAGTAACATCATCCCGCTCAGACCATGCTGGAAGATCTTTCCTGAAAATTTGAAAGAGAATGGTTACCCAAATAAAGATGCTCTGAAACTGAGCAACATCATGCTGACGGCATATGTTGGAACTGAGAGTCGACAGCTGGCAATGACCCAAGTCAGAGGGACGAACGAAGGAAAAGACTTATAACTGTTTATTCTACGTCACTGAAACAGATGTTCCAGCTATCCTGGGGTTGAGCAGTTGCGAAGAGCTGCAGCTGACATCAATAAACCATGAGATGAAGGAGGTATCAATGAAGGTTGAAGGTAGCACATGCATTTAAAGGCGCTGTCCAATCAGAAGCAAGGACGATCTGGTCTAAATGTATCCAGAGTGTTTTGATGAGACTGTTGGATGTTCTGAAGATTGAGTATCAATCACCACTGATTCAGAGAAGAAACCAATGATTCATCCCCATGTAAAATACCAATAGAGCTAAAAGGAAAGCTTAAAAGAGAACACAAAGAGATGGAAGAAAATGAAGTGATTACCAGGGTCACAGAGCCTACAGATTAGGTAAATTCCATCAAAAGAACACAAGAAATAGGAGCAGAAGTAGACCATATGGTCCATAGAACCTGCTCTGCCATTCAATATGATCATGGCTGACCTTGTGCTTCAATTCCACTTTCCTGTCCACTCCCCATATCCCTTGATTCCCTGCAAGACCAAAAATCTATCTATCCCAGCCTTAAATGTATTCAATGATGGAGCATCCACAACTCTCTGGGGTAGAGAATTCCAAAGGGTCACAACCCATTGAGTGTAGTAATTTCTCCTCATTTCAGTCCTGAATGATTGGCCCCTTATCCTGAGACTGTATCCTTGTGTTCTAGATTCCCTGACCAGTGGGAACAATCTCTTAGCTTCTATCGTGCTGAGAGAGAAGCCAAATGGATGGATAGGAATTAATCAAGCCATGAAGAGGAATCACTACGCTACTCCAATACTGGAAATGATCATGCCAGCACTGACAGGGGAAACGTTTTCCACAAGCTTGATGCCAGAAGCAGCTACTGGAACATGAAGCTTGATGAGGAATTTTCGCTGTTGACCACATTCAACACACCCACTGTATGGTACAAATTCCTGCGTCTACCTTTTGGCCTTAAAGTGAGCCAGGATGTTTTCCAGCAGAAAATAGATAAGATATACAGGGGATGCAAAGGAGCAATTGGCATAGCTGATGATATCCAGATCTATGGTATAGATGAGAAAGACCATAACTGCCACCTACACAAGTCCATGGAGAGAACCAAAAAGCTGGGATCAACCTAAACACAGACAATGTATTGTAAAGGTGATAGAATGCCAGTTCTTTGCAATGGTATATGAAACTGATGGAGTCAAGCCTAGTCCTGAAAAAGTCACAGCTATCTCAGAGATAGAATCTCTGACAGATAAGAAAGAGCTGAGAAGATTTCTTGGCTTGATCCAGTACATGAGTTCTTTCATACCTCAAATCAGAGCACACAGCAAACCTATGAGAGCTGATGAGAGAACATGTTGAGTACCAGTGGTCAGAGTCACATGAAAAGAGTTTCAGTAAACTCGAAATAATATGCAAGGAGCCAAGTCTGTCCTGCTACAACAGAGCAAAACCTATCACTCTGCAAGTAGATGCTTCTATGAAAGGACTGGGACTGGCCCTGGTACAAGAAGGAAAGCCAATAGCATTCGCATCCAAAGTTCTAACATCAGCAGAGACCAGAGATGCCAACATAGAGAGAGAGAGAGCGTTTGGCAGTGGTTTATGGCAAACTGTGGGAGCCGACATTCACGCACAACTACGAATGGTATCTTACAGTAGCAGACTATCATTCAAAGTTCCCAGTCACCAGAAAGGTAAAAGATTTGAGAACTACATCAAGCACCACAGCAATATGAGCTGAGCAAGGGATTCACCCCCAGAGAATTTAAGGACTTTGCTGAACAGTATGGATTCAACATCATAACCTCATTACCACAATACCCAAAGGGACATGGTTTTATAGAAAGACACGTCCAGACAGTCAAGAGGTCCTCATAAAATGCCCAGAGACAAAGGAAGACCCAAACCTTGCCTTATTGCCACTCCAAGCTACATCTCTCAAGATCAACATGATATCGCCTGCACAGCTATTGAGTGACAGAAAATGCAAGACAACTTTACCAAGCAAGATACACCCTCCAAATAACCATGAGGAAGTAAGACAACAAATCACTGATGCACAGGTAGAAGGAAGTCAACATTTCAAAAAGTGTGCCAAATCATTGACTGAGTTGTTGAGAGGACAAATTGTACATGTCCAGGAGCCAATCCAGAACACCTGGAAGACGGCAAAAGTTCTTGGTGAAGCTGAGACTCCAAGTTCATACAATATCGAGACTGAAACTGGCAAGCAGAAGAGAAGGAATATATTCGGCCTACGCCACAACTGGTAAAGCAGAGAAGGTCATCAGCAACATCACCAACCAGCGACACAACATCATCAACACCACCAGCAAGAGGAGCAACATGAGCAACATCATCAACATCAGGCAAAATTTCTACACCAGGTGCAACACGTACAACACCACCAGTACATTGTGCTAACTCATCACAGACAGGGATAACGAAAATCAAATCTATGAGATGGAGGGACAACATCTTACCACCAGAATGATATCATGAATAAAGTGTTCAAAATTACAAGTTTAATGGTAAAAGTTGATTGTAATGTTTCTTTAGTTTAGACAAAAGAAAAGGAAAAATTAATATTTGGAAAAGTCTTGTTGAAAAGAAGGCATTGCAAATTATCTTTAAAGAAAGAAGGATGTTATATTGTTAATTATCCAAAATGACTTGGGAATTACATTGTTCAAACACATGTGTGTACATATAGTACCACAATGCCACATCAGCCACTACTGCAGTACCATGTGAGAAAATATGATGCAAGCTTTAGTATGATTAGTTAAGAAGCTCTGGGAACCACAAGACATAACAGAAGGAAATAGAAAGCCAGAATTGTCACTCATGCAATGTGGAGGGAGCTGTCACTGACTGCTAACACTCTCACTCCCAGAACTACAAAGCCGTGCTACAAAATACAGATGTCGAGAGCAATGGCATGATAGTACAGTTCCCGTTCCATTGCAAGAGTGTAACTTATAACACATTTCCTGCCATGGATATTAACCTCAGGTTCATTGAGCAGGGCTTGTAGGTTAGACACATTGAAATTGTGTCATCTTCTTCCCTGCCTCTGGCTCAGGCCTTACTCCTTTGTTTGGCAACATGTGGGAGACGTTCCTGAACAACCGCACAAAGACATTCATGAGACATGCATTGACACTGTCTAATTGAACTGAACACTGTTCCTTATTTACATGCTAATTCAATCTTCAGCCCGTACTGTCTTTCTGAGGGCTGCCCTCCAATTTCCAACAGTTTATGCCTATTTTATGTGATTCACTTTTCCAATGGCGATACAATGTGCTGACCCAGGAAATTGTTGTGCATGTATCTCTCTGGACGTGCAACACTTTGTCCATTGTGTAAAAGTGGTGAAACTCTGTGTGAAAATTCATGGTGGATTTTGGGAAGGACCCAAAGCACAAGGGAATTTGGGGAGACCAGTTTTGGATCAGAAAACTTGTAAATGTCTTCTGCTCAAATTTCCTGCGACTAAAGTTACTTGCACCATTTCTGCACTGAAATTACGTCTAAAAAGACATGGAATTTCTCTCCCAGTTCCTTTATTTGTTATTCTTCCTCCTTTGCAGAATGTGCTGAACCCTTGTTTGAGTACAGTTATGTTGGCACCACAGACCCTCTGATACTTTTCTGAAGTGACCATTCTCCGTGCAGAAGCCTGAGTCAGCATCAGCATACTCATCAACTTATCTCATCCAAATCTGTCCCCATCATCGTTCAGCATTAACATGCACACAGTCTCCAGGAAGAGTCACCTGAGTCATTGTCAGAAGCTCTGAAATATTCCCTTTTTTTTCCTCTTCCATAGTCTAGGAGTTTTGAGGACAATTAGCACCCCACTACTGCCCTTTCTGAGATTTATTAACTCTTCTTAAATTCTCAATCAAATCACGAATCTTCCGGCCTGTATAGCACTCATTCTTTCCAATAAATGTTGCTTCATCCAAATCCAATTGCATAAAAATCTATTCATAAAATTGCATAGAGTTTACAGTTAAAAAACACAGGTAATTTGGTCGAGCTAGTCTATGTCAGTCTCCGCACGAGCTTACTCCCACCCTACTTCATCTAACCTTGTTCAGATAACTACACGCTAAATAGCCATGACTCAGTTGGTCGCACTCTTGCCACTGAGTCAGAAGGTTCCAGGTTCAAGTCCTACTCCAGGACTTGAGTGCAAAAATCAAAGCTGACACTCCAGTCCAGGTCTGAGGGAGTTCTGTACTATGAGAGTTCAGATGAGATGTTAAACTGAGGATCAGGTTGCCCTCTCAGGCAGATGTAAAAGATCCCATGGCACTATTTTGAAGAAGAGCAGGCGAGTTATCCCCAGTGTCCTGGCCAATTTCTTTGTGGACGACGATTTTAGGAAGGTTGTGCTCATTGGCTGCAGGCTGGTAGCTAGTCAGGCCTACCCGTGACCGGCGGATTCTCCCACAGCGGGTGCAAATGGATCTATCTTTCTCCTTTTCTCTTTCATGCTGGTTCTTCACTTAGTCTCAAAGGTGTTTGTAGCACTCCCAATGTAGCATTTCCAGGCATCACGATATTTGGCCTGTGCTTCCCACTGGTGATGGTCGACGTGGCACACAGAGAGGGACTTATTGGCCAATATTTCTCCCGCAATGAACATCACAAAAATAGCTTATCTGGTCATTATCACATTGCTGCTTGTGGGCGCTTGATGTGCAAATTGAGTGCCGATGGTTGTAAAAGGTGCGATATAAATGCAAGTCTTTCTATCACGTTCAAACTCCAACTGCTCGAAGATCATTAAAGAAGAAGTTGGAAAGTCAGATAACAGGGTTACATTTGTGTCAGATCCCTCTAAAATTAAATTTCTGACAGCAAATGCAATACTCCTTGGACTATTTATTTTATCAATTTAATCATTTTCTCTACTACATCATAGAGAAGATTTATGACTTCACTTTCTGAGGATTCAGTGAGAATTTTGGGCCTAATAATCAGGCAGCTATTTCTCTCCTTCCTGCTGTATCTAAAACGATTGAAATCTTCACAGTAAGTATGGTAACTTTCAGGAGGTTCTTTCCCAGGCCATTTATGCTCTAGTTTTAAGCATTTAATCAAAACTGTACTTATGATGGATGTGACAGCTATCTATCATGATGTATCAAGAAAGCAAGCTGCGTGCATCAGCTCTAAGGGAAAATTAACTGGATTGTAGCAAATAGACACTACTTCAATAAGTAATTTTGAACATTGCAAACAGAAGCATGTTAGATGGTGTAGCTCTTTTTAATTTGATATTTGAGTGGCATCTTTTATACAGAAAACTGATTGTTTTAATACAAAAACAAGAAATGCTGGATTCACTCAGCAGGTCTGGCAGCATCTGTGGAAAGAGAAGCAGAGTTAACGTTTCGGGTCAGTGACCCTTCTTCGGAACTGACCCGAAACGTTAACTCTGCTTCTCTTTCCACAGATGCTGCCAGACCTGCTGAGTGAATCCAGCATTTCTTGTTTTTGTTTCCGATTTCCAGCATCCGCAGTATTTTGCTTTTATTATATGATTGTTTTAATAGCTTTTTAAACATTTATTTCAGAGAGCCGGCATGGACTCGATGGGCCGAATGGCCTCCTTCTGTGACGTAATGACTCTATGGGTGAGATTTTGCCGAAGTGGTGGAGGTGCCATCATCAGGGTGGTTTTTGGGTGCCCAGCATGCTCGGGCGGAATGCGGACAACCCCACGATATTGCCAGGAGGAGGCATTTAAGAGTCGGCAGGCTAGGGAGGTGGCCAATTAAGGACAGTGAGCAGGCCTTCCTTGCTGCCGGCTCAATCAGAGGGCCGGCAGCTCTGGAGCCTCGGCACTGTCACTGAGAGATGTGGCCGCTGCTGAGGCAGCAAGGAGAAAGCAAGGGCACCTTCATTTTGAAGCTTTCTCGGAAGGGCAGGCATTAAATACATTTTTATGTGGACAAAGCAGGAAGGGCCCAGAGAGGGGAGGGAAAACCCCTACAGCAGCAGTATTGGGGGCATGGGGGCATCATTTTCTGCCAGCGGGCCCCATCCTGTGCCATCGAGCTGTCGGTCTTGTGCTTCTTTCTTCAGGGAAAAAATGCTGGCTTGTAGCAAAATAAATACCACAATTAGTGTAATTTTTTTTTTTATTCATTCATTCATGGGATGTGGGCATCGCTGGCCAGGCCAGCATTTATTGCCCATCCCTAATTGCCATTGAGAAGGTGTGGTTTAAAGATGTTTCTTATATTAAGAATTTGGGAATGCAGCTGGATAAATGCATGACTTTCAGATATCATCTCACTGTGTGACAGATGACGTGACAATGGAGAATTCAAATTGCTGGCTGAGGATTTGTTCTATGTTCACCTGTGGGCTGTCAGTTAGGGGATAAACATGAATATTTTGTATTCATGCCATCAAAAGAATTGTGGCCCAGATTATGCAGTCAGCAGTGAAACGGCGGTATTCACCACTGACTGCACTGAGGGATACGAAATGACCTGGTTCATTGGCTGCAGCAAGAATTTTCACTTCTTGCTTCAACATGGCCCGCAGGTGAAACGAGCTGCGAAGACATGCCCATGAGGTCAGTCTTCAGCTCAAAGGCAGGTGAGCGTTTTATTATGATTTAAAATATTTTAGACACTTAAATTATTTTTAAACTGTTGTAAACTTTTAAATATTGAGACAGAGGGAGAAGGGGAGAGAGACTGAAAGAGGGAGGGAGACATAGAGAGGCACGAAGGGAGACACCGAGACTGATGGAGAGGAAAGACACCGAGTAAGATACAGAAAAACTGGGGAAGAGACCCGAGACACTGACAGAAGGAGACAGACAGACACTGAGAGACAGACACCAGACCCAGTGTGAAGAAATGTTACTTTTCTCATTTGATTGATAAATATGCTAAACTTAATCCCAGAACATGCTTTTTGAAGGGCAACTCTCCTGAAAATACCCCCATGGGGCATTTGGGTTTCATATCTGGAAGAGAACTTTGAAGAATGAGAGCTGCAGTATATTAACTTGAGCAATTATTTAATTGTCACTAACTTATCCATGTTTAATGCCTGGCAGATAAAAAAGATGTGGAACACCGAAAATACTCAACTTGTGACATGATTGTCTAATTGTATGTAGAATTGTGACATGTCTTCTGTTTGGCTTGTTTTGAATGAAATTCAGGCATTCTTTTTAAAACATGTTTTTGTCAGAACAAATATTTAAAGAAAATTAATCTTTTACAGGCAGTGAGTCCTTAAAGGTATTATACACTAAAAATTACTGATAACAGGATTAGCAGACACAATTAACACTTTTGAATGGCATTCCTCTGTCTGCTGTCTTAAAATCACAGTTAGTACCTCGTGTTAAAAAGGGAACAAAAGAAATTCATAAATCTTGATAAATACTCTTTTGCCAATATCCCCAATACTCGCATTGTATTGCACGTGATTCATGCAGAGTATGTTCAGCAACTGACAGGAACAAATCTAACTATTTTCTTTTCTAAATACTAAGCTGGTATCACCCAGAAAAAAAAAACTCATAGACTGGATGGCTATTGAACCTATTGTTCTTATCTTACAAGACATATAAGTTGTCAGAGACAAAATGATTTTGGATTTTTTTTTTCGAATTTTAAGTGTTGAATTAAATTTAATTCTCTGAAAAATCTGAAGCATTGGGTACTTAAGCCGAAAGCATGCAAACCACTGAACTGTAGTCTGAGTTTTGACATGGACATATTATTAACATCTGTGCCTCTATTTCCAGAAACTTCTTTGGGGCGTGTGGGTGAGGAAGGGGGAGAGGAGATGAAAGAGTGAGATGAGGGGAAGAGAATGCATGAACACTGTGAATTAAGTTCGGCTGGGAGTTTATGTGGTCCCCTGAGCTGGAGTCAGAGGCAGTGGCCAGGGGCACACGGAGTATTGTGACATGTGACGGGGGGGGGGGCAGCGCCGAGGGCCATTCGTATCCCCGTCGCCAAGCAATCTTCCTGGAGGCAGAAAAGGCCGTCAATGTCCTTCCCGCCCAAAGGCCAATTAAGGGACTCTTCCTGCAGATGCTGGGTTCTTACCAGCGGAGGGGGTTCCTCCACCACATGGGGAGGATGCCTTGTAACACAAAGTGCCCTCCCGGCAAGCTTGGGGGGCTGCTGGGAGTCCCTCCTCCATGGGCCACAGGTTTCCCACGGAGGACCGCCTTCAGAAACTAGTTTCCCCCCTGAGACACCCCCTCCCCCTGGACTGCACGACCAGGCCCGCACCCCCACCCCCCACCCCTCACCAAGGCCGTCCAGGCTGGCCCCAGTGACTCTGCCTCACCTACCTCTGGTCTGGGGTTTCAGCGCTGGGCCTGAGTCCGAGGCCTCTGCAGTACTCTTCCGGTGGCGCTGCTGATACTGCTGAGCTGCCAGCCCTCTGATTGGCCGGCAGCTCATGGAGGCGGGATCCTATCTTTAAAGGGACGGGGCTCCAGAAACTTAGATTTAAAAAGACCAGAGGATCGCTTGGCTGCGGGGTTGTAGGGGCACGAAATGGCAGAGGCGGGGTTCCCCCGGCCTTTTCGTCCTGGCGCCGAAAGCCCTGCCTCCTAAACAAAATCCAGCCCTTTATTTCTGCCACATAAACAAATTCCAGTTAGATTTTCAATGAGTGTTACTTATTTTACTTTTTCTCAGTCACATTCTCCTAGGATTTGCTGAGATCCTACTGCTCATTGTAAAGTTAATTTGCCGATCTGCTCCCCAGCAGGCTTTATGCCTGTTAATATCAACTCTAACATAAGGCACAGTGAAAATCTGTGTTAGTTGTGGGCAATTAGTCCAAATTCATGCAGTACTGGTCCATGCCATTTTACAGAGCAGCCTGGCAGGAGCCCATGGTGGTTTTTGGCAGTTTCAGCTCTTAATGGCGGCAAACATCTCAGCGCTCGCCACCATTAGGATGGCAAAATCTGGCCTATTGAATGGAACATTAGAATTTACTCCAGCTATATTGATAGAGGTCTTTAAGATTATGAAATGGTTTGACAGGGCTGGCACAGAGAAGATGTTTCCACTTGCGACTGAGACCAGAACTAGGGCCAGAAAAATAATAATGTCACTCATAACCCCAATAGTCAATTCAACAGAAATTTATTTCCCAAGAGAGTGGTTAGAATGTGGAATTCACTACCATGAGGAACATTTGTGGTGAATACCACAGATGCATTTAAGGAAAGTTGAAAAAGCACATGAGGGAAACAGGGTATATTGATGGGGTCAAAGGAAAAAGGCTGGAAGGAGGCTTGTGTGGAGCATAAACACTAGCATGAATCAATTGGGTCAAATGGCCTGTTTATGTGCTGTAGGTACATTTGTTGGAATTGAATTTTTATAGATTATAATCCATCAGTGTAGGGTTACACAAGGTCTTGTCGTTTGCATATATGCAGAAGAATTTAATGCAACCGTATATATTTTTTTATTCATTCATGGGATGTGGGCATCGCTGGCTAGGACAGCATTTATTGCCCATCCCTAATTGCCCTTGAGAAGGTGGTGGTTAGCTGTCTTCATGAACCGCTGCAGTTATTGTGGGGTAGGTATACCCACAGTGCTGTTAGGAAGGGCATTTCAGGATTTTGAACCAGCGACAGTGAAGGAATGGCGATATAGATCCAAGTCAGGATGGTGTGTAGCTTGGAGGGGAACCTGCAGGTGGTGATATTCCTATGCATCTGCTGCCCTTGTCCTTCTAGGTGGTAGTGGTTGTGGGTTTGGAAGGTGCTGTCGAAGGAACCTTGCTGCAGTGCATCTTGTAGATGGTACACACTGCTGCCACTGTGCGTCAGTGGTGGAGGGAGTGAATGTTTGTGAATGGGGTGCCAATCAAGAGGGCTGCTTTTTCCTGGATGGTGTTGAGCCTCTTGAGTGTTGTTGGAGCTGCACTCATCCAGGCAAGTGGAGAGTATTCCATCACACTCCTGACTTGTGCCATGCAGATGGTAGACAGGCTTTGGGCAATCAGGAGGTGAGTTACTCACCACAGGATTCCTAACCTCTGACCTGGTCTTGTAGCCATGGTATTTATATGGCTACTCCAGATCAGTTTCCAGTCAATGGTGACCCCCCCAGGATGTTGCTAGCGGGGGATTCAGCAATCATAATGTCATTGAGTGTTAGATTCTCTCTTGTTTGAGATACTCATTGCCTGGCACTTGTGTAGCGCGAATGTTACTTGCCACTTATCAGCCCAAGCCTGGATATTGTCCAGGTCTTGCTGGATTTTTACATGGACTGCTTCAGTATCTGAGGAGTCATGAATGGTACTGATTATTGTGCAATCATCAGCAAACATCCCCACATCTGAACTTATGATGGAGTGAAGGTCATTGATGAAGCAGCTGAAGATGATTGGGCCTAAAACACAACCTTGAGGAACTCCTGCAGTGATGTCCTGGAGCTCAGATGATTGACCTCCAACAACGAAAACTTTGCATTAGGTAAGACTCCAACCAGCGGAGAGTTTTCCTCCTGATTTCCATTGACTTCAGTTTTGCTAGGGCTCCTTGATGCCATACTCGGTCAAATGCTGCCTTGATGTCAAGGGTAGTCACTCTCACCTCACCTCTTGAGTTCAGCTCTTTGTCCATGTTTGAACCAAGGTTGTAATGAAGTCAGGAGCTGTGTGACCCTGGCTGAACCCAAACTGAGCGTCACTGAGCAGGTTATTGCTAAGCAAGTGCTGCTTGATAGCACTATCGACGACACCTTCCATCACTTTACTGATGATCGAGAGTAGACTGATAGGGCGGTCATTGTTTGATTTGGTTGATTTGTCCTGCTTTTTGTGTACAGGACGTACCTGGGCAATTTTCCACATTGCAGGGTAGATGCCAGTGTTGTAGTTGTACTGGAACAGCTTGGCTAGAGGCGCAGCAAGTTCTGGAGCACAGGTCTTCAATACTATTGCAGGATTGTTGTCAGGGCCCGTAGATATTGCAGTATCCAGTGCTTTCAGTCGTTTCTTGATATCACGTGGAGTGAATTGAATTGGCTGAAGACTGGCATCTGTCATTCGGGGACTTCAGGAGGAGGCCGAGATGGATCATCAACTTGGCACTTCAAGCTGAAGATTGTTGCAAATGCTTCAGCCGTATCTTTTGCACTGATGTGCTGGGCTCCCCCATCATTGAGGATGGGGATATTTGTGGAGCCTCTTTCTCCTCTTAGTTGTTTAATTGTCCACCACCATTCACGACTGAATGTGGCAGGACTGCAGAGCTTAGATCTGATACGTTGGTTGTGGGATCGCTTCACTCTGTCTATTGCATGTTGCTTACGCTGTTTGGCATACAAGTAGTCCTGTGTTGTAGTTTCACCAGGTTGACACCTTATTTTGAGGTATGCCTGGTGCTGCTCCTGGCATGCCCTCTTGCACTTTTCATTGAACCAGGCTTGATGGTAATGGTAGAGTGGGGGATATGCTGGGCCATGAGGTTACAGATTTTGGTTGATTACAATTGTGCTGCTGCTGATGGCCCATAGCACCTCATGGATGCCCAGTTTTGCATTGCTGGATCTGTTCGGTCTGTCCCATTTAGCACGGTGGTAGTGCTACACAATGTGGTGGAGAGTATCCTCAATGTGAAGACTGGACTTTGTCTCGACAAAGCCTGTGCGGTGGTCACTCCTACCAATGCTATCAGGGACAGATGCATCTGTGACAGGCATATTGATGAGGTTGAGGTCAAGTATGTTTTTCCCTCTTGTTGGTTCCCTCACCACCTGCCAGAGCTCCAGTCTAGCAGCTATGTCCTTTAGGACTCGGCCAGCTCGGTCAGTGGTGGTGCTACCGAGCCACTATTGATGATGGACATTGAAGTCCCCCACCCAGAGTATATTCTGCGCCCTTGCCACCCTTAGTGCTTCCTCCAAGTGGTGTTCAACATGGAGGAGTACTGACTCGTCAGCTGAGGGGTGGGTTGGGGGATGGACAGTATGTGGTAATCAGCAAGAAGTCCTTGCCCATGTTTGACCCGATGCCATGAGGTCCAGAGTCGATGTTGAGAACTCCCAGGGCAACTCCCTCCCGACTGTATACCACTGTGCCACACCTCTGCTGGGTCTGTCCTGCCTGTGGGACAGGATGTACCCGGTGATGGTGATAGTGGTGTCTGGGACATTGTCTGTAAGGTATGATTCTATGAGTATGACTATGTCAGGCTGCCTCTTGACTAGTCTGTGGGACAGCTCTGCCAACTTTGGCATAAGCCCCCAGATGTCAGTAAGGAGGTCTTTGCAGGATTGACAGGGTCATTTCCAGTGCCTAGGTCGATGCCGGTTGTTCCATCCGGTTTCATTCCTTGATGACCCTCTAGCAGTTAGATACAATTGAGTAGTTGCTAGGCCATTTAAGAGTCAACCACATTGCTCTGAGTCTGGAGTCACATGCAGGCTAGACCAGGTAAGGACAGCAGATTTCCTTCCCTAAAGGACATTAGTGAATCAGATGGGTTTTTGCGACAATCGACAATGGCCATCATTAGACTAGCTTTTTTTAAAATTCCCAAATTATTAATTGAATTCAAATTCCACCTTCTGCCATGGTGGGATTTGAACCCATGTCCCCAGAGCAATACCCTGGGTCTCTGGGTTACTAGTCCAGTGACAATACCACTTATACCCATATAAGGCGGGTATGGGAGGGGACGGTGAATCCCGTCTGAAGCGTCTGCCCGGAAATCCTGCATCGTGATGTTAGTTTTGGATTTTGTCAGTGACAGGAAAGCACCTTGGCGATATTGATGCCCTGATGCGACGGGAAGTTATTTTAAAATTGCTGAACTGCTTTTGAAAGTTAAATATTTAAACGTAATTAATTAAAATTTAATGACAGGCCCTCGATTTTGTGAATGGCATTCGGCACTCATGAGTCTTCAGGCTCACAACCGTTAAAACTTGGTAACAAACCACATTGCCATAATGAGGAGGCAACCAGAGCATTGTTGCATAGGGGAAGGGGAGGAGTTCAGAGGCCATTGTCACACTGTGTTGCTGTGGGCCCTGCAAGGGGGTTCGGAGTCTCTGGGGATCTGCAAGTGGGTATTGGGGTCTCGGGGGCTTTACAAGGGTTTAGTGTGGATGTGGGGTGTGGGGTGCTGTATTGGGTTAACAAAATGCTGTGTGATGTGTTTGGACGCTCACACTGCTGGAGCAGAAGGTGGGTCATCTTCAAGGTTGGGTTCTGAGGTCCATCAGGGTCTGCGCCAAGAGAACTGTCAAAAGCTCAGTTGCCAAGAAGGGGACTCGGATCAGCTACCTCCAAATGTCCAAGTGCCATTGTCAGCAAAGACGACGGCTCGCCAGAGAGGCTGTCACTGACTTACGCTATGCTGCAGGATGTGTTACAATCTATGGGATTTGGAGTCGCCCTATGCCAGTGGCATTAAACTTCTTCGCATCTGGATCTTTCCAGGGATCCACTGGGAACATGTGTGGGGTCTTCCAGGCCGCAGCCCACTGCTGCATCAAGGAGGTGACCAATGCCCTGTTCAAGAGGACTGGCGACTATGTGCGCTATCGGACCGACCCTGACAGTCAGGCCAAACAGGCCCTTGGGTTCGGGGCCATCGTTGGCTTTCCCTGGGTGCAAATTGTGATAGATTGTACGCATGTGGCCATCAAGGCTCCCTCGGACCAGACAGCCGCCTTCATCAACAGGAAGGGCTTCCATTCAATCAACATTCAACTTGTCTGTGACCACCAAAAGCGTTTCCTGCAGATGTGTGTCCGCTTCCTAGGAAGCATTCATGATGCCTACGTACTTCGACAGTCCCAGGTGTCACTGCTTTTCAGACTCTCACATGCGTTCAGGGATTCTCAGGGACAAGAACTACCCATTGAAGATTTAGTTTCTTACGCTTGTGAGGAACCTTCGCAATGTAGTGGAGGAGAGAGACAACAATTGCCATGGCTTCACTCAAGCTGCCATCGAGCAAGCAATTGGGCAATTCCGCTGCCTAGATCAATCTGGTGGAGCCCTGCAGTATGTCCCAGTTAGGGTCTCGCGCATCATGGTTGTCTGCTGTGCTCTGCACAATCTAACACTGCAGAGGAGGGATAATAATGATACATCATGATGAGATGCCTGAGTAACACTCCTCCACTGATGAGGAGGATGCAAAGGAAGTAGAAGGACCAGCAGCAATGGATGGTGAAGACACAGCACTGGAGGCCAGACAGGTTGGGTGACTCACAAAGGAGGCAAGAGACAACCTCATAATTACCGATTTCCAGCCACCCTGATGTCCACTCACTGAGAATGTAGTAAAAACTGACCTTCATGCATGTAGTCGGTCGCCTCCTTTCCATTTGTGTTCCCTGACTAATGACTAGCTGCAATGCGTGCTGATCCCACGGGAAAACACATGATAATGAGGGCTGTGGTCACACTGGCATTGCACGAAAAGGGAAGGGGGAAGTCAGCAGCTCACAATTAATGCATAATAGAACATAGCCTTCAGTCAATGATGGATAATGATAGGCACAAAAGAACTTTTAATTAATCACATCACAACATATTTCCTAGACCTATGAGTCCCAAAGTGTGGCTAGGTGGTCTTCTTAGTATGTTTACCTACAAGGTGTGATCCCTGTGACAGCAGCTAGGCTGGAGTCAGGCTTCTGATCAGGCTGCCCCTTGGCCTGTGATGACTTTGGCAGGCCTAGAAGGTCCCGGCTGCCTGACGGTTTCCTGCACTGGTCCAGGACTCGTCTCAGGTGTTGTGGCTGCTGGAGATGGGTTTACTGATGGAAGGGCTAAGGAGCCGGTATCCATACTGGGAGGGCCCTGAGGGGAGCCCCCAGCTGTGGAGGGCAGCCTCTTCTCCTCCCTTTGAAGGGTCCCTTGAACCTCCCTGCTCACTAGAGAAGGATGAGGAGCCCAGGAGAAGTCTCCAGGCTCCTTCTTTCCTTCACTGCTGCGTTGAGCTCATGGCCAAGGTGATGGTGTGCACACATCTGTGGAATCTGGCTCTCAATGAGGGTTGCCAATCTGTGCTCACATGCCTGAGATAGGGAAGCATTCATGTCATAGATGGAGTCCTCCATTGTCTGCTCATGGCTGCACATGGCCTCTGACATCTCCGCCAGATGTTGCCTTACCTCTCTCTGCAACTCCAGAATGCCCTGTGCTGTCGACACCAGAGGTCCGTCATCAGCCTAGGGCTCAGCATGGGCATGGCAACCCACAGTCCTCTGACTGTCAGAGGCCTCGGCTGTCTCAGCCTCAGCCAGCTTCTTCCTTGGCGGTGGTAAGAGGATGCAGATCAGGGACTCCTCTGCCAGTCCGGGCCGTCTCCCTCCTGTTGTGGGCCCTCTTGGCCTGCAAGAAGAAGAATGGGGGTCGTAAAAATTAGGAGACAGCTCAACATGAGGGTTCTGATAATGTCAGCCCCTTGTCACCTACAGGTTGAATCTGATCTATCACATGCTGTCAGGGGAGCTAATGGGGGTGAGCAGCTATGAAGGAAGGTGGCCTGTGATTGAGATGCAGCCATGCATCTGTCTAGATGAGGTAATACCCTAGCCCCTCTGCCATCACTGTGGCAGTACCACCCTCCCAATATCGCACAACCTCCCACGTAATCACATACAATCCCCAAAAAGGAGAGTTATGGAGCACTCGCCTTGGCCAAACACAGGAGGTCGTTGCTCCTCTTTTGACACAGAACCCAGTTCTGTTGGGTGACTGCATAGTTGCTAACCTCCTCTGTGATCTGCACCCAGGCTTGGTTGGTCAGGCGGGCAGATCTCTCCTTTTCATCGCTGGGGAAGAGAACCTCCCATTTTTTCCTTGCAGCCTGGAGGAGAATCTGCAGGGAGGCATCACTAATCCATGGGGCTACCCAGTGTCTGGCCTCGGGCAACCTTTGATGTCCTCCTCGGGTTGCTGGTGGTTCCATGAATCAGCTCAGCAATGTTTTCCCCAGTCAAATATAAGCTGCCAGTGACTCTACGACAGTAGTAAATGTAAAGTTGGCAGGCCTTTAAATATGAAGCATCTGCTTCAACATCATCTGATACTGTAATGAGCAACTTACCTCCTGCCTCCTGCCCTGTGTCACAAGAGATTATTTTTAAACTAAGAGGTTTGTGTGCCTTTAAGACTGAGAATAAAGGACATTCTGTGAACACTGACACTTGGGGCTGGATTTTACCTTAGGCGGACGGGATTTCACCACCGACATAAAAGTTGGTGGTGAACCCGCTTCTGCCTAGCCTGGGGATCCGTCCTGCATTTTATGGGTCCCCATGCTTTACTTGTACCGAGGCAGAGCTTCCACCCGCTTGAGGGAGGAAGTCCCGCCTCATTGAGCTGCCGGCCAATCAGCGAGCTGGCAGCTCTTAGTCCTAGCAGCGCCACCGGGAGCAGTGGCCACTGTTGGAATGCAACCCAGCCGACGCCATGGATCCGGGAGGGAAGGTAAAGTTGGGCTTGCCTCACCAGGCAGATCGGTCCTTCCCCGGTGAGGCTAGAGTGGTTGTTTGGGGGGCCGTCTTGGGTCCCAGGGGTGGGCTGGGAGGCAGGAGCGGCCCTCTATTGGGCACCCAGTGCCCGACTGCCATGCCCTCCCGCCATGGCGCGCAGAAAGGCTGGCAGCTATCGCTGGGCAGCCTTTCACATCCCCAGCACCCCCGTTTGCCATGGGTAAAATACCCGTGGCCACTTAAGGGCCTTGATTGGCCTTGGGTGGGTGGGCTGTTCCCCCCTCACCCACCCCGCCCAACCACTGTAAAGTTGACCGGAGGCGGGAGCAGGTCAGGTAGGACTCCTGGAGCCTCCCGCTCAATTTTACGCCGCCCCCATGCCACCATCCGACCCACTGGGATGATGTAAAATTCAGCCCGTGGTGTTTGAAGTGCAGGCTGTAAATCTTGTATCCAAGTAACCGGAAAGATTTATGACTGTCTTGTGACTTGGTTGTTGAAAGTTTAGTTTCACTTTTTGGTGAAAAGCCAGTTGCTGCTGGAGACCTGTGTTTGCAGACCAGAAAAAGATCTCTTCTTGAAAGGAAGGCTTGTCTCTCTTGTAAAAAAGGAAACTTATATTTGAGTTGGGGCTGTGTTCTGCCTGGAGAGAGAAAAAAAAACGTGGAGAGGGAAAGACCCAGAAAAAGAGGAGTTGCTGCTCTCTCTGGAGAAAGGCTCCTTTGCAGAGAGGAAGCCCTGTATTGTTAAAGATAACAAAATTCCTATTGTCTCCAGTCTCTGGAAGATCTCAAGATTCCTCACGCCTTTTGTGTTTTTGGGAGATACTGAAATCTCAAGAAAGCTTCTACTGTTAGACTGCTACTTAAAAAACAAGTAGACTTGTTGCTAAACTTTTGCTGAAAGATCTGTGTGACATCTGCTGCAGACAAATTGCCTTGAACACCTACCCATCACAGACTGTTCATCAATCTCACCTGGAGAGACTTATAGTGGCATCTGGCTATTTGACTCTGGGACACCTCACTAATCCAGAAATATCCTCCCAGACTGACAACTAATTATTATTCCTCAGAAACCGTTGCAACTTAAAACAACCTTTTAAAACCGGTTAACCAATTTTTAAAATCTATGTCTGTGTGCATGAGGGTTAGGAAGAAGAAGTTATAAAATCTTTTCATACATATAGATTTATCTCATTACCACTTAAAACTTGGTTTATTAATAAATAGTTAATTTAGTTGCTTAAAGAAAACTGGTTTGGCTTGCTTTATTCTGGGAGATAAATAAAGCGTTAATTTGGCTATTTTTCGGTAGGTGGGAAATTTTACTAATATGTTGTGACCTGTGGAGTAGTGGGACTGAATTAACAGTGCATTACTCTCACCTTGGTCGTAGCACCTGCCACATGATTGGGGTGGGCCCGTGCCTCCACAGTACAAAATGGCCACCTGCCATGTGATCAGGGTGGGGTGGCTGCTCACTTGACGGAGAGGAAAGTTGCTCATTTCTGCATTTGCCGCCGGGACTGGTGTCGGTGTCATTAAATTCAGTCCATGAGGAGTCTTCATAACTTGCCTATGTTCTTTCATGTCTTTATAATCTTGTATAACAACAACAATAATTTATATTTATATCGCAATGTTAATTTTATCAAATGTCCCAAGGCACTTCATAGGAGCATTACAAAACAAAATATGACACCGAGCTACATAAGATGATATTAGGTGAGATCACCAAAACCTTGGCCAAAGAGGTAGGTTTTAAGGAATGCCTTAAAGAAGGAAAGTGAGGTAGCGAGGTGGAGAGGTATAGTGAGGAAATTCCAGAGCTTAGGGCTTATAAATATGTTGATTAAAACTTATTAAAGTCTGAAATTAGTATGCACATCAGATGACAATCCAAATTTAAATTGGCGTCTGTCTCCAGCTGAGTCATGACATTCTATGTTGCATTTACCCACAGAATAGATAATACATTTGAGTATGTAGCTCTGAGGGCTTTGAACATGCTGTGTTGATCAGAATGCTTGAAATTATAAAAGCCGTTAATAATTGGGCTTGTCCCAGAATGTTGCAGTTTTAATTGGCTCCTGTCAATTTCTAAGTGCCCATATTGATGTGGAACATCATTTTCAACCTTTAGTTCAATCTTTAATTTAGTATTTTATATTCTTGTCACGTGACGTGTGAACATACTTGAGCGTGATTAGTATTGGTTCTTCTTGTTTTGCTCTTACTGTGAATTGCTGGCTAAAGTAATAAAGGAAGAAATGAACACTCTGATCTAAACCTTTAAACTTGATCAGCCAGATGAATTGTTGTTTAGCAAGGTCTGTTAATCTTGGCCCTGTATTCCTGCTTCCCTTTCCTTCCTGTAACATTTTTTGTCATGATGTGTATGGAATGCAAGGTATTTTCTCAGTGATGGTAGAAGGAAAACTTTTTGGGAGTCACTGTTCCCAGCTTCTCCTTGGGTGTAGATTCCAATGAAGCTACCATATGTTCCATTGGTGCCTTCAACAAAGAAAAAGATTTCAACAATTGAGATGTGCTCTGACATCCCTTGGAGCAGTCACTGACAAGTCCGCTGAAAGTAAAAGGCACAGCAATCCATAAATATTTATTTGTACTCTGCAATCTGGAGAATGGTAAGAAAAGTATGACTTGCATTTCTATAGCGACTTTTATGACCTCAGGACATCCCAAAGTTCTTTACAGCCAATGAAATGCTTTTGAATTGTAGTCACTGTTGTAATATAAGAAACACACAGTCAATTTCACCACAACAACATGATAATGACCAGATCATCTGTTTTTTTTTTGAAGTGTTGGTTGAGGGATAAATATTGGCCAGAACTCTGGAGAGAGTTCACTTGCTCTTGTTCGAAAAGTACCATGGGATCTCTTACGTCCACCTGAGAGGGCAAAGGTAGCTTCAGTTTAAAGACTCACGTGAAAGACAGCATCTCCGACAGTGTAGCACTCCCTCAGTACTGCACTGGAGTGTCAGCCTAAATTAGGTGCTCAAGTGTCTGGACTGGAACTGCAACTTTCTGATCCGGAAGCGAGACTACTACCACTGAGCTACAGCTGACTAGAGAATTTCTCAAATCCGCCACCCCATCTCTTGTGAAAATAATATCAACACTGAAGAATTTCCTCCCTCCTTGTGATGGACCACTTTCGTTCTGCATCTTCGTACAATAGTGTGGATAAGGTCTTTAAGGTAGTGTAGAGAGAGATGAAATCTACGCGACATTGTTCCATAGATTCAATATATCCTACCAACATCTTGGACCAATCTGTCAAGGCATATGCTTTACTGTAGTTCTCCTCTCCTGCTATTTCAGTTACTCCAATTGGGAACAGGGGGTAGATTTTGTTGCACACAAGCTGATGTGATTTTTGTCCTTGAAGCGGTCAGGGAGGACTGAATTTCAAAGAGTGACTGCATCGTGACAACTTTTAATGTGTGGGCAGTCCTCTGCATGTTGTTCCACCCAATCTGTACACACAGTGAATGGAAACACTTTCTGTTGAGGGAACACTGTGTGGGAGCTTGCGAAGTAATGCAAGCACCATTGATTGCACCTGGGCCTTGAGTTGCCATCGACTGTGTAAAACTGAATAACCCTATCTCACTGCTGCCTTGCTGTGATTCCAAAGGTGGTGAATTTGCCAGCTCTTCTCTAAAGTGCATCAGTCATCTGTGGACTGCATGCTCAAACTACAGCCAGGATGATACTGCAGAGATCACTTAGCTGCCTGAAATGAGTCACTGACACAATAATAGGTGAGTGTGGTGGTTGCCTTGATATCCACAGAGAGTTCAATGTGGGCAGAGAAACGTGGCTTCAGATCATCATGTAGTGGGTAACAGAGCTGCCCTGTAGCCTCTTTGGTGAAGTGCACTGTCTTATACACGTCTCCTCAGTGTGCATTTGACCATGATTTAACTGATCTAAAGATGCTTGATTCTGACATTTTGCAGTCAAAAGTGGGGTAAGTGCACTATTATCCAGTGCTGTCACCTTTCTCCTCGCATTAAGTGCAAACATTCACTGAAAAAAATAGCATCTTGCTGTCTCGCCCTTACCTGAGTAATCTCATTAGAAAGAATGAACCTACTCTCTTTTCATAATGTTGACAGGCTAAGCATTTTAGCATCAGGACTTCAAGTGCATTGTTATTCCATCATGCAGTAAGCACAACACAGTGGAACTAACATATTATTTAAAGAACAGGGGAAATGGTGTTGGTTAAAATCAAAGGGAAGTTAAGTCAAAAACTTTTTCAATCAAAACAGCTTTAGGCCACATTTATAATGAGGTGCTATTTTGAAGGCATTGCTTTCCCAAATAGTTAACTACTGCCGATGATAATGAATGACTACCTTTCAAGTTTAAAAAGTAGAAATATAAAATGCTCTTTTTTATCTCTATATTATATTTCAGAAAGAAAATGTAGAAATGTATTAATTCTTTTTGTATTTCCTTTGCATGCAAGTGGACTTGAGGTTTATTTTTTGAGCTGTGTAATTTCCCACAGGACTCAGTGTTAGCAATCTTTGTCCAACATGTTGTTAGGATATATTGAAGCCATCGAGCGACAAGACACAAGCTGAATCTCCCTTGCCGCTAAATTAATGATTTTATCCACAGGTGTTCAATGAAGGCACTTCTTCAAAACAAGGGAGAAAAGTCCAAGGGTTTGTATCATTCTTTGCAGTAGCGTTCCCTAATTTTCCAACAGCTCCATTCCTTGCTGTCAGTGTATAAACACTTCATCAAACGCTGGTCATATATTTTCCAGATGCTGTTAATTAATTCTGTTTGAGATTTTTAGGATGTCTCCCACAGATCCTTCAAGCACTGTCTTATAACTACCATTGCATTATAGAGTAGAACCTGATTATAGTGATCGATTAGGCCAGTAGTACATTTTTTATTTTAACCAGCTGATTATAACCAATCCCCACTGTATAATGGCGCTCAGCACAGAGTGATGCTTTAAAGAGCTGGTCAATCAGCTACTGACCTTCTCCTCTTAAAATCAGACTTGATTTAAACCCAAACCGACATTCTTGAGTGGAATGCGGTTGTTATTGGACAACCAAGTAACACTGACTCCCAGTTTAAGCAGATGATCAGTAAATTATAAAACTGCATCATTGCCCATTTAAGAATGTTTGCTTACTATCCAGGATGAGGGCATTTTATAGTTTATCTGGTAGTGCTGCACTCCAGCTGCCCATTTGGGACTAAACCAAGGTAATCTAAACGCTAATTTTCAAAAGAGAGGCTGAGACAGCAGGTTGAGCCATTGGTTAAACCATTGTGCAAAATGCAGCTCAGCGCAATACAAATGAGAAATCGGGTTTGTGTCAAAATAAACCTTTTCACATCACTACACGTGTTTTGGAAAGCAGTTTGGGCATTTAAAGAAATGACATCCACTTGATGGCAATGAGCAAATCATGTTGCAAATTCAACACACACACAAAGGGGCATTTCTGCACAGGGAATGTGCATTTTCCTTCAGATGCCTGTTAACCCGGGGCATAACAGCACCAGGCCCAGTTGTGCGACAGGTTGGCAACAACAACTACAACTTATATTTACATTGCGCCATTAATGTAGGAAAACATCCCAAACACTTCAGAGAAGTGTAATCAGACAAAAAATTGACACCAAACCAAAGAAAGAAATACTTGGATGGGCGCATAAAAACTTGGTTAAAGAGGTAATTATTAAGGAGTGCATTAAAGGAGGAGAAAGAGGTGGTGAGCCAGAGAGATTTAGTGAGGGAATTCCTGATCTTAGGGCCTAAACAGCTGAAGGCAAAATCACCAATGGTGAGGCAAAGGAAGTGGGGGATGCAGAAGAGGCCAGAGGAACATCAAGTTATCTGAGAGTTGTAGAGCTGGTGGAGTTCACAGAGATAGGGAGGGGACGAGGCCATGGAGGGATTTTAACATGAGGATGAAAATTCGAAAACTAAGGTGTTGGTGGACTTTGTAGGTCAGCGAGCACAGGGGTAGTGGGTGATCAGGACTTGGAGTGGGTTAAGATATCGGCAGCAAACTTATGGATGAGCTCAAGTTATGGAAGGTGGAAGTTATGGGAAGCAGACCAGGAGAATATTGAACAAGTCGAGTCTGGAGGTACCAATAGTGTGGATGAGAACATTATCAGCAGGTGAACGATGGCAGGGGTTATTTATTTATTTAGTGAATGCAGATCCCTGAAGCCAAGCGATAGCCTCCTCATTTTCTGAGTTTAAGATGATTAGTTCGTCTGTAGAGGGGACACTCCTCGGTAATGTGTAGCATTGTTTGTATCTCTCCACAAATGCATAAGGGGTTTGTACTGAGGCTGCAGCAGTGGAGGTTAGCTGCGCAGGGGCCCTGGCTTGTCCTGAACCTGTTTAGCAAGGACCACTCTCGCTGTGGTAGTTCAAAGCCTGCCATTTGACAGATGGGGTTTGTCACAAGGAACTTGTTAGTTACTCCCATGTTTCCCATTCCTTGATCCAAAGGATGTCTGCTGATAGATCTTGCTCAGGAAGGTTGCTTCATTTGGGCACCGAGATGGAAGGCGGGCAGTAGATGGATTGAACATGTCATTATGGAGTGGTAAATGAGGTGCAGCACGGATGGTTTCAACCAGCTTGTGGGTTTTCGTCAGTCAGTGAATGTGTGGGGGAGTGATGTTTGTGAGAAAGGGAAGCCAGGGGAGGGCTGTTGAGCAGAGTTCCAGTTATGATGCGCATTGTTGCATTCAACTGAGTATCAACAAGATATGTGTGTGTGATGACCTCTGCCAGACTGGTGCACAGTACTCTGCTGCTGAGTATGATAGGGCAAGTGCTGAGGTCTGGATTGTTGTGGCAGTAGAGCCTCACGTACATCCAGCAAGTTTTGGTTAATAGCTTGCATCTGGTTTTGACCTTTGCTGCTGTTTTCTTCAGTTTCTCCTGGACAAAGTCCCATCCAGAGTCACTCCCAAGTATCTTGGGTTGGGATCATGCTTTAGTCTCTGAGCATCCATGTAGATACCCAATCCTTTTTTAGCACTGGCAGGGGTGGAGATGGGCAATGGAGAGGGTATGGGGTGGGAAGCTCACCTCAAGGTCAAATAGGATGACAAGATTGCAAACTATCCAGTACAGTTTCAGATCACTGATCAGGGAGGAGGAATTAAATTGGGATGGAATTTACAGCTTTTTGAACAACTTGAAGCCTACAGGTTTGTATACCAAGTCCCAGAGTTAGTAAAAATATTGATTTCTAAGCGGTTCTGGCCAACAATAACTCACTTGCCCTAACTACACTTACTGATTTAGATTGATGCAGAGCCAACAGCCTTGAATTATTCAACTGGTGCGAAGTAACTGTCTGGCTTGGGAATGCAGAGCTTTGCTCGTGGTTTAAGTACTTTCTCCACATGCCAGGCATTTAAATGCTAATGTTTCCAAAAAAGCTAGACCAGACACTGAGCTCTCTGATAATATTTGAAAAAAATTCAAAATAGAGTTTAAAAAGGTTCCCAGGTGCTTGAGTGGAATGCCTGGGAAGCTGTTAAATTTGGCTTCACAGCAGACTGCTCTTTTACTGCAGTCAGCATGAAGCTCAGACGGAGCGAGACTAACTCCAGGAGGTGGTCTTGTACCTCCTGCCTAAATCGATTCAGGTGGTTGCTTGCCGGGATTTCACTGCAGAGTTAGTGACAATGCAAAGCTGGAAAGTGATTCACATCAACATGAACTGTGAAGTCTGACTGGGCAATAACTGACTTTCCACGGTTCTTAGGTAGTCAAATGCTTGTACAAACACTCATTTCTTTCTAAAGGTTCTATTTCAGGCAGCACTTCTATTGCAGCTGCAGCACCAGTGCAAAGCATTTGTCTTTCTATGGATGTTGTAGATACAGCCAATCATATAATGTTAGCCCTTGACCTGATACCACAGTCATCCTGAAGGAGAGCAGGTAGTTTCACTCCATTTAGCATTTGAGTTCCTTTAGGCCTTGACCCTGGATTAGCACTCAAAGCTTATTGTCAGTGCACTAACAGTGAACTTGTGGAGTGTGAATGCACCTCTGTCACTAACAAGCCAAAGAACAGTTTGAGCTAGTTAAGGTGCTGTGCTTGCATTGGTTAAGCTTCAGTGAACCACTGCAAAATTTATGAATTGACATCTACAACAGCATGTGTAGTGGAATGGTACAAATAGGTGCTAAAGGGAAATCAGTCTTATATAAAAGGAAAATACTGCAGATGCTGAAAATCTGAAAGAAAAACATAAAGTGCTGGAAATACTCAGCAGGTCAGGCAGCATCTGTGGAGAGAGAAGGTCTGAACATTTCAGGTCTGTGACCTTTCATCAGAACTGGCAAAGTTTATAAAAGAATTAGGTTTTAAGCAAGTGAAGGGGTTGGGGCGGGGAGGGGGGGCGTGTGGGTGTGGGGGGATAGTGGGGAAGTAGAACAAAAGGGAAGGCGTGTGATCAGGCAGAGGGCAATAGAGATTAAATAACAAAGCTGTCCTGGAACAAAGGCAAAGAGTGTGTTAATGCTTGTGGTGAAAGTTAAAGCATTAGTCCAGAGAGAGTGTTAATAGTGGAAAAATGAGTAGCTCTGTCTTCCTGAAAAAACAGGCACATAGTTAAAAAATGAAATAAAGTAAACTAAAATGAAAATATAAAAAAGGACAGTCATGCTCTGAAGTTATTGAACTCAATGTTTAGTCCGCAAGGCTGTTCGAGTGCCTAATCGAAAGATCAGGTGCTGCCCCTTGAGTTTGCATTGATGTTCACTGAAACACTGGAGCAGGCCAAAGACAGAAATGTTGGCATGAAAGCAGGGGTGGGGTGGGGGAGTGGGGGGTGGTGTTGAAATGGCAAGCGACCGGAAGCTTGGTGTCATGCTTTCGGATTGAGCAGAGGTGTTCCGCAAAGCAGTCACCCAATCTGTGTTTGGGCTCCCCAATATAGAGGAGACCATATTGTAAACAGCAAATACAGTATACTAAGTTGAAGGAAGTACAAGTAAATTGCTGCTTCACCCAGAAGGAGTGTTTGGGGCCTTGGAGGTAAAAGGGCAGGTATTATACCTCCTGTGATTGCATGGGAAGGTCCCTTGGGAAGGGGACGAGGTATGATGGAGGAGTGGACCAGGGTGTTGTGGAAGGAACAATCCCTTCGGAATGCTAATGGGAGGGGATGGGAAGATGTTTGGTGGTGGTGGTGTGGTGGAAATAACTTGTCTCAAATCCACGGGATTAAAGTAAATAAAGGTTTATTTTAACACTGTACAGTGGGAGAAACCCTCTGATCAGTCAAACAGTCTCTCCCTGAAATCAAGTTTAAAATGTACATTTATAGAACACAATTACCATTACTCCTTTGTCCAGACTTCCCCCCCACCCTGACACATTCCAAAGCTGTAGCTTGATCAACAAACTGAAGTGTATTGTCTCACTAATCATCTCCCCGTGTCATCTCCTCCCCATTCCTGAGGCTTGGTGTTTTATCAGTTTATAATATCCTGTGCCTCCTGCAATAATGGTCTTATCTCAAGGACAACATGTTTACACAGATGTAGACTTCTGAGTTGCACAGCTTCCCATAACCATTGCCACGCATCCCATCATGCCCTGGTCTCCCACAACTACAGTGCTTCCGTCTTTCTGTTCAGACTGTTAACATATCCTAATGCTAAATAATCTACTAATGTTACCCTATTGGTCCCACTTCAGTGGCATCACGCTGGAGGTGGCAGAAATGGCGGAGGATGATCCTTTGGATGTGGAGGCCGGTGGGGTGGAAAGTGAGGACAAGGGGAACCGTGTCGCGGTTCTGGGAGGGAGGGGAAGGGGTGAGGGCAGAGTGCGGGAAATGGGTCGGACACGGTTGAGGACCCTGTCAACCACAGTTGGGGGGGAATAATTGGTTGAAAAAAAAGGAAGACATGTCAGAAGCGCTCTTGTGGATGGTTGCAAATCATTCTTAATTTGTCTATTATAAAGCTACACACTTTCAAGCTTTGTAGTGTGGTTAAACACATCTTAAAGTTATGAAACTTTTCACCTGTAATTTGTACCAAACAATCAATTTGAAGGTCTAACCAATTTAAAAAAAATCTCGTATCCAATGTACTACAAAATTTCTCGCTTCAAATTTAAAAGATACATCCATTCTTATTAGACTCAATATTCTTGCCCTTACCCAACAGATACAAGATGCTGAGTGAATATAGATGCTACATTTGACTCCAGTGTGATGATCATTATTTAGGGTCAGAGGCACAAGCTTATTAATTAATAGTTGGTAGGCTTGAAAATACAAGAAGATTATGTTGGAATCTTCCTTTCAAAAAAAACCAAGCAATTGTAAAGTGCCAAATGGGAGTCCAAACAATAAATTACAGTCAGCCTGGGTTGCTAAATGGCAGATTATCAACAGTATTAGCTCCAAGAAAACTGCAGTGACCAGAAGAGTCCCACTGGGAACCAGTACTGGGATCCATGCTGCTTTGAATATTGATGATTTTGATGAGGGTATTGTAAGTAGAACAGAGTTTCTGGAGAAAAGAATGTTATTCAACGAGATTAAAGTGATTAGTGACGTTCCTCTGTGTGATGTACTTAGTACCAGATAAGAGTCTTCCATACATTCCTGTCTCTGCTATTTTAACCTTTTGATATCAAGGAGCAGATATGGATTGGTAGATAAATGCAATGTTAATGTTCATATGACTGTAAAACCTCACAGGGTTTACTCTTGAGCCCATAATTTCCTGCAAGTGTCTTTATCTTTGACTTATATCTCCTAATGTGTACAACCTGGGGGGAGTGTCAATGCTGGGTAACCAAAAACCTCTGTCCACAAGTGTGAGGGTTTTTTAATCCGTTTCATGGGTTGTGGGCATCTCTGGCAAGGCCAACATTTGTTTCCCATCCCTAATTGCCCTTGAGAAGGTGGTGGTGAGCTGCCTTCTTGAACTGCTGCAGTCCATCTGGTGCAGGTACACCCATAGTGCTGTTAGGGAGGGAATTCCAGGATTTTGATCCAGCAGCAGTGAAGGAACGGCGATATATTTCCAAGTCAAAATGGTGTCTGTCTTGGAGATGAGTTGCTGCAATGTGTCTTGCAACACAAATGCCTTCCATGGGTGAATATTATGCCAATAAACACTGTCCAGCCTGATATAATAGGCATGTCTGTGCAGTCAGTGCCTGTGGAATAATACCCTACCAAATGTCAACATAAGAGGAAAAATGGACAAAGTCAAGTGGAACTCACCTTATCAGCTGAATTAGCATGAATGTGGAATTTAAATAATCAAGGTTTCATGTTTGGGAATTTTTGACCAATTTTTTCTGCAGAAAGGATTTGGAGTTAACAAGTAAGTTAAAGGGTGTTCTTTTTAAAAAAAATGCAAACTGCATTCACACATTTTATTTAAAAAGGGGGCTGAGGTGAGAGATTGGTTTAAGTGCTAAAGAGCTAGGCTTTGAAGCTGATTCCCCAAAGACTGTAAACAATAAGAAACACTTTAACCTGCCTCGGTAATTAAGGCTGGGAATCCTGTGGTGAGTAACCCACCTTCTGACTCCCCGAAGCCTGTCCACCATCTACAAGGCAAATGTCAGGAGTGTGAAGGAATACTCTCCACTTGCCTGGATGAGTGCGGCTCCAACAACACTCAGGAAGCTCGACACCATCCAGGACAAAGCAGCCTGCTTGATTGGCACCCCATTTACAACCTTAAACATTCACTCCCTGCACCACTGATACACAGTGGCAGCAGTGTGTACCTTTGTGTTGACCCTGATTTTGTCCGCACCAGATTTACAAACATACACCTCTCAGCAAGAGTTGCTAAGAAGCAACCTTGGCTAATTATTTCTGACTCTAGCACAGGGGGACTGAGGCCAATTACATCTCTTCAGCTGCTGGCCTGGCTGAAGTGAGTTAGATCGGTACAGACCAAGACTGAACCTGGACCATTCTGGGCTGCATAGCTCAATACCTCATTGAATGGTGTTTTCACCGACCAGCCCATCGGGGAGCTGTAAAAAATAATTAATAAGATAACTTAAGTAATGAAGCTACTTTTTCTACATGCTTTGTGATGCTCAAAAGGAATCCCTTTAAAATCAATTAGTGACATAACTACAAAAGGTACAAAAAAGACAAAATAATCTTTACATGTATGCCTACTATTTTGAAATTGGACACCACAGTGATATTCCCTTGAATGAACAAGCACTGTAAATAATATTGATGTATTCTTAATATTTCCACATTATAGTGAATGGATAATTACTCTTGGAAATTGGTTATTTTTCTGTGGGGAGCAAAAGGCTACTTTACAAAATTACTGAATAAGAAAGCTGATTAACTGTATGCCTTATTCTGTAGACTTCAATGTGTTTTGCTCTCATTCTTATTCAAAGAGAAGTATGCCTGATGCTGCATGAAGGAAAACGTATAGACTGAGGATATAAATCAAAAGCATATGATTTGGCGCAATCATACTTGATTGGGAGGCAGTTAGAAAGTCATTAAAAGGAGTTCTTCCTAATGTCCAACTCCCATTGGGAGACTGCACATGTGCAAATGAAGCTTGAATAATCAAAAATTGCTGGCTCGATTTCGAGCTAATGAATTAGAAAATATTGCAGTTCTGACAACTGCCGTACAATTTGGCAAAACAAATGCCAGAGAAACTAGCACATAATTAGAGTAACAAATGTCATGGTGGTAGAACCAAAGAAGTGATGAGGTTCCTCCTTTAATATCAGGTGGCCAGTGGCAGATTTTTGAGAGATCTCTGAAGTTGTAAGAATTTAAATGCTTCTAAAAAGTGTTGTTGTTATTTCTGCAGCTGGGAAAATCTGGATTCCATCTGCCAGAGATTCGCAACTGCATTCAGTGATGCTTACCATTCAACACTGAGTTGCACAATCTATTTTCTAACAGCCATCTGCTCAAAAGAAAATGAATATATTATTTTGGATGAGAGTAGAAAAATTATTGCAGAATGACAGATGTAGGATGAGAAATAAGGCATGTTCATGTTAACACCCCTTTTTTGGCAGCTATGGGTGCCCTTAGACTTTCAAAATGGCAACTGTGGCAAGTGTGCACACTTTGTGGGACGAATCATGCTGGACACCATATTGGTGAGGGCATTAGTGCGTGTGCAGTGAATGTGTGCAGAGCGAGCAGAACAAGATGGATTTGACACCAGCGGTGCTATTTTGGAGCTCAATGTGCCAGTTGCAGCAGCAGAAGGAACCCCATCCACCCACCCACTGCACCCCCCTCCCTCCCACCAGCTCTATTAATCGGGATCATCAACTACCTAGAGTTTAGTAAGTTAATAGTGCTTCTATACAGTGCTACCCCTGTGGCTGATACATAGCTGGTGAAAAGCTGCTGACTGCAGATGGCCTTAGAGGATGACCTCAAGCAGCTCTGAGTCTAGATGCCATTTGGGCATGGCTCCATGAAGCCATTGCCAATCCCCTGGAGTGGCATCTCAGCAATCCTAGCAATGTGCTGGAGGACAGATTGCTGGCCTGATGTGACCCTTTGAACACTATAATCCATGGCTAAGATGGCAGCAGTCTGAGCTTCCACTGCTTGTGCTGCAATAGAAGCTGAGACGTTGGATATCAGACGCTGCATCATGGTTGAGTCCACAAATGTGCAAACATAGTTGGCCACCATTTCCACACTGGAGAGGATGGGCTCCAAGTTCTGTGCAAAGCCCTGTACCAGCTTGGTGCTGGATTCCTCCATGTGCTTTGACATTGACTACAGGCTTTCTGGCAGACTTCTCTATGTACCAAACATTTTATTGTGCATAAACATTAGTGTTCTTCTGTAAGCTGCCCTATCGAATTGCTCATCTGAATCCTCTGCAGTGGAACTCCTGTGCGACCTCGCCCTCTGAGGAGCTGGGCCTGCTCAATTCATGTCTCCTGCCCTAGCTGCAAGCCAGTCACACCCAGTGTCTCACCATGCAGATCCCACCTCTAATCAGTCCTCTCAGAGATGCATAGTGCCACTTTCTGAGCTGGTGGCTCTGAGTGTGGAATCAAGTTACAGTGTTGTGTCTTCATCATCACTCTCTTCTTGATGTTCCTCTACTGCTTGGTGAAGTTGCACCTCTAGGATATCTGAAAGGAGAAAGGGTAAGGTTGTGGTGTGCTGGGAGGAGGGTGGAGAGGGGTTGATGGGGTAAAGTAAAATGAGAATGCTTACACCACATGCAACTTGTAAATCAGAAGAGAGTGTGGGATGAGGGGGAAGTGGGATGTGAGAAGGAGGATTAAGTGTTCCAGTCATCTTCTATCATTTCAGCACCACTACTGGCCACTGCCTCAGCAATGGGTGTCCCAATAATAGCTAGCACAGTCTTATCCACCATGGTTAGGGGATGCAGGCATGTCTGTCCCCCTCTGGTTAATGCCTGCTGCCTCCTGTTATGCACCACCTTGTTCCACAAGAAAGAGGCAGTTGTGTCATTGAGTGTGGTACAATCTGTTTGGCTGATGTGGCTATCAAAGTTGACTAGATGGGATTGTGTGCAAGCTGTGAAATGTAAGTGTGAGACTTGCAGCAGTGCTAAATGTGTGAGGGTGCTGTGAAGCATATGAGTGTTAGGTGTGAGGCCTGATTGATGGAGATTGTTGGTAGGTGAGTGATGGGGCTGTGGTGCATTGAGCAGTGTCTGAGGCTAGTGGTGCAGTTTTTGGATATAACGTTTGAAGTTGCATTCACTGACTTTGACCACTCATGTGAAGTCATTGAACCTTTTGTGGCACTGCATTCAGGTCCTTGAGCCTGACTCCTTGCATTGATCCCCATGGCTATCTGCTCCCGATGCCTTTAGACTGTGAATCTGGAGGGTCTCCTGGCCCCATGGGGGATACAGAGCATCGCTTCTGCTTTCTATCTCCTCCACCATAACCTCAAGTGCAGCGTCCAAGATCCTTGGAGCCCGCCCTCTCCCACATTGTGCCATTCCTCACTGTTTCCTAGGTCAGATTCACTTCTTGAATGACTGCTAGCACCTCCAGCCACAATGCAGCTCCCCTTTAAGCACTGCAGGCTAGATTTAAGCAGGACAGATTAATTTTAAGTGGTGTGAGCAAGTTAGGATTTTGAGCCCCCTGCTGATAGGTGCATCCCATGATCTGCGCAGTTAGCGCTGGCTGCACACAGCAATTATTCAAATAAGTAGACAGCATGAAGTTTGCGCACAGCCTGCATTACATTGAATGAGGTGGGGGTTAATCGTGCATCCCAATCCCTGCATCCATTTTCAAGTGCCGTCCAATTTAGCCCCAAACACACTCCGATATTTTGGCGCTCACCCAAAGTATTGATTAGTTTGATATCCTTTTAATTAACCACGTGGAACATCAATTGGGTAATGGGGTTAAACGTTTTAGTTGCAGCTCCAAGAATAGTGGCACAGTGGCGCAGTGGTTAGCGCCTCACAGCTCCAGCGACCCGGGTTCAGTCTGGGTACTGCCTGTGCGGAGTTTGCAAGTTCTCCCGGTGACCGTGTGGGTTTTTGCCAGGTGCTCTGGTTTCCTCCCACAGCCAAAAACTTGCAGGTTGATAGGTAAATTGGCCATTGTAAATTGCCTCTAGTGTAGGTAGGTGGTACGAGAATAGTAGGGAATATGGGACTAATGTAGGATTAGTATAAATGGGTGGTTGTTGGTCAGCACAGACTCGGTGGGCCGAAGGGCCTGTTTCAGTGCTGTATTTCTAAATATAAAATAAATATCATACAGTACAGAATAAATCAAGTGCATTTGTGATCCTGGGCCTTGTGTCTTGTTGACTGTATGTTAATTTAGAAGTGAATTACAAAAACGAGAAATTTGATCAGTTCTCTCGTCAACAGCAAATCTGTCAGCTCACAACAACCATGTGCAAATAGAGCCTTTGTTACAAATTGCAACATGCAGATACAGATATAAAGATTACAAGTTGAACAGGGGAGGAAAATGTAAAATTGACGTTAATTTGATGGGATGACTTGTCAGACATGTACTATAAAGACATACTCTGTAACATCAAGAGCTCTATGTTACAAATGGTGTGGGTGGATGATGAGAACAGAGAACATTGCGAATGGAGTATCAGGGAAGATAAATAGGGAAATGGGAAACTAAGGATAATTAACTGACCCAAACTTGGAGAAATGTAAGTTAGACGTGCACTTCATTTCTTCATGACAGGCTAGCTCTTTTGTTTTGCTCCTCATTGTAACTGAAATAATTGGTAGCTAATAAGCTGAACAAGATTTTCGCCCGATTGAGTATGTTCGAAAATTTAGACCATAATGACCATTTTGTAAGAAACGCACAACACCATTTAAGTTTGCTGGTTGGAATCAAGGGAAAGTGACAGAGCAGGAATTTATAAATAACTCTGATCACAGCTAATATATTAAGTTTGATATATATGTGGCATAGCCTACTTTTTATCATCACACTTCCTGTGTCATGCCACTTGATAATAAAGACATTTATTCCAACCAAAGCACTTGAAGCTGATCAGTTCTTCTACAAATTTGGTGCATCTTCTTGGTTCATGAACAAACATTGCTTCTATATTTTGAGCTAGCGAGGAAAATACAGAAGCTGTGCAATTGCTATAAAGATGAGCGCAATTTTTAACAGCATCCTTTTTTATATTGAACATCAAAGCACAGAGAAAAACTGTACATCAGATCCACAGTGTAAATAAAAACTGGATCACCTGACTGATATCTATTAACCTTGTGGCAGTTGCAGGATCTTGAGTCTATGTTTATCTGAATACTCACCCTGCCCCATTCCACAGGAATTCTCTCAGCCCAATGTTGCATAAAATGTACAGCACAGAAGGAGGCCATTCGGCTCGATGAGTCTGTGCCGGCTTGCTCCAAGATCAATTCAGATAGTTTCACTCCCCCACCCTTTACCCCATAGCCCTGCAATTTTTTTCCCTTTAGGTACTTATCCAATTCCCTCTTGAAAGCCACGATTGAATCTGCTTCCACCACTCACTCAGGCAGTGCATTCCAGATCCTAATCACTTGTAGCTTAAAAAATGTTCTCTTGGTTCTTTTGCCAATCACCTTAAATCTGTGTCCTCTGGTACTCGACCCTTCCGTCAATGGGAACAATTTATCTCCATTTACTCTGCCTAGACCCTTCTTGATCCTAAATACCTCTATCAAATCCCCTCTCACACTTTTCAGGCTGCTTTTTTATAGCCTACATTTTTAAAGTGAAATGGAGGGAACAGTAGCATTTATAAATTTAATAAAACATCGAAGCCCCTATCCCACCGCCCACCCCCCCATGACCAAACACTTCATTTATTGTCTTGTCAACACCAAAAAAAATTCTCTTCCCATCCCAAACTTTTCTCCCCGAACTTTCTTACCTTTGCCCTTTAACTCCTTCCCACCATCACCTCAGCCAATAGTAGGAGTTTTCCCTGCATCCACCCCACCCCGAAAATTTAACTCCTCCCCCCCAGTGGATCTCCGAACAGTGATCCGAAGGTACGGGACTTCCGGAAACCGGCCGGAATATGGGCATGCCATCGTGATGAGGTAATTATTAGTCTTTAATTATCATTTATTTGCATATGTTAATAACTTTTTTCACTGAGCGGTGGGAGGGCTGCCATGAGGCCTTGCCGCCGCTACTAAAATGGGGTGGGGCCTTCCCGGCGTCAAGACCCGTGGCGGGCCTCTCCTGGAAGTATTTTCCAGGCCTCACCGCCACGACCCCCAACGTCAGGGGGTTCGTAAAATTCAGCCCATCTTCTCAAAGGAGAACCACCCCAGCTTCTCCAATCTATCCATGTAATTGAAGTTCCTTATCCCTGGAACCATTCCCATAAATCTTTTCTGTACTGTCTCTAAAGCCTTCACAGCCTTCCTAGAGTGTGGTGCCTGGAATTGGACACAATTCTCCAGTTGAGGCCGAACCATTGTTTCATAAAGGTTCATCATAACTTCCTTGCTTTTGTACTCTTTGCCCCTATTTATTAACTCCAAGATCCTGTATGCCTTCTTGACCATTTTCTCAACCTCCCCTGCCACCTTCAACAATTTGTGCACATATACCACCTGGTCTCTCTGTTCCTGCAGCTCCTTTAGAATTGTACCATTTAGTTTATATTGTGTCTCCTCGTTCTTCCTACCAAAATGTATCGCTTCACATTTCACTGCATTTAATTTTATTTGCCATGTGCCCATCCGTTCCATCAGCCTTTGTATGTCCTCTTGAAGTCTATCACTATCCTCTTCACAGTTCATAATACTTCCAAGTTTTGTGTCATCTGCAAATTTTTAAATTGTGCCCTGTACACCCAAGTCTAAGTCATTAATATACATCAAGAAAAGCAGTCATTATACGAACATACGTAGGATCATATGTATGAACATACAAACATATGAATTAGGAGCAGGAGTGGGAACTTGGCCCTTCAGCCTGCTCCGCCATTCAATAAGATTATGGCTGATCTGATAGTAACCTTGACTCCACATTCTCGCCTACCCCCGATAACCTTTCACTCCCTTGCTTATCAAGAATCTGTCTACCTCTGCTTTAAAAATATTCAAAGACTCTGCTTCCACTGCCTTTTCAGGAAAAGAGTTCCAAAGAGTCATGACCATCCGAGAGAAAAAAAATCTCCTCATCTCTGTCTTAAATGGGTGACCCCCATATTGTTAAATTGTGACCCCTAGTTCTAGTTTCTCCCACAAGGGGAAACATCCTTTCCACATCCACCCTGTCAAGAACCCTCAGAATCTTTTATGTTTCAATCAAGTCACCTCTTAATCTTCTAAACTCCAGCAGATACAAGCATAGCCTGTCCAACCTTTCCTCATAAGACAACCCACCCATTCCAGGCATTAGTCTAGTAAATCTTCTTTGAACTGGTTCCAACGCATTTCTGTCCTTCCTTAAACAAGGAGACCAATACTGTACACAAATACTCCAGATGTGGTCTCACCAATGCCCCATATAACTGAAGCATAACCTCCCTAATTATTTATTCAATTCCTCTTGTAATAAACAAAAACATTCTATTAGTTTTCCTAATTACGTGTTGTACCTGAATACTAACCTTTTGTGATTCATGCACTAGGACACCCAGATCCCTCTGCATCTCAGAGATCTGCAATCTCTCACCATTTAGATAATGTGCTTCATTTTTATTCTTCCTGCAAAAATGGACATTTCACATTTTCCAATATTATACTCCATTTGCCAGATCTTGCCCACTCACTTAACCTATCTATATCCCTTTATAGCCTTCTTTTATCATCTTCACAACATAGTGGGTCCTCGTACCAACCCCTGGGGAACCCAGCTTTATACCTTCCTCTAGTCTGATTAACAACCGTTCATCATTATTTTCTGGGCTGAATTTTACGCCACCCTGATGAGCGGGATAGTGCCGGGGGTGGCGTGAGATGGAGCAGGAGGCTACGGGAGACCTTCCCGACCTGCTCCCGCCTCCGACTCCACTTTACGTAGGTGAGAAACTGCCCACCCGCCCCAGGCCAATCAAAGCCCTTAAGTGGCCACTTAACGGCCTCTTAAGTGCCTTCGCCCACCTCCACGCAGATTTTACACATGGCAAGCAGGTGTTCTGGACCCGAGAGAAGCTGCCTGACAAAACTAGGTGGCTCTTGAACATCCCAGGGGGTGCCCTCATGATCGGGTACCCTGTGCCCGATGGAGGGCCGCTCTCACTACCCCAACCACCCCCAACACACCCACCCCACCCCCCAACCGACCTTGCCTCGCCGGGGGCCGACGGTTACCTCCAGCGAGGCAACCAAAACTTACCTGCCGTCCAGTCTCCACGGCATCTTGACTTATAGCTGGGCTGTAGTCCCAGCAGTGGCCACTGCTCCCAGTGGTACTGCTGGGTCTCGGAGCTGCTGGCCCACTGATTGGCCAGCAGCTCCACTAAGTGGGACTTCCTACCTCAAGCGGGTGGAAGTCCTGCCTCAGAACAATTGAAGCCTGGCGACCCGCAAAATATGGGTCGGATCCCCAGGCGAGGAGGAAACAGGTTCGCCACTGACTTTTCAGTCCGTGGCCAGCTCCCGTCCGCATAGGGTAAAATACTGGCTTCTGTTTTCTGTCACTCAGGCAACTTCATATCCATACTGCCACTGTCCCTTTTATTCCATGGGCTTCAACTTTGCTGTTGTGACACTTTATCAAATGACTTTTGGAACTGCATGTACATGAGGAGGTGGTGGCATAGTGGAAATGTCACTGGACTAGTAATCCAGAGCCTAGATTAATGCTCTGGGAACATGGGTCACATCCCACCACAGCAGGTGATGAAATTTGAATTTAATTAATACATTTGGAATTTAAACAGCTAATCTAATGGTGACCATGAAACTACTGTTGATTGTTGTGAAAACCCATCTGGTTCACTAATGTCCTTGAGGAAAAGAAATCTGCCATCCTTACCTAGTCTGGCCTACATGTGACTCCAGACCCACAGCAATGTGGTTGACTCTTAAATGCACTCTGAAATAGTCAAGCAAGCCATTCAGTTCAAGGGCAATTAGGGATGGGCAACAAATGCTGTCCTAGCCAGTGACACCCACATCCCACAAACAAATATAAAAAAAAATCAACCACATTACCCTCATCAATCCTCTCTGTTAGCTTCAAAAACATTGTACTGGAAGTCAGCTCCATGCACAAAAACCAGTTCCATCCCCAGATCAGATTAATTAGCATTGTGAGTTTCTTCTAATTGCACCCATTTGTGAGTCTTTGAGGACACTTAAAATTAAGCCTTTTTTTAAGTGCAAGGGCTTTATTAGGCATTTTTTAAAAAGTTTTTGAATATAACTCTAGCTAAGAAACTGGAAATTAAAAAAAAAAATAGGTTACTCACAGGTGGTGGATTAATGAAATTTGTTTTTGAGATAACCCAATTATCAGCTGTAGTAACCAAACTGCACCAAATTACCAGACTTAAATGTGTCAAGGAATATTTTGAAAGCATTTTTTTTGTTTAAATTAGATTCTAAAACACTGCTGGTACATGGCAGCTTTTACATTTGGCAATATGCAAATTAGTTTGAGTGAAAACGTAAAGGAATTCTCAAAACAAATTTTGGGCATAATTTGTGGCTGGATTGCCAATTGTGCCTAAAGTGGAAACTCCAGGCTAACATATCCTTCTATTCCTTTCTCCTTTATGCTTTAGTTTAATGTACAGAACTCCTTCCCCATACCTTTTCCCTCTATCTTCTTCCCCGCTGCACTTTTAACAATCTTCATCCATTTTCTCCATGCATTCAGCCCTGCTTTCCAACAGCATATTGTCTATCTCTCAATCAGTAATGCCGCAGTGACTTTAAATGAAGGCTAATTGAGAGGGAGAATGACAGATGCAGATGATTATGATGCATGGTTTAGATCCTTTATATTGTGAATTTGGAAACATTGATTGTTTCGAGGAAGTTTAAACTATCCATCTGCATTGGCTACTTACTTATCCAGTTGAAGTGGGCAAGGTAAAAAGTAGAAAAAAATAAAAAACAAGATGAACAATTACTTTTTACACAGAAACCAATCAAAATACTCTGTCTGTGGCGACATTGCTTTCCAAATTGTTTCATTCGAGAGTCACATTCGTCACGTATTTTCACATCCCAGAACCCCTCTTTGCAGTAGTATAACCATCAACTCATCACTGGCAATGTTATGGAAGGTTCATATGTCTGTTGATTGACCTTTCCAATCACATTTTGAATAAAGCCGTGGTTCTGAACTGCAGCCTGAATAGCAACTAAATGCTGCTCAGCCAGTTTTTATGTAACAGCAATTAGGTTTTGTAGACTTGAAGAAAGACAGCGTCATTTGAGCAGTGGAATTATATCAAAAACAAAATACTACGGATTCTGGAAATCTGAAATAAAAACAGAAAGTTCTGGTCAAACAACAAATTGAAGAGAGAAACAACTAACATTTCAGGTCAATCACCTATTGTAATTGGAAGAAGTTAGAGATGTACAGTTTTTCAGCAAGTAAAGGGGTAGGGAAACAAGGGGAGTGGGAAAAGAACAAAAGGAAGGCCTTTGATAGGGTGAAAGGCAGGAGAGATTAAATGACAAAAGGGATGATGCTGCAAGGCAAAAGGATGTGGTAATGCGACATGTAAAGAAATAAGAGATGGGTGTGAAGAAGCTGTAAATGACAACAGCAGAGCCATTACAGCACATGCTCTTTGAAAAAATGGGAGCAGTGGTTATGATCTGAAATTGCTGAACAAAGTGTTGGGTCCAGAAAGTTGTAAAGTATGAATTTATATGTTGTACATTACATGGAAAAATGCTCTTGTCCTAAGATATACAATTTTGTATATTCACTGCTGCTCGATCACCTTCTGTTCAGTTCTGATGAAGGGTCACTGACCTGAAATGTTAACTCTGCTTCTGTCTCCACAGATGCTGCCAGACCTGCTGAGTATTTCCAGCATTTCTTGTTTTTACTACAAGATCACCTGTAGTGCTGCTCATGGGTGGGTCTGGAACATAAATCTGATGTTCAGCTGCTAAACTTAGCTGTGCAGGTTAGTTGCTACTATATGTAAAAGTCTTGTGTCTAGTGTATACCCATCACTTACTAGACATCATGCTTAATCTAACCAGTCATTGAACTGAAGCCTGAAACCTGTAAGCAGTTACAACTGTCCTATGATAACTTAGCAACTTCTGGGTCACCATAATGATTTGGGTTTCCTTGTTTAAACCTTATTGCCTTAGAAACATAGGCAATGTTAGCAGCCAAACTTTGGGTTTCTGTTCCAGACTACCCATGTGCAGAGCTATTGATGATTTACCAGTATCTGTGTAAAAGCTTGGAGCCTGATGACTTTGTTAGCAGCTTAAGATGATCACCTAATTTGCAACACTGTATCTTACATTGCAAGGCCTGTGAGGTGGAGATGACATGTCTGCTCAACCCAGCAAGAACCAAGATCCAGGAAGTTTAAGGGAATTGCCTGTTTGTTTTAGCAAGAAGAAATACACTGCTAACTATCATGTTTGAATCACTGATTGACTATCATGTGACAAGCCCCCCCCCCCATTCCCCCCAAATCTGTGGTTTTAAGCTGGTGTTTCTCTGTAGCACCTAGGAGAAGCAGAGAAGCATCTGGACTCGGACATGTGCATACCCAAGTGGAGGTCCCTCCTCTCTCTCTGTCTCCCTCTCTCTCCATTCCAGCTTGCAAGCTTCGAATTCTGCCTGCTGACTGGCCATCTCTGCATATTCTGGCTACAATCAGAAACCCCGTTGGAGGAAATCATCCGCATCGCTGTCTCCAAGAGACTCACCAAATCAGTCATCTATCAATTCAAATTAAAAGCCTCAGGACCACCGAATTCAGCTACAAGCCAGCCAAATCACCAAACTCCACAGACTGTATACTCTTTTTTTTTTCTATGTACTTTAACACGGCCAATCTATCCTTTCTCACTCTGTAACCTATTTGTGAGTTTGTGAACCTCTAATGTGTGTCTGTGTGTGTGTGAAAGTTGGCGCATATTTTATTATTTTTACTTAAGAAAACCTGTCAGATCGGTTCTTGTTATGATCAGAGCAAATAAGTAATCAAACACCTACTGAATTGGCCAGTACATCCACTTTGAAAAAGAATTAAACTTGCTGTGGTCAAGCAAGGAGAGGGAAAAGAGGGAAGCCCTTTGACCCTCCTGACCTGACTGTAACATGTTACAAATATGGACTGTTCAATGTATGTTTGAAGAAATTGCAGTCCACTCCTACTTAAATCTACTGTCAGACTAGTCTTGCATCTGAGTCAGAAGGATGTGGGTTCAGGCCCCACTACAGAGAAGAGCATATAATCTAGGCTGAGATTCCAGTGCAGTACTGAGGAAGCACTGCACCGTCGGAGATGCTATCTTTTGGATGAAATGTTCAGCCAAGATCCCATCTCCCTTCTCTGGTGGATGTAAAAGATTCCATGGTATTATTTGAAGAAGAGCAAATGAGTTCTCCCCTGGTGTCCTAATACCACTTACAAACAGATGATCTGGTCATTTATCTCATTACTGTTTGTGGGAGTTTGCTGTAGGAAAACTGACTGCTGTATTTCTCCATTACAGGAATGATTATGTCTCAAAAGTACTTCATTGGTTGTAAAATGCCAATGGGATGTCCTGAGCTCGAAAAAGGTAGTAGCCCAAAAATTAGTGTCAAAAGAACAGTGAGGCTAATAGCACTCCTTGTTATTTTTGTGCAAAACTATAGCAACTTTAGGCAAGGGCAGATGAACAATTAAATACAGAAATCCAGAAGTTACTCTCAAAGTTGTTTCACAAAAAACAGCATCTTTCTGTCTGACTCACCACTGAAATGCATGGAGTGGCCTGCAGTTTGCTATATTTGTGCAGTAGATACAAACTAAACTTGCCATTGTTATATATTTGCTTCTTTATGCTGCCAACGTATAGAGCTTAGACAGAGAGGTTCTTAGACTGTACTGTTTAAACATTAATCATTATGGCATAGTAACTGTTGTGTGATTGCCCTTAAGAGTATTGTACCTTTAAGATCTTAGTATGTTAATGAGCCAAGTTCCCAGGATGTAGTAATATGACTACATGCCAGTCCGACTCTGTAACTGTAACGCCAAGAGGCAAGACCCCGCAAATAGATAGCTCTGTCCTGTGTATAGTTTTTTGCTGTTTAATAAACCTGTTTGAGCTCTTCAATCAACCTGTACTCCACGTATCTCATTTATGTTGCATCAGACAACAGAAAGAAACTTCTCATTTCATGGTGGCAGTGGTGGTTGGAAAAGAATCTAAGTCTGAAGACCACAGGAAAACAGCTTTAAAAATCCCTACAGCTGGAAGAGAGAAAGTTAAAAGAAAGACTGGCCCGAACATTGTAAAGAAAAAAAACTTACCTCGAGCTGCAGAACAAAGACCGCGGAACGACAGGCTGCAGATCAATCACTGAGATCGGATGAGTCAGTAGAGGAATCTCCTTATTAAAAAAAAGAGAAGCTTTGAAGTCCTTAAAAGATTGATTTATTTTTCTCTCAAAGGCTCCTTGGAAGAGTAAAATATACAGAGAAGACCCAGTCCCTTTCTTAGGCTGATTAAGTCCGCTCCATTACAGGAGGTGTCCGACATTGAAAAGTATGGGAATCCTCTATTCATGCAGCTTGGCTGAAAGCTATAAAAAGAAGCCATTAAATCATCTGAATGCTGCAGAGCCTTCCATCACTCAGCCAGAGTTTTAAAAAAAACTCATAAAACCACTCCACTGTGAAAAATTGCCTCTTGAAAGGCTGTATAAGCAAACGAGCAGAGAAAAAAAAAAGCACTTGAAACACCTATTGGACATCTACGTAAACAGAACAGGCTTAGTCCTGGAAGCTACACAAACAGACAAGATGCTGCTGTCAATTAAATCAGCCAAGAGAGGTTCTTAAAAGGGAAACCTGTACAGAGTCACAGAACCAGATCTTAAAGCAAGGTCTTAAAGTTCTTAAGCTCAAAACAGCAGAAAAATGGATACCAAACTTCCCAGCATGAGCTAGAAATCCATTGATATCCTATCCGAGTTCAAATTGTTCCAATAGAGAATGCAATTATGCTTTACATACCAAGTAATTACAGAACCAGAAAAGCAAGTTGTAAAAATAATGATTGCAATTGGAAATGACAGATTGTACAGAATCAATACCTCTGGATTATCTGAACAGGACCAAAAAGATCCCGCTAAGATATGGAAAGTGCTGGAAGATCAGCTTCCATTACGAGTGAATTTCAGAATTCACCACCTAGAATTGATGTTCTACAGGCAACAGCCACAGGAATCAATAGACCAGTTCATCACCAGATTCCACAGTAAGGGCAATGAATGTGTTTTCTCAGAAGCTGAGCTGTTAGACCGAATAATGAAGTTGGTGATTTTATCGACACCTATTGAAGCATTCCAGTAAGACCTCTTCGGGAAAAAGAAAGGTCACAGCATTGATGCACTGCTGGAAAATGGCAGGAACTACAAAGTCATTGTAGCTGGACAACAGCAGCTGCAAGCACTAGATGCAACCATAAGTATTGGCACCATAATCAGGTCGAAAAGAGCAAGCAAGCTGTGTGGTAAGTGCGGTCTCTCCCACTCATGGCGAAATTGCTCTGCATTTCGAGACCTGTGCAAGGCATGCAGTGTAAAAGGTCACTGGACCCACCTATGCAGGAATTCTGGCTCCAAAGAAGCAGCCAGAAGTAACGGTCAGGCAGGAGCTAACAGAAGATAGGTTCAGCCACACTGCAACAGCAGCAAGGAAAGCGCCAGAGACCTGCATAAATGAATGCCGATACATGGAGTCCACAGCAAAACAGACCTGAGGCAAGACTCAGAGAGAAGTAATTCTCAGCAAGAGGACAAGCAAGCATTTCACATTGTGAACCTGACACATGTTGGTGAAGTCCAACAACTTGAAGCTTCCATCACTATCAACATGACATGCCCAAAGAAAGGTGGCAAACACACACTCAAGATCAAGATTGACAGCGGCACTAGTACAAATATCCTACCAGTCCGAATCCTCAAAGATATGTACCGGAGTCATTGCAGATCGATGATACAACTGACAACACACAAACTATCCGCATACAACGGTCACCCATCCCGTGCAGTAGCACATTAACAATGCAATGCAGATATGGCAAGTTGCCATGGAAACCACAAATGTTCTACCAAATAAACATGGGTGGACCAGCAGTGACAGGACTGCCTGTGTGTAAGGATCTCAGCATCATACCTATTCTTGAGAGCATTGCCAAGGGAAAATCTCCAAGAACCGAACCTGTTCGCAGACTTCGACCAGCATCAAACTGGAAACCCAGTAACAGCACAATTATGCCATGCCTTCACTTCTGCTATCCAGAGAACTGCCAGCCCCACAATGAGCCATAATGGATAGGTATCTCCATGACACCAAGTACTCTTCCCCTAACATAACGGATAGGTATCTCCATGACACCAAGTCCTCAACCTTGAGCCCCAAGCCATCAGCCATGGAGGATGAGGAGTGGCGAAGGACACGCAATGATCTGAAGAGTCAGAAACAGGGGAATTTATTATGAGGAACAAAGAAATGGCTGACCAACTAAACGCATACTTTGGTTCTGTCTTCACAAAGGAGGACACAAATATCATACCAGAAGTGTTGGAGAACACAGGGTTTAGTGAGAGAGAGGAACTGAAGGAAATCAGTATGAGTGGTGAAATGGTGTTGGGGAAATTGATGGGATTGAAAGCCGATAAATCCCCAGGGCCTGATGGTATGCATCCCAGAGTACGTAAGGAAGTGGCCCTAGAAATAGTGGGTGCATTGATGGCCATCTTCCAAGATTCTATAGACTTTGGAACAGTTCCTACAGATTGGAGGGTAGCTAATGTAACCCCACTATTTAAAAAGGGAGGTAGAGAGAAAGCAGGTAATTATAGACCAGTCAGCCTGACGTCGGTAGTGGGGAAAATTCTAGAGTCCATTATCATAGAGCAGAGCACTTGGAGAACAGTGGTAGAATCAGACAGAGTCAGTATGGAAATCATGCTTGACAAATCTACTAGAATTCTTCGAGGATGTAACTAGTAGAGTTGATGAGGAGGAGCCAGTGGATGTGATTTATTTGGACTTTCAGAAGGCTTTCGACAAAGTTCCAATTAAGAGATTAGCATGTTAAATTAAAGCACATGGGATTGGGGGTAGTGTATTGCGATGGATAGAAAATTGGTTGGCAGACAGGAAACAAAGAGCAGGGATAAATGGGTCTTTTTCTGAATGGCAGGCAGTGACTAGTGGGGTACCGCAGGGATTGGTGCTAGGACCGCAGCTATATACAATATATATCAATGATTTAGATGAGGGAACTAAATGTAATATCTCTAAATTTGCAGATGACACAAAACTGGGTGGAAGAGTGAGTTGTGAAGAGGATGCAGAAAGGCTTCAGGGTGATTTAGATAAGTTGAGTGAGTGGGCAAATGAATGGCAGATGCAATATAACGTGGATAAATGTGAGGTTATCCACTTGGGTAGCAAAAACAGGAAAGCAGATTATTATCTGGACTATATAAACTGGGAGAGGGGCATATGCAATGAGACCTGGGTGTTCTCGTACACCAGTCGCTGAAGGTAAGCATTCAGGTGCAACAGGCGGTAGAAAAGGCATTTGACCTTCATAGCGAGAGGATTCGAGTACAGGAGCAGGGATGTCTTGCTGCAAATATATAGGGCCTTGGTGAGGCCACACCTGGAATATTGTGTGCAGTTTTGGTCTCCTTATCTGAGGAAGGATGTTCTTGCTATAGAGGGAGTGCAGCGAAGGTTTACCAGACTGATTCCTAGAATGACGGGATTGACGTATGAGGAAAGATTGAGTCGGTTAGGATTATACTCGCTGGATTTCAGAAGAGTGAGGGGGGATCTCATAGAAACCTATAAAATTCTAACAGGACTTGACAGGGTAGATGCAGGAAGGATGTTCCCGATGGTGGGGGAGTCCAGAACCAGGGGTCCTGGTATAAGGATGTGGGGTAAACCATTCAGGACTGAGATGAGGAGAAATTTCTTCACCCAGAGAGTGGTGAACCTGTGGAATTTGCTACCACAGAAAGCAGTTGAGGCCAAAACATTGTATGCTTTTAAGAAGGAGTTCGATATTGCTCTTGGTTTTAAAGGGATCAAAGGGTATAGGGGGAAAGCGGGAACAGGTTACAGAGTTGGATGATTACCCATGATCACAATGAATGGCAGAGCAGGCTCGAAGGGCCGAATGGCCTACTCATGATCCTATTTTCTATGTTTCTATGCTTCTATGTAAGAGGCAGAGGAGGAATGAGTTGAAACATTGTCTATTGGCTCTTTGGGATGAGGTGCCAGAACGTTCCGAGAATGACAAGGCCCCAAAAGTGGTCATCTTCAGAAAAGCAACAGAGTATACTAGCAGGATGAAGGCAGATCAACAGAAACTGATTGCAAAGAGGGAGAAACTTCAGAAAGAACAGCAACAGATGAGACGAAAAGTCTCCGAGCTAGAGTTGTCAAAACACCAAGATGACCTATGGACTTTAGAGCCTCTATTCTTGTAAAGTTCATAATCTCTAGCTATGTGTAAAATAATTTTGATGTTCTCTAATGTTGTACGTTTTTGTTTTTTAGCATACAAGACTTAGCTTTGGTAAAAAAGGAGATGTGTGATTGCCTTTAAGAATAATGTACCTTTAAGATCTTAGTATTGTTACGACCGAGGTGGAAATAATGCACTGTCAATTCAGTTCCATTATTCCACAGGTCATAGCATATTATTAAAGTTTTCCCACCTACCGGAAATTAGCCAAATTAAACACCTTATTAACCCTCCCCCTGCTGCTCCCCCTCCCTCCCAGAATAACACAGGCCAAACCATGTATGGTTAAACAATAACAAATTAACGATTTATTAATAAACTAAATCTTAAACAATATTGAGATAAATCTATGTCTAAAGACTTTATAACTTCTTATTTATCCTAACCTTCAATCACACACACATACTTTCAAAAAATAATGGTTAACCTGTTTCAGTAAAATTAGAGTTGTTTCTTAGGAATAAATAAATCACTGGGTTGTAGGTTTTTGTGGGTTATGTTCCCAGTTTAGTGATGTGTCCCACAGCCGAACAGTCAGATGCCACTCAAAGTCTCCAGGCGACTTCAACGATAGGTCTTTAATGGATGGGCATTCAAAGCACTTTGTTCGTAGCAGGTATCACACAGTTCTTTCAACAAGGAGTATAGCAACAGGTCTAATTGTATTTTTAAATTGGTAGCTTTTCAGTAGAAACTTTACTGAGAATTCCAGCAAACATAAACAGGCAACTGAGAGTGACTCCTGAAGCAGAGACTTCTTGGAGTTTGGAAGTAAAAATGAATTTACTACCTCCAACAATACAAATGTTCTCTTCCAGGTTTTTTCTTCCTCCTTAGGCAATAACACAGCCTGAAGGGATGTAGATTTTTCTGCTGCGAGAGTTAGAGAATTCCTTTCTTCATGGATCACACTTCATTGGTCTTCAGATCAAATTAGTTCCTGTCAGTCTTTACACACAAAGTTAACTGATACATTACAGCAGGTGGCCTCCTCTCTCTTGCTGTTGCCTAGGAAACAGGCTTGCTACTGGCACACTGTACCCAGGGAGAGACAGAACAACTCTCAATCTTAAAGGTACACTGCTCCCCCACCCACCCCGCTTAGCTTTTAAAACAGAGGAAAAAAAACTACATTTCCATGACAGTATGCTAATGATCCAAGTACCAGGATATAGTCATATGACTACATGCCTGTCTGACTCTGTAACTGTAACATCAAGAGGCAAGATCTACAAATAGATAGCTCTGTACTGAATCTAGTTTTTAGCTGCTTAATAAACCTGTTTGAGATCTTCAATCAACCTGAACTCCACGCATCTCATTTATGTTGAATCAGACAACATAAAGAAGCTGAAATAAAAACAAGAAATGCTGGAATCACTCAGCAGGTCTGGCAGCATCTGTGGAAAGAGAAGCAGAGTTAACGTTTCGGGTCAGTGACCCTTCTTCGGAACTCCTTTTGCTTTTATTAACATAAAGAAGCTTCTCATTTCAGTAACTATATACACTCCACATTAACTTGCTTGTCTCCTTCCAAAGCCATGTTGTAACTGTTCTTGAGTCTCTCCCACATGATCTCTTACTTCATCCTGGTGGGCAGTAATATTTATATTCTCTCAAGAATAACCCCTTGATACCCTTATACTACAGCCACAGAGAGTTACGGCTTGTCCATTTACATCTCAGCACCCTTCCTATGGCACGATAATTTCACTGGCGCTGAAAATTAACTTTAACAAGTGCGGAATCTCTTTTTTGCTTTTAATTATTGTTGGAAACTTGTTTAAAAAGTAAAATAAAAAAACGCTTACTTTTTCTTTCTGTCTCTTTTATCACGCTCTTTAGTTTTAGTTCAGAGATACAGCACTGAAACAGGCCCTTCGGCCCACCGAGTCTGTGCCGACCATCAACCACCCATTTATACTAATCCTACACTATTTCCATATTCCTACCACATCCCCACGTGTCCCTATATTTCCCTACCACCTACCTATACTAGGGGCAATTTATAATGGCCAATTAACCTATCAACCAGCAAGTCTTTGGCATGTGGGAGGAAACCGGAGCACCCGGAAGAAACCCACGCAGACACAGGGAGAACTTGCAAACTCCACACAGGCAGTACCCGGAATTGAACCCAGGTCACTGGAGCTGTGAGGCTGCAGTGCTAACCACTGCGCCACTGTGCCGCCCTCTAATCCAATGTTTAATTCCCTCTCTTTTTGTGCTTGATCTGGCATTGAATTCACCTACTCTAACTTACACTCCCTTATTCAGACCCTATGCTGTTCATTTCACAATATTTTCATCTGATTGGTTGAGGAGATACATTGTTGCTTTCTCAGTTCAGTCAAATCCTAGATGCTCTGTAGTGGGTGCCCTGTTGTTTTCATCTCACACTTTCAACACAAAACATCATGGACATTAAATGGGTGAGGCAAGTCTAACTAATGGCAGGAGCTCTTTGTTGGCCTGCCACAGTAATTTTTGGACCGTAATATATATGCAAGTCTTTTTTTGATAGCTCCGCTGCTAATTGGTAATTATTTGATTAATTAGTTCATTATTTAAACTTTCAAATGTATATTGAGACTAACAGAATATGAATGTGGAAGTCAAGCAAGCTAGTCTGTTTAATATATTTGGAGAAGTTGCTATTGATCATTATTTTTTTCTAAAAATGAGTAATTGGGCTGAGGTGAATACAATGAACTCTATTTTTATCCTTGCGTCTTGTGAAATTTTCTTCCGTATTGATAGCAACATTTAAGTTGTACCTCAAGAAGTCAATAGATTTATGTTTGTATTGGTCTTTCTCAACTGTCACGACATTTCTTCTGAATCACAAGGTCATCATCATTATTTGATGTGCCCAGCAGTGACAGTAATAGACTCTGTGTGATACCAGCTGACAATCAAACACAGTTGACTTTCTGTCAGTACATTCAGTTGCGTTGCACATGTCTGGCCTTTTGTGTCTCTCAGTTGAAGCATCATTCACATCTCTGACTTATCTGGTGAGTTGATCTCTGTCTCTTCTATAATGCAGAGGCAGGAAGTCTCCTTTCAGTGACATATTTTTCAGCTGGCCTTGCGCTTGTCATGTTTCGCTGTCACTTGGTGTTTTAACTGAAATGGCAGTCTGTCCTTTCCTGCGTGCAAATTGAGCTTAATTTACTCCAGCTTTTACTGTGAATGATGATGTTGCTGGGCATTTTTTGGCAAATAGTTGTGTTCCTTTCACACTGGTGTCATCTAATGTGCTTGAGTCTGTCAAAATCACACCCATCAATGTAATTTACTATTCAGTCTCATGTCATCGACACAAGCCACAGTTTAAATCCCTCCAAGATAAAGTCCTAAGTTTTAGTATTACGCTAGTCAGTGTGCTACTTTCACATTCTACTTATAACTTATTTTTGAAGAATTTCAGTTACAAATTAACAAACATATGAAATTAATGGGCAAAAAAAGACCAACTAATCCATCAACACCTGTGAGAGACAAAAAAAAACAAGAAAAAGCCGAGTGCCAGGAGGGAAAAAAATACTTGAAAAAATTCCTCTCTGACCCCCTCAAGAAATTGAAATCTGTCCAAGAGATGACGTGGACCAAGTATTATCTAGCAAGACACTTACCTTTTATATGATGCGATCTCTGTCTCAATGAAGAGCTGGTCCAGCTCCTTCGTGAAGGCATGCACCATTCAAAGTACTGGAGTTTGAAGATTCTGCTACCATTCAAACTCAGCTAACTTCTTCTAGGCAAGTTTCACAAGTCATTGTCCAGGCTACTCAAATGTCTACCTGAGTCAATCATCATTTGACCAATACAGAGTTGGATGAATGGTGATGTGCAGGCTTCCAACGTCAATGACCATCCTCTTGTTCAGACTGAGCACATGCAGCATGAAAGTTGAAAGGTTGATTGTAGGAAGATGACAAATAACAAAAGCAGAACAGAATTCAAAGTAAGACAGTTGGGAAAGCTAACATTATGTCTAAATTCACAAATGACGTCTTTCTCACAAGTGTGTTCCCTCCAGAAGCATTTGGTAACCTCACCCTTTAAATTTTTTCACTGTCCACAGCCTGTTCATTTGAATGTGCAATACCTTTAAAATTTTTGGCGCAGCTGCGCATACAGGGTATCTTAAAGAGGACATCTTGTGAGCAGCCTCTGCAGTACCTTCCAGGTTGCTGCACAGTCACGTGCAGTTTACAGTGAACATTTCTCACCAATCTAATCTCTGAAGTGGTGGGAGATGCAACTGAGAGAAGTCAGCAAACAAATAGTATTTGGATTTTAGATAGAATCAGGAAAAGAACATAAGAGCATAAGAAACAGGAGCAGGAGTCGGCCATTCAGACCTTCAAGCCTGCCCTGCCATTTAATAAGATCATGGCTAATCTGTCCCAGGCCTCAACTCTTCTTCCGGGCCTGCTCTGCATACCCCTCGACTCCCCGAGATTTCAAAAATCTATGTACCTCCTGCTTAAATACATTTAGTGACCTAGCCTCCACAACTCTGAGGTAGAGAATTCCAGAGATTCACCACCCACTGAGAGAAGAAATTCCTTTGCATCTCAGTGTTAAATGTGTGCCCCTTTATTCTGTAACTATGTCCCCTAGTTCGAGATTCCCCCACCAGTGGAAACACCTTCTCAACATCTACCCTATCAAGCCCCCTTAAAATCTTATATGTTTCAATCAGATTACCTTTTATTCTTCTAAACTCCAATGAATAAAGGGCTAACCTGTTTAGTCGTTCTTGATAAGACAACACCTTCATCCCAGGAATCAGCCGAGTGAACCTTTTCTGAACTACCTCCAATGCTAGTATATCCTTCTTTAAATACGGGGACCAAAATTGTACACAATACTCCAGGTGTGGCCTCACCAACACCCTGTACAGTTGTTATAAGACTTCCCTATTTTTAAACTCTAACACCCTAGCAATAAAGGCTAAAATTCCATTTGCCTTCCTAATTACTTGCTGCACCTGCAGGCTAACTTTTTGTGCTTCATGTACAAGAACACCCAGATCCCTCTGTTCTGCAGTATTTTGTAGTCTTTCTCCATCTAAATAATAATCAACCTTTTTATTCTTCCTACCAAAGAGACTGGGAAATAAGGATGCAATGCTGGATTTTTTTTATGTCCAATTTACAACAGGAAAAACATAAACTAATATTTCTCAATTTTATTTTTCAGAAAATGCCCAGACGTCCAATCATGAAAATTAGATTCTGTTAGCTTGACACCTGTTGTGGGAAAATATTGAAGTTTATTAGAAAGGAAACAATTGAAAAGCATTTGGCAAGACTACAGAGAGTAAGTCAAAACCTGCATTTAGATAATGAAAGACAGCTGATGTCTATCAAATATCTTTTCTTTCTTTCTTTCTTTTGGGCCTCCTTATCTCGAGAGACAATGGATACGCGCCTGGAGGTGGTCAGTGGTTTGTGAAGCAGCGCCTGGAGTGGCTATAAAGGCCAATTCTGGAGTGACAGGCTCTTCCACAGGTGCTGCAGAGAAATTTGTTTGTTGGGGCTGTTGCACAGTTGGCTCTCCCCTTGCGCCTCTGTCTTTTTTCCTGCCAACTACTAAGTCTCTTCGACTCGCCACAATTTAGCCCTGTCTTTATGGCTGCCCGCCAGCTCTGGCGAATGCTGGCAACTGACTCCCACGACTTGTGATCAATGTCACACGATTTCATGTCGCGTTTGCAGACGTCTTTATAACGGAGACATGGACGGCCGGTGGGTCTGATACCAGTGGCGAGCTCGCTGTACAATGTGTCTTTGGGGATCCTGCCATCTTCCATGCGGCTCACATGGCCAAGCCATCTCAAGCGCCGCTGACTCAGTAGTGTGTATAAGCTGGGGATGTTGGCCGCTTCAAGGACTTCTGTGTTGGAGATATAGTCCTGCCACCTGATGCCAAGTATTCTCCGAAGGCAGCGAAGATGGAATGAATTGAGACGTCGCTCTTGGCTGGCATACGTTGTCCAGGCCTCGCTGCCGTAGAGCAAGGTACTGAGGACACAGGCCTGATACACTCGGACTTTTGTGTTCCGTGTCAGTGCGCCATTTTCCCACACTCTCTTGGCCAGTCTGAACATAGCAGTGGAAGCCTTACCCATGCGCTTGTTGATTTCTGCATCTAGAGACAGGTTACTGGTGATAGTTGAGCCTAGGTAGGTGAACTCTTGAACCACTTCCAGAGCGTGGTCGCCAATATTGATGGATGGAGCATTTCTGACATCCTGCCCCATGATGTTCGTTTTCTTGAGGCTGATGGTTAGGCCAAATTCATTGCAGGCAGACGCAAACCTGTCGATGAGACTCTGCAGGCATTCTTCAGTGTGAGATGTTAAAGCAGCATCGTCAGCAAAGAGGAGTTCTCTGATGAGGACTTTCCGTACTTTGGACTTCGCTCTTAGACGGGCAAGGTTGAACAACCTGCCCCCTGATCTTGTGTGGAGGAAAATTCCTTCTTCAGAGGATTTGAACGCATGTGAAAGCAGCAGGGAGAAGAAAATCCCAAAAAGTGTGGGTGCGAGAACACAGCCCTGTTTCACACCACTCAGGATAGGAAAGGGCTCTGATGAGGAGCCACCATGTTGAATTGTGCCTTTCATATTGTCATGGAATGAGGTGATGATACTTAGTAGCTTTGGTGGACATCCGATCTTTTCTAGTAGTCTGAAGAGACCACGTCTGCTGACGAGGTCAAAGGCTTTGGTGAGATCAATGAAAGCAATGTAGAGGGGCATCTGTTGTTCACGGCATTTCTCCTGTATCTGACGAAGGGAGAACAGCATGTCAATAGTCGATCTCTCTGCACGAAAGCCACACTGTGCCTCAGGGTAGACGCGCTCGGCCAGCTTCTGGAGCCTGTTCAGAGCGACTCGAGCAAAGACTTTCCCCACTATGCTGAGCAGGGAGATTCCACGGTAGTTGTTGCAGTCACCGCGGTCACCTTTGTTTTTATAGAGGGTGATGATGTTGGCATCGCGCATGTCCTGGGGTACTGCTCCCTCGTCCCAGCACAGGCATAGCAGTTCATGTAGTGCTGAGAGTATAGCAGGCTTGGCACTCTTGATTATTTCAGGGGTAATGCTGTCCTTCCCAGGGGCTTTTCCGCTGGCTAGGGAATCAATGCCATCACTGATGGCATCATGTAACTATAATATGAGGATTTAATATTGCCAGATTTAACTGGTATCTTTGATATCTCAATTTTCAAAACAACATTTAATAAGACACTTGAGGCTCAAGTGAACTTTTATTGGATCTTACAGAACAACATAAGAACAGGAGAAGGCCATTCAGCCCTTTGAGTCTGTTCCGTCATTCAGTTAGATCATTGCTGATATGTACCTCAACTACAGTTACCTGCCTTAGCTCCATATCCCTTGGTACCCTTATCTACTTACCTAACAAACATCTATCGATCTCAATCTTGACCAATTTCCTGTACAATTAAAAACTTAAAGGAATTTGTAAATCGAATAACGATTTGATTGTAAAATAAGACCTAGGTTAATTAAAATAATTAGACTTCTAATTGGCATTACTGATTGAAATGTCCTCAAGAATTGTTCCAGGGAACCTTTTGTCAATGATATTTATTAATGAACCCAATGAGAAACTGGGAAATTATACCCTTACTGCTGTCTGCCAAACATTTAGAATTCCATATGCAATTGCTTCAAATCCTACAGCTGCTTGTTTTCTGATTGTTGCTATCAGAGTTGCAATGTTCTCATTCAGTCAGCTGACATGAGGTTCTTTCTGGCAATGACCATCCTGATACAAGCCCACGACTCTCATTGTCAACGATTCTCTAAGTCCCTCGTCTTGAACTTCCCACCTTTCAGTATGAATATAAACAGCAAAGGAGAAAAACTCTTCTCCTTAGCGCAAAGGAGATTGAAGGGAAAATTAATAGAAATGTAGAAGATTATGACAGGCTTAGATAAGTTAGGCAAGGAAAAGCTGTTCCTATTAACTAATGGCGCGAGGACTAGCCGACACAGAATGAAGGTTTTGGGCAAGGGATGCAGGGGAATATGAGGAAGAACTTTTTTACGCAGCAGGTGGTAATGACCTGGAAGTTGCTGCCCACAAGGGTGGTGGAAGCAGAGACAATCAATGACTTCAAAAGGAAACAGACTTGCAGGCCGACGGGGATCGAGCTGGGGGAGTGGGACTGACTGAATAGCTCCACAGAAAGTCAGTTTGGACTCGATGGGCCAAGTGGCCTTCTTCTGTGCCGACGTAAAGGTCGGTGGCGAACCCGCTTCCACCTAGCCCTAGGATCCATCCCACATTTTATGGGTCCCCAGGCTTTAATTGTCCTGAGGCGGGACTTTCACCCGCTTGAGGGAGGAGGTACCACCTCAGTGAGCTGCCAGCAGCTCTTAATCCCAGCAGCACCACTGGGAGTGGTGGCCACTGCTGGGACTGCAGCCCAGCCGACCAGATGGATCCATGAGTGAAGGTAAGCTGGGTATGCCTCACCAGGGGGATCAGTCCTTCCCTGGTGAGGCTGGAGTGGTCGTTTGGGGGGAGGGAGTTGTCTTGGGTCCTGGGGGTGGATTGGGAGACGGGGGCAGCCCTCAATCGGGCACTCTTTGCCCAGCTGCCATGGACCCCCTATCGAGGTGCGGAAAGGCTGGCAGCTATTGTTGGGTGACCTTTCACATCCCCAGCACGCCCGCTTGCAGGTAAAATACCCATGGAGGTGGGTGAGAGCCCTTAAGTGGCTGTTAAGTGGCAACTTAAGGGTCTTGATTGGCCTCGGGTGGGCGAGCTGTTTCCCCCCCCCTCCGCCCGACCACCGTAAAGTTGACCGGAGGCGACAGCAGGGCGGATAGGTCTCCTGGAGCCTCCTGCTCAATTTCACGCTGCTCCCATGCCACCATCTGACCCGCTGGGGCGGCGTAAAATTCATCCCCCAGACTCTACAAAAGTATTGGTTTTACAAATGCAATACATATTTTTATGCTCAGGGTTAAGTGGACAGATTTGGTTTATCAAGAATGAAGATAAATAGAGATCAAATTTGTTTTTAATTCACTTGAACAGAAATTTCTCTCCATTGCAAAAAAAACTTGTTAAAAACTTTTATGAAGTATAAACAAAACATATTCTGCACATTCAAGGCCTGCTGAATTTGATATTCATCCGATGGATCTTTGAAAATTACACCGGATCTATTAGATAAATGGCACATTCAGCGGGAATCCAACGCATTTTCTGGATATACAATGGTTTCTTTAAAATCAGAGGTAGTTTTGCACAGCATTTTCATTTCAACTTGCATATCCTTGAATCCAATAGTCAGGGACTTACATTAATAATAAATTTCCAGTAGCCTAGCTTGAAGAGTTCTTTGCATTGGAATTAATGTTACTTGCCCTGTTCAGCTCATCTAGGTTGCATTGTATTGTTCCGTGCACTCATGGAACGATGAGTAATAGGGTTTTCATTTACTTATTGTAAACCTTACACCGACCGTCTATTTCTACGTTCCTACAGAAGTGCAGCGAAGGATGTGTTTTTAGTGTTCTCCAGTACTGCCCGTGCCTTGGGTGACAAGAACATTGACATTCTCATTCACATTATCTCTTGATACTATACCCATAGCAGGGTCAGCAAAACTTTTATCTATCCTTTCAACCATTGCATCTACAAATCTGGGCCACGGTACAAAAATAAACTATGCACTGTATAATTTAGAGAACTAGTTAACAGCAGTGCACATAACATGCAGCTATCAAGTTCAGCTTTGTTACTATTTCTTAAAGCTAGATGTTTAAAAAGTCTGTAGCCACTTAATGAGAGCGAGAAAATGGGATTTACACGAAGCTGACTTCCCATAGCTTAACTGCTGGACAAATGTATGAGTTCATTCAAGCCTGCGAACTTCCCTGGGTCACAGTGATCATTATACACAAATATTTATGTGAGCTACCTTTTTTCTTCTGTAAAGGAGTCAAGCCATGTTACGAAAGTTCTGTAAAACAGAACAATCATTTCATCAAATATTTGAATGCTTCCAATTTCACTGTTTTTTTTACTGCATTTTATATCAAAACAGTCATTTTTTGTAAAGGATTTTTGTTACAGTTAAGTTGTACTTAGAGTGTAAAAATAAAGTACTTCAGTGGAGTCTGCTACACCTAATGGTTTCAATTTGAATTTAGCTGCAAATCAGGATAATAGTGCATCAAATGGCATTTCAGTTGTAGCTATGAACGTTTAATATTACTGGAAAGACTGGTATAGCTTGAAACCTATAACAGCTGATTTCCCCAACTCTGTAAAAGTAAGTTTCTTTTGTCTTGAATCTTAAGCATTTTGCACTAAATTCAGACAGAAAAAAGCAGTCTGTTCCTACTGATGCTGTGAGTTTCTCAGAAACTTTTACCACTGATGTCTTTGTAAGTTCGACCAGTTCAAATGTCAACTCCATAAGGGGTCACTTTAATTTTTGGCAATAGTGTAAGATGGACTATATAGGATTGCCTGCCTGTTATACACCTATCTCAACTTTTCATTTCCACTATAGAAAAAATATGTAGATTACTGTCATGCTATGCCCCCACCTGCCAAGAATGAGGCACATCAATTTTGTTATGAACATTGATTTTTACCTGTTGTTGGAGCGAGGAAATAACTTGTTAAACAGATCAGCCGTGGCCGAAAAAAAATCATTTACATACTAACAGACATTGAAGGTGGGGAAGTGCTTTCCAGGGCCTGCTAAGGAGGATACAATCCACAAGGGCCAGGACTGGTTAGACCAGCTGGTCACATGACTACCTGGCTGTTCCAGGGTTTTCTTTTGAACTAGCCACTTAGAGCTTGCACACAGAGTGTCTGTTTGCTCCTGGACTGAGAAGATCTCTCCTGCGTGCTCCCAACTGTTTCTCACAAACCTCTGAATCCAATGAAAACACATGAACCCCAAGAGAGAGAATTCTCCTACAGTGAACAAGGTTTAAGAAGAATACTGGCCCCCAACGAAAAGCAAAATCTACCTACAATCAAGGACTCTCCAGTGAGCTTGAAGAACCATAACAAAAACTCTTCAGATATTACCTCAAACTTTTCCACTTTATTTTTCTTCTGCTCTTTTCTGTCTCTATTTGCATGTGTGTATCACATATGCATGCTAGCATGGGCACATCATGTGTCCATAGGTGTCAATGGAATTAGAGTTTAATAAATTTCAACCTTCTTTAAACCTAAGAAAACCTGATGTGCTGGTTTCTTTGCCTTATAATTGGAAAGTGGTGAATAAGGATTCACCAAGGGGGAGCTAAAAATAGTGTGTTTAAAATTAAACCCTGTTATGGCAAGACCAGGTGAAGGCTGAAAGGGACCCCTGGACAACTTTCTCACCTGGTTATAATAATTACCTGTCCATGGCTGTTAATGTTATAGAACGGCTGTTGTGTTTACCTACTGTCATGCACAGAAGGAACCGTGATGAAATAAACAAAAAAGTGGAAGCACTATGAATTAAATGTCACCTGTTAAATAAAACCACCAGAACATGGACACTTGTATCCCAGTCAAAAAGGAGTAGTGGTCACGTGACCCCTCCTGCACTGGTTATCATCTGCACAGATGGAACTGTTCACGATGAATACAGAAATGGAAGTAATTTACCCCGAAAACCAAGTAGAATTGGAAGAGAAGACACGGCTGATTAAACAAGTGTTGGAACTTCAACACAATTTAGAAGAGCTGTTTGCACGTGTGGATGCTGTAAAAGAAGAGAATCTGAAACTAAAGTCTGAAAATCAAGTTCTTGGACAGTACATAGAAAATCTCACGTCCGCCTCTAGTGTTTTCCAGACAACAGACACAAAAAGCAAACAAAAATAAGGGCATTTACCTGAAATAGCTCTGGAGATTTGAAATTGAAAAGAGCATATTGCATATTGATGACCCCTATCGACATACATGAACTAACAAAGGGTTCCAGAGACAGACAGACACACAGCCCAAACCAAAATGAATAGGTGTGAAGTAGCACCATGTTAACAGGACGATCTCCATTCAAACATCAATCAATAGCCATAGTTATCATATCCTTGTACATTGTGTGGTCACACCAAAGGAGAGGGCCATGTGTCCTCTAATGTGATGGAATTTTACCTTAATAGGGTAGTCATCTGGAGAGAGAGGGGAGTTCAAGCCAACACCTCAGAAAGCCAGTCCAGCCAGAGGCTGTGCTAGAGATCTAACCAAGCAAGAAGAGCCCTGCTGAACAACAACTGAACAGCCACTACAGCAGGAACATCACAAAGTGACTTTAAGACTCTCTAGATGTGAAGGTAATAAAATCCACACCACCAGCTTTGTGCTGAGTTATAACCACTAGAATGTGACAACACTTCAACAAGTTCAAGACTACAAACACCCAGGCCTGTACCTTTAAAAAAATTCCTTTTGGGAAGATTCAACAGGTTTACTGTAAGCCATGAACACTTAACTTACTTTGGGCTTCAAGCTACATCCTACCCTTTTCTCTCTATCTATCGATACCTGTGTTTGTGTGGGTGGGTGAATGTGTGTGTGGGTAAGGTTGTGACCATTTTGAGAACTGTGTAAAAAATAAATAGGTTTTCTTGTACGTTAAGAAAGGTAACTATCGTTTGTCTGTTTATTTGACCTGAAAAACACTCAGGGACTAACTCACCACTTTTAATAAAACATGATTGCGGTCAGTTAGGAGGTGAACAGTGGGAACCATCCACACCTCTTTTCACCTGCCCTTAGCACTACAAAATAATCGCAAAACTTCAATAGTAATTCATTATGTGAAGCATTTTCTGACTTTCAGCTTGATGAGACACTATATAATTACAGCTATTATATTGTAAATATGTTTGCCATAGCATGTATACAGTGAAATTATAGAGTAATTTGACATATTAGGTTAGTTTCATAAACAAACCTGCACAAGATTTTTCATCAATTTAATATAGGATCAGTCGTGTGTGCTTTGTGATGTTTTCTAATTAACAAATCAAGTCAACACAGTTTTATGTATGACAGTTACAGCTCATAGATTGCTAGAAAAAGCTAATAATATTCTCAAGGTGCCCTTGCTTCATTGAAATAATATGTGTCCTCATATATAATTGTACAATAATTAGTTTAGTTGAATGAAAATATTGCTGTGTTGTTGTGGATGGCCATGTGCATCCATTGGTATTTGGTAGAGCAGCATACATTGAACAATGAGCAGTTGCATGCATAAACTCAGGTAGAGATGCAGATATCTCGTCTGTATTCCATTAAAACTGTAACTATTTAATTATTATTTACTTTGCCACAAAGGTCAATTTACACAGTCTTCATGGCACAAATAGAAATTATAACCCCCACTAGCCCTTGTTTATTACAATTGGTTATATTGGTGCACTCAATTATGAAGGCCATTGGGGGTACAAAGAACAAAGAACAAAGAAAATTACAGCACAGGAACAAGCCCTTCGGCCCTCCAAGCCTGCGCCGATCCAGATCCTCTATCTAAACATGACGCCTATTTTCTAAGGGTCTGTATCTCTTTACTTCCTGCCCATTCATGTATCTGTCTAGATACATCTTAAAAGACGCTATCGTGCCCACGTCTACCACCTCCGCTGGCAACGCGTTCCAGGCACCCACCACCCTCTGCGAAAAGAACTTTCCATGCATATCCCCCCTAAACTTTTCCCCTTTCACTTTGAACTCGTGACCCCTAGTAATTGAATCCCCCACTCTGGGAAATATACCTCTCATGATTTTGTACACCTCAGTCAGATCCCCCCTCAACCTCCGTCTTTCTAATGAAAATAATCCTAATCTACTCAACCTCTCTTCATAGCTAGCGCCCTCCATACCAGGCAACATCCTGGTGAACCTCCTCTGCACCCTCTCCAAAGCATCCACATCCTTTTGGTAATGTGGCGACCAGAACTGCACGCAGTATTCCAAATGTGGCCGAACCAAAGTCATATACAACTGTAACATGACCTGCCAACTCTTGTACTCAATACCCCGTCCTATGAAGGAAAGCATGCCGTATGCCTTCTTGACCACTCTATTGACCTGCGTTGCCACCTTCAGGGAACAATGGACCTGAACACCCAAATCTCTCTGTACATCAATTTTCCCCAGGACTTTTACATTTACTGTATTCCATTCTTGAATTGGATCTTCCAAAATGCATCACCTCGCATTTGCCCTGATTGAACTCCATCTGCCATTTCTCTGCCCAACTCTCCAGTCTATCTATATTCTGCTGTATTCTCTGATAGTCCCCTTCACTATCTGCTACTCCACCAATCTTAGTGTCGTCTGCAAACTTGCTAATCAGACCACCTATACTTTCCTCCAAATCATTTAAGTATATCACAAACAACAGTGGTCCCAGCACGGATCCCTGTGGAACACCACTGGTCACACGTCTCCATTTTGAGAAACTCCCTTCCACTGCTACTCTCTGTCTCCTGTTGCCCAGCCAGTTCTTTATCCAATTAGCTAGTACATCCTGGACCCCATGCGACTTCACTTTCTCCATCAGCCTACCTAATTTTAACATTGAAGAATTTGTGGTTTTAGGTGCAGGTGAGGAGTTAAATTTGGTGCTCACATGCGCAAGGAGTTGCCAACGTGCTAACTTACAGGTTTAACTCAGGCATGTTAGCTGAGTGCGTGTAACTCCCCTCTGGAGAAACAAGTTTGCAATTTGAATATTTAAATCAGCATATTCTAATGATATTTCAAATGGCATTTACATTTATCCTAAAACTCGCCATTGAAACCAAGACGAGAAGACTAAACAGCAATTCATGGAACTCGTTAAAAGTCAGGCATTCAACAGCAATAAATGCTCACAGCTGCCTTCTTACCTCCCACTGGGAAAGGATTTGGTTCAGAGGATAATTTGTGCACTTTGAACAAATTGAGATTCAAGATTAGCGTGGGTGGGGTCATGGGTGCCTTATATAGAAATGTGGACAAGGAGTAAGATGACCTTCAGCAGCAGCAACAGCCTGCCGTGGAGGGACCTGCAGGTGGTCAGCAGAGAAGGGTGCAGCAGAGGTGGGAACAGAAGAGGGGTGGAGCTCGCAGAATGCAGTATCCATCTAACAGGGCATACAGGCAGAGGCTCAACTTTCTTGGTGTCTCAGAAGAGCAGTGCTTTCAGAGGCCCAGATTGTCCCATCAGGTGATGGCAGTCATATGCCTTCTCCTAGATGAAGAACATGCTCTCTGTTGGACCTGGAAGACATGCATTACCAATGGCTATGAAAGTAATCACCACCCTCAACTTATTTGCCTTCAGGTGCTCCCAGGGCTCTGCCAGAGATATATCCAGCATCTCTCAGTCAGTTGCACATAAATGCTTAAGGCAGGTTACTGATAGATTGTTTGCCAGGGTCAGCAACTAATGTTAACATGATGATGCCCGTCGGAATGAATAGGTGCTTCTCTGACACGCTTCCCACATGTGTACAGGCTGTCATCGACTGCATACACAAGGTGACACGCAGCATGGTCAAGGTTCACATGATTGCCGAAATTATTATTCCGCAGACTTAGCCACTCTGTCCATGGAAGAAGACATCCTCACAATGCCCTGCACCGCCAATCTGTTCGTGCTTGAAGTGGACTCCTCCATTCTCTCTGTAATCACGGGTAGCATATTTGGAAGGCCGACCAGATCATCACAGTTTTTCTGCTGCCTATAAATGTTTATCCTGTTTATTGATAGCCCCCGGGATACGTACAGCATCTATGTCCAGTTGGGCAGAGATCGGAGAGATCTGTGCTCTCCGATACGGACTCTCCACAGCTGTCTCTGCCAACTTGAATCCTCTTGCTGACTTGTGAACTATGAGTCACCAAGTGAAAACCCAACTATCTGTCCAACTGGTCCCAACAAAGTGAGAATGTCTGCACTGGTGCATGGTAAGCATGAGTCCTGTGACAGTGCACCCTCTGAATGAACCAACTCCTCTGAAGATTTGTCATCCGGGAGGCCCACTGGCTGCTGCTGCACAGGTGCAGGATCTAACAGAGAGAAAAGGTATGAATTAATACTGGCAAGTTAAAAATTGTTGCAACTTAGCATTGTGAAGATGATATTTCACTCACTGTTGGAATCAAGTCAAGATGACTGACTGTTGTATGACATGTAGGTCACTGATATTTAAATCTGTCATCAAGTAGCTGAGAGGTTCCAATCCCTCCATCTCCAATAGTCAGAGACACCAAAATGCCACTAGTCTCCAGTACTTCCTCTACTGCAGCTATTAACTGTGCAATCTGTGAAAGACCATGCCTGGTTCTCTCTATCTCCTTTGTGTTTTGCACTCTCTTCTTCTGCAACAAGGGAAAGAACAAACCTATGAGTGAGCATAATGGCATGTGTTGAACCAATGGATGCACTGAATTTGGAGAGGGTGACTATCAGGGAGAGACTATCAAATTGCATAAAGATCAGGGTGAATGGCAGTGGGGATGGATAGATACAGATGTGAGGTAGTGCAAAGAACGAGAAGGATGGGTGCACTGTTAACATAAGTGGGTGTGAGGAGTGATGTGATGAAGTAGGCTTGACAAGGCAGACTGAGGGGGTGGCATGACGTGCACAGCAGGATGTAGATCCGTTACCTCTGGTGTCCACCAAGGGTCTATCCTTGCCCCCTCCTATTTCTCGTCGACATGCTGCACCTCGGCGACATCATCTGAAAGCACAGCATTTGTTTTCACATGCATGCTGATGACACTCAGCTCTACCTCACCACCACCTCTCTCCACTCCTCCACTGTTGCTGAATTAAGACTTCTTATCTGACATCCAGTACTGGATCAGCAGAAATTTCCATCAATTATATTGGGAAGACTGAAGCCATTGTTGTCGGTTTCTGCTCCAAACTCGGCTCCCTAGCTACTGATTCCATACCCCGCAACTGGCTGAGATTAAGCCAATCTATTCACAACGTTGGTGACACATTTGACCCCGAGATGAGTTTCCGACCTCATATAATGATGATTAAGACCACCTATTTCCAGCTCCGTAACATTGGCTGACTTTGCCCCTGCCTTAGCTCATCTGCTGCTGAAACTCTCATTTATGCCTTTGTTACCTCCAGCATGACTATTACAACACACACCTGACTGGTCTCCCACATTCTAGTCTCTGTAAACTTGAGGTCATCCAAACCTCTGCTGCCCATGTTTTAACTAGCATCAAGTCCCATTCCACTATCACCCGCCTGCTCGCTAACCTGCATTGGCTCCTGGTCAAGCAATGTTTTGATTTTAAAATTCTCATCCTTGTTTTCAAATCCCACCATAGCATCGCCCCTCCCTATCTCTGTAATCTCCTCCAGACCACAACTCTCCAAGATATCTGCACTCCTCTAATTCTGGCCTCTTGTGCATCCCTGATTTTAATCACTCCACCATTGCTGGCCGTGCCATGAGTTGCCTAGGCTCCAAGCTCTGGAATACTCTCCCCGCACCTTTCTGCCTCTCCATCTTGCTTTCCTCCTTTACTTCTTAAAAGCTACCTCTTTGACCAAGCTTTGGGTCACCTAATATCTCCTTTTGTGGCTTGGTGTCATAGTTTGTTCTATAATGTTCCTATAAAGCACCTTGGGATGATTTATTACATTAAAGATACTATACAAATAAAGATTGTTGTTATAGATGAATGGACAGCTGTACGCACCATTCCTGACCTCTTTCGGTCTTTAGAACAATTCCTGTACTGAATCCAGGAACGTGGCACAATGCTGCTGCTGCTCACCTCCTGGGACACCTCCATTCATGCCTTGTTTTGTGGCAGCAGCAAGGTTCTTCCTTGCATTGCTGGGGAAGAGTATCTGTCTTTGATTTCTCACTGCACTCAGCAGTGCAGCAAGTGATATATCGTTAAATTGAGGTGCAGCTCTTGACTATCCTGAATCTATTGAGATTAAACACACTCTCAATTCAAACTGCTAAACTTCTAGAAATTCCATGCTTGGATTACTCCTTTAAATGCCGGAGTTGAGATTGTGTCCACTTTATATTCAAAGTATCAGCCGAGAATACATGCTCAAGCCCTGTAGGGGGCACTTGAACAACCTTTGGACTCTTGGGTAAGACTTCTAACTAATGGAGCCAAATTGGCCCTTGTGCTAATAATGCAAGGTGGATTTGCTTCTTATTTTTTTTTAATGACAGCTTTTACCAAGTTAATAAACATGGGATTGTTTGCATTGTAACAAAAAACATTCACCAATCAAAGCATACAACTGCATTCCAAAGAATTAATCATTGGTTAACTGGGATAGATCTGTATTTTCTGTCTGGTTTGCTTTCAAAATGCACCCGAGTATTGGAACATTACTGGAAATCTCATCCATTTTAGACCAACAGAGCAGGGAGACCTAATAGGAATTTAATTGTTTATTACATTACCAGTCTTAACCATGCACCTGGCATCTTTCTGTAAGGCATTCATACAAGTGGGGAGTAATAAAGCATTCCAGCGCAGTGACTGTGCACATAGTGTGGTTAGTGTAAATTGTCCTGCAGGAAGCAGCCCAGGTATGATGTGTGCAAACAATTTGGTCTTCGAGCCAACAGATCTGACCTTTGTGGTTTCAAGTCTCAAAGGATTCTATTCAGAACAAATGCAGGGGGCTAGCTCGTTTATCCAGCCTTTGATGTGCATTGAACACCTGGATGTGGGTTGATATATTCAAGGAAGTTCCCAGTATGAGCTTCACCACAAGAAATGCAGTCTGGCAGCAGTCAGTTCCTGAGTGACATTGGCCAAAACCTAGGAGAAGGTCACTGTGATGAAAGAGGAGCTTTTGTTTTGAGATGTGTACATTTTTATATAGCTGTATCTATAATAAATATATAGCTGCGTAGAGTGTGTCATTCTTGTGAATTTAATAATTGCGGCCAGCAACACTTTCTTATTGTGCTATTTACACTACTCTGGACTCATTCATGATCTGGGGCTTTCTCTCCACAATTGGTGGCACCTCAAAGCTACACACTAGACTTCTCATACAATTCTGCATTTGTCTTTCTCTCCCTTCTGTGCTACCACGTCATGCAGCCTGCCACCCCCTCCCCCTTTCTCTTATGGTGTGCTTGTGCATTTCCCCTCTACCCCTGACCTCACCTGCAGCCTCTCCCACTTTCCCTCGATGTTCCTGGCCCCCAGTTGGCTTGTCAGCATTTTCTGCATGCAACCTTGTCTAGGTTTCAGGTTTAGTTTGAAATGCAAAACATACTGTTACTGTATTTGCCAATTGCATACAGCGCCAGCCTGCTGGACTTGTGGGCAAAACCTTCCTGCCAGACTTATCATTCTGTGGTAGTCATCCCCACTCACCTGCCCCCCCACTTCCTAATGCTCTCAAACAGTGAACTCCCTCCTTGTATCACTACATTCAAATCCCACTCCATTTCTAGCTCGAAAAATTTTTTAAAAAGAGATTCAAAAACTGAAATGTGTGTGATTGCAAACACTAACATCACTAATCTCAATGCATCAAAATCTCCTCTATAACAAAAAAACTGCACAAACCATTCCTTCAAGTATTTTATAACACAGTGCTTGTATTTTGGAAATGTTCCTTTCTGGATATATAGGGTCGGCATCAATATTTTTCACCTTATCACCTTTTGTTCTTTCCTCTTCTCCCTGTAGCCTTATGAAAATTGCATTGTACATATTGTTCACTTGTGGCTATCATGCACACATGAACCAGCAGAGGGAGCTGAAAGAGAAAGTGACTCTGGCAGTTAACTAACTGGCACCAGGGTCCCTGTCCCTTTTAAGACTGGGAGTGGTACCAACTGCTGGTAATGCAGTAGGCCCAGGTCCAGGAGCAGCCATGGAGGCTGGAGTGCAGGTAAGTGGGGCAGACTCGCTGGGGGTGGTTGTTGAGGGTGGTGGTTGGGGTTATTGGAGCAGGGCAGCCTTTCTGCCAGGGGCCTTCTGTGGGCCACAGATTGCCTAAGCTGGAGGGCCCACATGGCTCCAGCCCACAGGAAGGCCACCTGGTTTTACTGGATGTTCTCCCCACACGACGGGGCTCCCACCAGCCGCTGAGGTGGGAGGAAGAGGCCCTTAAGTGGACATTATTTGGCCACTTAAGGGCCTCAATTGGCCTCTGGCCAGCAAGGCTGTTCTAGGCCTTCCCCACCCCTGACAAAATTGAATGGCGAGGGAAGGTGATGGGCATTCCAACTCTGCATTCCTTCACTATGTTATGCCCTCCCCCCTACCTCCCAGCCTGTCCCTAGAGGGCTGATAAATGTTCAATGATGCAACACAGTGCATCTCGAACATGACTTTGCAATCATGATTCCCTCCATCTGAAGTGCCTTATTATAGCACAATGAGCTTCACAGAAGCACAATCGGATAAAGGTGGATGCCAGCTAAAGAAGGGGCCATTGTGTGTGACCAAACTCTTGGTCAAAGGGATAGGTTTTAAGGAGGGTATTAAAGAGATGGAGGGAGGTTAAGGCATATTGTTGGGAAGGAGTCATGGGAGTTTCACTTTGCATAAACAACAACAACGTAGATCTATATATCGCCTTTAACATAGTAAATGTCCCAAGATGCTTCACAGGAGTGTTATGAAGCCAGACAAAATATCTACCTCAGCTGTCCTGACAGAGAAGTGGATGATGGTGACAATGACTGTCCAAAATGGGAGATTGTTGTATTAGCCAGTGTGGTTGCCAACCACCATAATGCCACAATAATTCACAATTCTTTTTGAGCAACAAGGTGATAGAATTACAGTGTGGTGAACAAGACAACTATTAAAGGTATTAAAAAAAGTATCGGGATGAACCCCTCATAGGAAAGTAAGAATGGGACATTAGTTTCAGAATCGGGGGTGGGGGGTGGTGGTGGTGGAGGAAATGGACTGGAGATTTGAAATGATTGATTGACAGAGCAATGGTCTTTCTCTTCCCCAAAGCATTACTCTACCTTTGTAATTTAAAAAGGAAAATTATCCATAATGTAACTTTCACCAACTCTGTAATCACTGAAACAAGCCGTTCGTTTTCTAAAATGTGGAATCTTTTTTTTGGCAATTCTAGGTAAATATGACAGAACTAATCGGACACATTAAAAGTAGGTGTCGCACTGGTTGCCTTCTGACAGTTACAGATCACCATTTGCTTTTTGACCCTGCTTCAGATCATTGTTTCAACAGCCTTTATACTAATCGGTTGATCCTCTGCCTTTATTCCAGCAGTTTACCAAGTCAATGACATTATTACTCCAGGAAAACATGCCCTCTGTTGGATACATTGGTAATTACGTAATATAGTCAGGAACACGACAACAGCTGAAAATCTGATTTAAGGCATCGGGGAGAACTACGAGCATTAAATTCTCTTTTCCTGCTCTCAACTCTTCAGTACTTTCTGATAAATGTAAGCACCACTTTTTTTTGTTCCTGCAGTTAGTGACAAATGAGAGTGGTAGCTCAGTGGTAGCACTCTCACCTCTGAGTCAGAGGTTGTGGGGGTTCAAGTCCCACTCCAAAGACTTGAATACAAATTCTAGGCTGGCACTTGGTGCCATACTGAGGGACGGCTGCATTGTCAGAGATGGCATCTTTCAAATGAGACATCAAACTGAGGACCCCATCTGCTTGCTCAGGTGAGCATAAAAGATTCCATGATATGGTTTCAAGGAAGTGTTGGGGAGTTTTCCCAATATTCTGGTCAATAGCTATCCCTCAACTAACACTAAAAGCTGATTAATTGCTCATCAGCTCACTGATGCTTCTAAGAGCCTTTTTGTCCAATCTGACTGCTGTGTTTCCTACATTTTAATAGTGACTACTTTTCAAAATACCTCATTGGGTGTAAAGCATGAGATCATTAAAGCTGCTAGATAAATAAAGTTATTTCACTGATTGGACATCAATTTTCCCAGAAACCCATTGGTGGGTATGTTATTGAAGTTGCAAACATCAAATTATAACTGACAACAGCCATGAAGGTTTAGTCCCAGAACTTTAAGGAATGTTGCCCCATAATATATTTGTTCTGTAATTAATAGGTCAATGTGTGAAGCAGGGGACAAATCTGAAATGATGTAGCTGATACTGTTGGTCAAAAGATTTCCAAACTTAAATAATTTAAAAACACTTCTGTCCATTTGGAAGTTAAATAGTATATGTGTTAAGCCAACAGATACTGAATCCTACTGATTCAAGATGAAAGGACCTTAAATGATGGAAATTGAAATAAAATTATAAGTTGTCAGAAAAACATAACAACTGAAGCGGGAAAAGAAACGTTATGATCAAGAGTGTCCGCTCAGAAGGGAGAGAGCAAGCGTGCCTGAGGGAAAACAGTGCTGGAAACCAACAGGTAAAAGTAGCAGTGTGGAATCAGAGAGAGCGAACCTGAGGGGAAACAGTACCAGAGAGGCAGAGATAAAAGTGGGGAGTCAGTGGGAGACAGAAAGAGAGAAGCAGCCTGAGGGGAAACAGTGTTGTAGTCCCGCAGATAAAAGCAGCATTGGGGAGTCAGTGGGAGACAGAGAGAGAGAGAGAGAGAGAGAGAGAGAAAGCCTGAGGGGAAACAGTGCCAGAGACCTACAGATAAAAGCAGGAAGTCAGAGAGAGCACTGTGAGAATATATCAACAAAAAAAAGGATAGGATAGGAGTGGCCTAAGAACGATAATGAGGAATACAAAAACAGGTTTAGAATGCATGTATGTGAATGCACAAAGTGTGCTGAATAAGGTTGGTGAACTACAAGCACAAACAGCCACGTGGGAATAAAATGGAGTGGCAATAACAGAAATGTGGCTTAAAAATGTGTGGACTGGTGGCTTAATATTCAAGGATACAAAGTGTTCAGAAAAGATAGGAAAGGAAAAAAGGGGTGGCAGTAGTGATTATGAAAGACACTGCAGTGTTGGAAAGAGGGCATGTCCTTGAGAACATAAGAACATATGAAATGGGAGCAAGAGTAGACCATTTGGCCCCTCGAGCCTGCTCCACTGTTCAATAAGATCATGGCTGATCTGATTCTGGCCTTAACTCCATTTTCCTGCCTGCCTTTCCATAACCCTTGACTCCCTTGTAGATCAAAAATCTGTCTAACTCAGCCTTGTATATATTCAATGACTCAGCTGCCACTGCTCTCTGGGGTAGAGAATTCCAAAGATTTATGACCCTCTGAGAGAAGAAATTCCTCCTTATTTCTGTCTTAAATGGGAGACCCCTTATTTAGAAACCTAGTTCTAGATTCCCCTACTCAGGGAAACATCATCTCAGCATCTGTCCTGTCAAGCCCCCTTAGAAGATTATGCGTTTCTATAAGTATAGGCCCAACTAGCTCAACCTTTCCTCTGAAGATAAATCCCTCATCCCAGGAATCAGCCCAGTGAACCTTCTCTGAACTGTTTCCAATGCAAGTATATCCCTCCTTAAGTAAGGAAACCAAAACTGAATGCAGTACTCTGGGTGTGGTCTCACCAAGGTAGCAAGAGGGGGCAAAGACAGAATTTATTTGGTTAGAGTTGAGAAGCAAAAATGTTACATTCACACTACTCAGGGTATTCTGTAGTCCACCAAACAGTGAGAGAGAGATAGAGGAGCAAATCTGCAAATAAATCATAGAGATGTGAAAAAATTATAGATTAGTGATATAGGGGGTCTTTAATTACCCAAATATCAATTGGACTAATGTTAAAGTAAAGTGAAAGGAATGGGAGGGATTTCTGAAACATGTTCAGGAGAACTTCCTTGACCAGTATGTTCTCGGTCCAACTAGGAGGGCGGCAATGCTGGATCTGGCGCTGGGGAATGAGGTGGGCCAAATGGACTAAGTGTATGGCCGGGGTGCATTTTGGTAAGAGTGATCATCATATTATAAGGTTTAGATTAGTAATGGAGAAAAACAAGAAACAATCCAAAATAGAACTTCTAAATTGGAAGAGGGCTAAATACAATGGGATGAGAGGGGATCTAGCTAGAGTAAAATGGAAACACAGATTGACAGGAAAAACTGTAAGGGATCAATGGGTGATCTTTAAGGAAGAGATGTTTCAGTTACAGTCTAGATACATTCCAATAAGCGGGAAAGGCAGAGGAACCAAAGCCAGGGCTCCTTTGGTGATGAGGGAGATAAAGAATATGATGAAATAAAATTGGGTCTATCATGCATGCCAGTTGAATTTTTCAAGCGAGGACCAGGGCAAATATAATAATTTGAGAGGGGAAGTGAAGAGGAAAATAAGACTGGCAAAGAGAGAATATGAGAATAGGATGGCAGTTAACATAAAAAGGAACCCAAAAATCTTCTACTGTGCGCAACTAGTAAGCAGGTAGTAAGAGACAGGGTGGGTCCTATGAGGGATAAAGAGGGTGATATAAGCTTAAAGGTGCAGGGCAAGGATAGAATACTTAATGAGTACTTTGCATCAACGTTTACTAAGGAAGTGGATGCTGACAAAATATCAATAGAAGCAGAGATGATAGAGGTAATAGATCGGGTGAAAATTGATGAGAAAGATGTACTGGAAAGTCTGGCTCTACTTAGGGTGGATAATTCACCTGATCCAGATGTCTTGCATCCCAGGTTACTAAAGGAAGTGGGGGTGGAGATAGCAGAAGGGCTTGCTATAATCTACCAATTTCTCTAGATAGGGGGGAGATGCCAAAGAATTGGAGAGTGGCAAATGTGACACCCTTGTTCAAGAAAGGGTGTAAGGACTGTTACGATTGAGGCAGGAGGAGTGCACTGTCTTTTCTAGTTCCACTTCTCCACAGGTCACAACATATATTTAAATGTTTACCCAGTTACTGGTATAGCCAATCATACAGTCTATTTTCTATCCCAGAATAAAAAACAACAACCCAGTTTCTTTAATAAACAACAAAGTTATCAATTTATTATAATTTTGATGAAGAAAAGAGAAAATTGGAAAGATGTCAGTTGTTCCATTTTTGGGCTGGTGTCCAGGTATATGGAGATGGGTTGCTGGGATTGTTTCAGAAGCAGTCCATTCTGGAGATGTCGAGAATTATTCTTGTAGACTTTCTAGGAGAAATGTGGCATCAAGGTTTTCCATCAGCACGCACTTGAATCACAATAATTTTTTCCAGTTTCTCGGGAGCTATTCAGCACCAGGGATTTGAGTTCTCCCACATGGGATCTTTGTAGCATTTCTTCATAGAGGTAGAGAAGGAGGTGAGCTAGGTGGTTTCTTTTTTCCTTGGCAGGAAAACACCAACTGTCTTCAAACAGTTCACACCCCAACTAAACTGAAAACAATGTCAAATCCCCAAACAGAGAGTCAACCACCTGACCTCCATAAACCTTGACATGTGGCTTCTCTGTAACCATTTTTCCCCAAGTCACCAAGGGTTCTGTTGTTTACTGAGCCCAAAGCACATGAGTTTCAGCACAGGTGGCTTTCAAACAGCATCTCAAGTGTCACGCCCCCACCCCCCACCGCCCCCAGGTAAATCTGGTAAAACAAAACACATCCATGGAATCCTTTCACTTTTAACACAAGTCCTCAAAAAATAAAATATTCAAAAAATAGAAGCACTTTCATAACAGGACATTCTAGTAACTACAGGCCAGTCCGTTTAACATCAGTGGTGGGTAAGGTTTTAGAAACAATAATCAGGGAAAAAAAATCAACAGGCACTTGGAGAGGTTTGAGCTAATTAAGGATGGATTGATAAAAGGCAGATAGTGTTTGACAAATATAATTGAATTTTTGATGATGTAATAGAGCAGGTTGATGAAGGGAATGCAATGGATCTTGTCCATATGGTATTTAAGAAAGCATTTGACAAAGTACCACATAAAAGGCTAGTTACCAAAATTGAGGCTCATGGAAATGGAGATCAGTGTCCAATTGGATAAAATATTGGCTTAAGGACAGAAAACAGCAAGTTATGGTAACTGGTTGTTTCTCAGACTGAAGGATTGTAAGTAGTGTCATTCCTCAAGGTTCAGTGGCAGGACCACTGTTTTATATATATATATATATATATATATAAATGACTAGGATATTGGAATATAGATTAAAATTTCAAAATTTGTCAATGATACCACATTTGGAGGTGAGGCAGACAGTGAGGATGATACCAACCCACTACAACAGGACATAGATAGGCTAGAAGAATGGGCAGACAAGCAGTAGGTAGAATTTAATACAGACAAGTGTGATATGATGTATTTTGGCAGATGTAATAGGGAGAGACAATATAGATTTAATGGCATAGTTCTAAAGAGAGTGCAGGAACAGAGGGACATGGATATTCATGTGAATTGATCTTTGAAGGTAGCAGGACATACTGAGAGAAATGGAAGTACTGAACACAAAAACAGGAAAACTATGCTGAAACTTTATAAAGCTCTGGGTAGGGCACAACTAGAGTATTGTGTCCAGTGCTGATCACCACACTTCAGGAAGGATGAAAGGGTCCTTGAGAGGGTGCAGAAGAGATTTACCAGACTGGTTCCAGGAATAAGGGATTTTAGCCACCAGGTTTGTTTGGAGAAACTGGTGTTCTCCTTGGAGCAAAGAAGATTGTGGGGAGATATGATAGAGGTGTACAAGATTCTGACAGGTTTAGATAAGGTAGACAGAAAAAAGGCTGATCGTACAAGGACTAGGGGACACAGATTTAAGGTTTTGGGCAATGAGATAGGGGAGATGTGAAGAAGAACAAGTGGTAATGACCTGGAAATCGCTGCCTATGAGGATGGTGGAGATAATCAATGATTGCAAAAGGAAATTGGAAGGGGATTTGAGGGAAATAAACTTGCAGGGCTATAAGGATATGGTGGGGGAATGGGACTGACTGGATTATTCAACTTAGTGATCCAGATGGCTTTCTTCTGTGCTGTTATGACTCTCTGACTTTTTTCTCTTCAGTATTGTTAATGAGTCTTTGTAAGTTCTTGTGTTTATATATCCTTCACAACAAAAGTTGGGCAGAGAAATGGCAGATGGAGTTCAATCCGGGCAAATGCGAGGTGATGCATTTTGGAAGATCCAATTCAAGAGTGAACTATACAATAAATGGAAAAGTCCTGGGGAAAATTGATGTACAGAGAGATTTGGGTGTTCAGGTCCATTGTTCCCTGAAGGTGGCAACGCAGGTCAATAGAGTGGTCAAGAAGGCATACGGCATGCTTTCCTTCATCGGACGGGGTATTGAGTACAAGAGTTGGCAGGTCATGTTACAGTTGTATAAGACTTTGGTTCGGCCACATTTGGAATACTGCCTGCAGTTCTGGTCGCCACATTACCAAAAGGATGTAGATGCTTTGGAGAGGTGCAGAGGAGGTTCACCAGGATGTTGCCTGGTATGGAGGGCGCTAGCTATGAAGAGAGGTTGAGTAGATTAGGATTATTTTCATTAGAAAGAGGTTGAGGGGGGACCTGATTGAGGTGTACAAAATCATGAGAGGTATAGACAGGGTGGATAGCAAGAAGCTTTTTCCCAGAGTGGGGGATTCAATTACTAGGGGTCACGAGTTCAAAGTGAGAGGGGAAAAGTTTAGTGGGGATATGCGTGGGAAGTTCTTTACGCAGAGGGTGGTGGGTGCCTGGAACGCGTTGCCAGCGGAGGTGGTAGACGCGGGCACGATAGCGTCTTTTAAGATGTATCTAGACAGATACATGAATGGGCAGGAAGCAAAGAGATACAGACCCTTAGAAAATAGGCGACAGGTTTAGATAGAGGATCTGGATCGGCGCAGGCTTGGAGGGCCGAAGGGCCTGTTCCTGTGCTGTAATTTTCTTTGTTCTTTAATACTCACTATTACATCCATCAAAGACACTTCTCTGGTATCATAAATCTCTGGGTCAAACATCTAACTACCTTTTCACTGGTGTGTGACTCCATACCTTTACCACCATTCAGGTTTGCTTGTGCTCACCCCAGTGCACTTGGGACCAAATTGGGCAGTTCTTTACCTATTTCAGTGTGTTTGTGACCATTTTGTGACACGCTTGCTCACTAGATCACAGTGCCAATAGTGTGGTTGCTCCAAAAGGATTGCCTGAGCTCCCAGCATTCATGAATGTACCCATGCTGTTTGAATGGTGGTCCAGACACACAAATGTGAGGTTCACTAATTCGAATGATTTGCTATGTTCTCTGTATCTTTTTAAGGTGCACCAGGATGTGCTGGGCAGTCGTAATTTTGAAAGCAAAAATTCTCTTTGCAAGAGGGCAAGCACAAGGGCAGAGTCTGTTGCTGTGGCATATAATGCAGACTGATCTACTCAAAGGGAGAGACTTGCACTCATCTCTACCAATTGAGTCACTGTCAATCTCAATATTTTGCAGTGAGCAAATATGCAGTATTATTCAATAATGCTGTCATAACATTATGATTATTAATAATTAGTACTGATATGGTGCATCAACTTGGTGAAATGCTTTGGGTTTACCATGACGCCAACATAAAAACTGACCCAAAACAATGCCAGCTCCACAATTCCAAACTATATATTTAAAAAACAAATCAGATTTTTTTTTTCAAAAAACGCTGTCCTGTTTTGCTCTTTTAATGGGTGCTGGCTTTTGCTTGAATTCCTTGATCTATTTAAGATCCTGTGGTTAATTATAGGTGTCCAATGTACTATGTGTAAAAAAAATGGATCCTCCTTAACCAGGTTCAGTATTAGTAATATTGCCCTGTAGGACACTAACTGGAGTGTTACCAGGCTAGGATGGCCTTGATCCACTGAGCTCCTGCTGGGAAGTGCTTTCCTGTGGATGTCAGATGAGGACAGGGATCAGGCCCAGTTGCAATTTTTCCCTGCAGGTGAACAGCCTGCTATTATTGACCACTCAGGCTCGCAAATAAAGTTTGGTCATTTGGGCAAGGTACCAGGGGTCTGCACGGAGTCACAGAATTTCGCCGTAGCAATGGTCAATACCAGCGTAATGGAAAGAACAACGCCCAGGGGAGCTATTAGCTCTGCTTTGAAAAAATATCTAAAAATATCTCCAGCATATTTAAGGGTAGAGGCTAAATACTTACCCCCTAAAGCCTCAATCTGACGCTTTTATTTAAATATTTCTTTTATCAGAGCCTGTTTGTGGAATGAAGCCAAAACACAAAGTCAAAGTAAAAGGTCGCTGTTCACTGCACTCTTTAGAAGTCAACACAGTTTGGCCTTTTTCCCCTCATACTCCACTGAGCATTAGGAGACATTCAACAAACAACCGGCCTATGCCAATATAATATTTCCATTCCCCATGCCAGCTGATCCCTTGGCCTCTTACACTGACAGAGCCAATTTAGTATCCAGTATGGTCTCTTTCTGATCTCTGGGACCTGAATCTGAATGCAAACCAGACTGATGAAGCAAAAGTCTCTTTGCTTTGAAGGATTTAAGAGTCTCAAGTGAAATGAGTCTGGGCAGTTGGTTCTTAACAGCTTTAAAATTGGTAATGTAGCTTGTGAGACCCACAAGAATGACTGGTGTAGCAAATGGAAATGTCAGGCACACCAAATGACATTCTTCTGAAGTTAAAGCATAGTGTGGAGGCAAACGGAAAGAACGTCATGCTGCATTATTGGGGAATCCAATGCTAGAGGACATAAATACAAGATAGTCACTAATAAATCCAATAAGGAATTCAGGGGAAATGTCTTTACACAGAAGGAACTTAGAATGTGGAACTTGTTACCTCATAGAGTAGTTAAGATGAATAGCATGGATGCATTTAAGGGGAAGCTGGATACGTACATAAGGGAGAAAGTAATGTAAGGATATGCAGATAAGGTGAGATGAAGTAAGTCAAAAGGAGGCTCGCGTGGAGCATAAACACTGGCATAGACCAGTTTATCTGAATGGCCTGTTTTTGTGTTGTAATTTATATGTAATTCAATATAATCTGCATCAAACACTTCAGCAGTTCTAGGCAAATGGGTGTATAGGTTCTTTCCCTCAGGAGACTCTATTGATAAGGGAGGAGGTGCCTGGAATGTGTAACCAGAAACCTTATGGAACCGCCACACCCCTACAGTGTTCCTGATGAGCATGAACATGAACAAATATGAGCATTTATGACATATTTCAGATAAACCTAATAAAAAAGCAAAATACTGCAGATGCTGGAAATCTGAAACAAAAACAGAAAATGTTGGAACTACTCAGCAGGTCAGGCAGCGTCTGGGGAGAGAAATACAGAGTTAACATTTCAGGTCGGACCTTTCATCAGACCTGAGAAAAGTTAAAAATGTAATGCTCATGGAATAGGAGGGTCAGTGTCCAATTGGATGAAGAATTAGCTCAAGGACAGAAATCAGCGAGTCATTTTAAATGGTTATTTTTCAGACTGGAGGATGGTAGATAGTGATGTTCCCCAAGGGTCAGTGCTAGGACCACTGCTTTTTTTTTGCTACAGATAAATGACTTGGATCTTAGAATACAGTGTAGAATTTCAAAATTTGCCAATGATACCAAATTTGGAGGAGTAGTAAATAGTGAGGATGATACAAACCACCTGCAATGGAACATGAATAGACTAGCAGAATGTGCAGACAAGTGGCAGGTGGAATTTAATACAGATAAGTGTGAAGTAATGTATTTTGGCAGAAGGGATAGGGTGAGGCAATATAGGCTTAATGGTACAGTTCTACAGAGTGCACAGGAACAGAGGGACCTGGGAGTGCATGTGCATTGATCTTTGAAGGTGGCAGGACATATTGAGAGAGTGGTTAGCAAAGTATATGGGATCTTGGTCTTCATAAATAGAGGCATAGAGTACAAAAGCAGGAAAATTATAAAGCTCTAGTTAGGCCCCAACTGGAGTATTGCGTCCCATTCTGCTCACCACACTAGTAAAGATGTGAGGGTCCTTGAGACGGTGCAAAGGAGATTTACCAGAATGGTTCCAGGGATGGGGGATTTTAGGTACAAGGTTAGGTTGGAGAAGCTGCAGTTGTTCTCCCTGGAGCAAAGGAGATTGAAGGGAGATTTGATAGAGGTGTAAAAGATTATAAGACACTTAGATAAGTTAGACAAGGAAACATTCTTACCATTAACTGATGGTACAAGCATGAGGGGGCACAGATTTCAGGTTTTGGGCAAGAGGTGCAGGGGAATGTGAGGAAGAACCTTTTTACGTAGTGAGTGGTAATGACCTGGAACTCACTGCCCATGAGGATGGTGGAAGCAGAGACAATTAAAGATTTCAAAAGGAAGTTGGATGGGTATGAGAAGGAAATAAACTTTCAGGGTTATGGAGATTGAACAGGGGAGTGGGGCTGACTGGATTGTTCTGTAGAGAGCCGATATGGACTCAATGGGCCGAATGGCCTCCTTCTATGCTGTAAATGACATTATGACTCTAGCCTTTGAGCAAGTGAAAGGGGGCGGGTGGGAAGAAGATCAAAGGGGAAGATCTGTGATAGGGTGGAGGCACGTCAGATTAAATAGCAAAAGGTTTCATGGTACAAAGTCAAAGGGAGTGGTAATGGGACAAGTTAAGAAACAAAACATGTGTCAAGATGAAGTGTGAATGGCAGGGTAGCAACGTCTGAATGCGAAGTAAATGGATAAAGAAAGAAACAAGATCGAAAAAAAGAGAACCAGCAACAAAACATGAAATAAAATGCGGGCAGAGGTTATGATCCAAAATTGTTGAACTCAATGTGCCCAGTTGAAAGATAAGGTTCTGTTCCTTAAGCTTGCATTCATTGGAATTAATTGGAACACTGCAGCAGGCCAAGGAAAGAAAGGTCAGATTGGGAGCAAGGTAGAGAATAGAAACGAAACGTGGCAGGAATCTCAGGGTCATACCAGCAGACTGAATGGCGGTGTTCCGCAAAGCAGTCATCCAGTCTGTATTTGATCTTCCCAATGTAGAGGGGACCACATCGTGAGCAGTGAATACAGTACATTAAATTGGAAGAAGTACAGGTAAATCGCTGTTTCACTTGGAAAGAATGTTTGGGGCCTTGGATGGTGAGAAGGGATGAGGTAAAAGGGCAGGTGTTACATCTCGTACACTTGCATGGAAAGGTACCTTAGGAAAGGGTGGAGGTGTTGGGGGTGATTGAGGAGTGGATCAGGATGTCGTGGATCAGGATGTCGTGGAGGGAATGGTCCGTTCCAAATGTTGAAAGGGGAGGAGAGGGGAAGGCGTATTTTGTGGTGGCATCACACTTAAGGTGGTGGGAAACTACAATCGTGGACTGGCCCCCACTGCCTCTTTATTGGCCTGTTTTGAAATCCTGTAAAAGTATATCAGAACAAAACACGACTAACAAAAAAGCATCTTGATTACTTAAGGTTGGGCTGCTATTCTTTGACAGTGGCATAAAGTGGCATTCCACAGCATAATCATAAAATGCTGGAAATAGTCAACAGGTCAGTCAGTACCGGTGCAATGAACAGAAAGTTAACTTTTCAGGTACATTTCCAGCATTTTCTGTTTTCGTTTCACAATTCCAGCATCAGCAGTTTGTCTTCTTGATATGACTTTTTGCATTTTCGTTTTACAGTCAGCATACCTGTGGCAATGGAACTACATTCCCCTTCCAACCAGACATTGAACAAATCTAATCGCTGCCTCAGGGTTCAATCTACATTCACACATTAAAACACCTTGGTTCTACAGAAGACACTGCCCTGACACACATCATTTCACCATTGACTGGAATAATTACTTGCAGAACCAGATCACAAAAAAAGCATGATCTGTGTTGCACACCCTGGTTCTAATAATAAGAGATTCAAATCAATAAACTAATACAGACAAAAAAAATGCATGCATGTTACAGACAGAAAGATGACAGAACATTGCAATCTTCTAGCATTAAACCAGAATTTCTCTGCTGAATTCATCGGAAACAAAAAATTTATTATTTGATCAAGCATGCTGAAGGAACTTAAAATAGCTTTCCACAGAATTTAATAACAGAATTAAAGGATGCTATCTGCTACAGAGTGCTTGCTGAAACAGGAAACCCCATTATTGTGCACAGTTTTAGTCCCCACTCATGACATGGACTATCAATCACCTACAGAAGGTAAGGAGGAAGACAAGACCTAGTCCTTGAGCTTATAATTATTAGGATGAGCTATTCACAATCGAGGAACTAGGCTTTTAAGAGATAAAGTTGAAGCTTTAAAAATGAAGGGATTAGATTCTGTCCAGGTGGGTAGGTTATTTCCAGACGGATTGGGATAGGAGATCTATGCAACATCTATATAAAATACAGATTGTGGTTAGAATGTGGAATTCAGTACCACAAGGAGCAGATGAGACGACTAACAGAGATGCATTTAATCAGAAGCCAGATAATCACATGAAGGAGAATGGAACAGAGGATATGTTGATGGGTTTAGATGAAGTATGGAGGGAGGAGGCTCGCGTGGAGGGTAAACACTGGCACAGAACTGGTCGGCTGAATGCCCATTTCTATAATGCCATACATAGGCCAAATAACTCAGTTTGATGTTAGCTTGTATTTCTTATGAGCGATTCATTGTCCTCTCAAACTGATGACCACAATGTGAGGTAACTGCAGATTCCCTGCAACCATTCAGAAAAGAGCTGGAAAATGTTCCTCAGAGAAGTTAAGATATCATATTACAAAATTCAAGGTGTCGGGTAACTGGGAATAAGCTTACTTAATTGCTGTAAAGAATTAAAGAATTATTTCTCAGAGTTTTTCTTAAATTGGCCACGGATGTTTTTCTGTGTAGATTGCAAGGTGGGATACCAAGATTCAAGCTTTCAACAAACAGGTGGTTTACGAGGATGCAGCATTACTGGATTGGTGGATCTTCTCCTGTGGTTGTATGTATCAAAGCTTCATTGGCTAGTGTCATTCTCAAGCCCAACAACTAGAGCTATAGTACAATGAATCAGGTCGGTGTTTTTCCTTTGCATCTGCAGATGCAAGCCATCTTTGCCACCACGTTTTAGCAATGCTTTCTCTTATAGAAAACTACAGCAATGTTGCCAGAAGGTTCAGCTGTTTTGTCTTTCGCAGTGTAAGTAAGATAGCTTTGTTAGCCTACAGCATTCCCTTGCTTGTTCCCCAAAATTAGCAAATCACAATGACATGGTACATACAGGTGACATGGTGCACAGAGGCACAGAAACACATGGGGTGAGTCAACTGGGACAGAAGCATGCAACCAAAAAGAGATGGGAACCAGTGGCAAATGTATGGAGCAGACAGTGGTAGGGAGATTGAAGGCTGAGGTTGGAGGGGGAAATTAGGTAACACGATTGCATATGAGTTTATTTCTGTTCAATAAATTGAATCTCAGAAAAACACCTACCTGATTCATTGTACTATAGCTCTAGTTGTTGGGATTGAGCATGACACTAGCCAATGAAGCTTTGATACATACAACCACAGGAGAAGATCCAACAATCCCGTAATGCTGCATCCTCGTAAACCATCTGTTTGTTGAAAGCTTGAATCTTGGTCTCCCACCTTGCAATCTAAGCAGAAAAACATTCATAGCCAATTTAGGAAAAACGCTGAGAAATAATTCTCTAATTCTTTACAGCAATTAAGTAAGCTTATGAGTTCCATTATTCCCAGTTACCCCACACCTTGAATTTTGTAATATAAAATCTCAACTTCTCTGAGGAACAAATGTTTCCTGTTGCAGAGTAATCCACATTCTCTGTAGACTTGTACGTCATATACATACCTACAATCATACAATCTTACAGTACGAAGGAGGCCATTCAGCCCATCATTCCTCTGCCAACTTTTTGAAAGAGCCAACCAATTAATTCCACTGTCCTGCACTTTCCCCATAGCCCTGCAAAGTTTTCCTTTTCAAGTATATAGCTAATTCCATTTCGAAAGATGCTATTGAATGTGTTTTCACCGCCCTCAGGCAATGCATTGCAGTCGTGACAACTTGCTGCGTAAAAATAATTCTCCTCAATTTCCTCTGTGTCATCTTGCAAAATATCTGAAGGAATACTTACTTTTGACAAATTCTGGATTTGAATTTAGGCAGTGAGACTTCATAGAGCTTTAACTGGAGATAATGTAAGTGCTTCGGCATATTTTGGGGAAAATGATAAATGATTTTGACTCATTCATTCAACTAACAACAGACAATAACTTGTATTTCTATAGCGCCTTTAACATAATAAAATGTCCCAAGGCGCTTCACTGGTGCATTATCAAACAAAGTATGACACAGAAGCACATAAGGAGATATTAGGTCAGATGATCAAAAGCATGGTCAAAGAGATGGGTTTTAAGGTGTCATAAAGGAAGAAAGTGAGGTGGAGAGGTGGAGAGATCTAGGGAGGATATTCCAGAGCTTGGAGCCTCGGCAATTGAAAGCGTGTCCACCAATTGTGGAGAGATCAAATCCGGGATGCTCAAGAGGCCAGAATTAGAGAAGCACAGATATCTTGGAGGGTTCTAGAGGAAGTTACAGAGATAGGGAGGGATGAGGCCATGGAGGGATATGAAAACAAATGAGAATTTTAAAATCAAGATGTAGGTCAGTGAGCAGAGGGGTGATAGGTGAACGGGACTTGGTGTGAGTTAAAACAGGGGCAGCAGAGATTTAGAAGACCTCAGGTTTACAGAGGGTAAAATGTGGGAGACCAGCTAGGAGTGCATTGGAGTGGTCACGTTTAGAGGTAATGATTGCAGGAATGAGGGTTTCAGCAGCGGATGAGCTGAGATAGGGGCGAAGTTGGGCAATGTTACAGAGGTGGAGATAGGTAGTCTTAGTGATAGTGTTGTCATGCTGGGCCCCCAACTGCCAAGAATGAGGCACATTAATTTTGTCATGAACATTGATTTTAAACTGTTACTGGAGTGAAGGACTTGTTAAACAGATCAGCCGTGACTGGAAAAGACATTTGTATATTTACAGATAGTGCTTGGAAGGACAAAGGACGATTCCTTGGCACATTCAACCCACAATGGACCTTGATCACCAGGTACTGTATGTAAGAGGAGCAGTCCAGAGACAGCAAAAGTGATACAATCCAAGGCATGGTCAGACCAGTTAGTCATATGACTAACCTGCCTGGCAACCTGAGTTTTTCTGAATTGTACAAACAATTTGAACGGAGAAAGTCTGTTTGCTGCTGAACTGAGAAGATCTCTCCTGTCTGCTCCCATCTCTTTCTCACAAGCCTTTGAATCCACTGAAGACACATGAACCCAGGAGAGAAAATTCTCCTACAGCGAACAAGGTTTAAGAAGAATACTGGGCCCCAACGAAAAGCAAGATCTACCTACAATCAAAGACTCTACAGTGAGCTCGAAGAACCATAACGAAAACTCTTCAGATATTGCCTCAAACTTTTCCACTTTATTTTTTCTTCTGCTCTTTTCTGCCTCTATTTGCATGTGTGTATCGTGTATGCCTGCTAGCATGGGCGCGTCTTGTATCCGTAGGCATCAAACAAGTTAGAGTTTAAGTTCAAGTTTAATAAATTTCAACTTTTCTTCTTTAAAGCTAAGAAAACCTGTTTGTGCTGGTTTCTTTGCCTTATAATTGGAAAACAGTGAACAACGATTCACCAAAGGGGAGCTAAAAACACAGTGCATTAAAAATTAAACCCTGTTACGGTAAGACTATGTGAAGGCTGAAAGGGAACCATAGACCTCTTTCTCACCTGGTTGTAACAGTGTAAGTATGTTGTTACGACCAGGTGAGAAAGGGGTCTAGGGGTTCCCTCTCAGCCTTTGCTTGTTTTTTCCGTAACAGTGTTTAATTTTAGAAACACAGGGTTTTTAGTTTTTCCTTCAGTGAATCCTTATTCATTGCTCCAATTGTAAGGCTAAGAAATCAGTCTGGTTTCCTTAGATTTAAACAAGAAAGGTGGAAGTTTATTAAACTCTAATCCGGTTAACGACTACGAATATGAGACGCGACCACACTAGCATGCATACTCGATAAACACACACGCAGGTAGAGACAGAAAAAGTAGAAAAAATAAAGGGGAAAAGTTTGAGGCATATCTGTTAGTTATGGACTGTCGTTTGAGTTCAGTATGGAGTCTTTGGTTGCCGGTAAGTCCTGCTATTCACGGGGCCCAGTTCACACTTCAATTTGTTTTGATGTCGGAGTCTTCTCTCTTGAGGTGTAAGTGTCTTCCGTAGGTCCAGTAGCTCGGGAGAAGGCAAGAGAGAGACAGCCTGGAGAGCAGATTTCTTGTTCCAGCTTCAGTTGCAAAACTGCCGTCTGTTCCTTTCTGTGTGTCACAAATAAAAAAACAAATTGACCAGCAGGTCAGTCATGTGACTAACTGGCTTAACCACTCCCATGTTTGTGGATTGTATTATCTTAGCAGGCCCTGGAATGTGCTTCCTTATACCTTCAATGTCTGGTGATCAAAGTCCCCCATTTGGGTTAATTGGATCAGGGAATAGTTCTTTGTCTCCACAAGCAGAGTCTCTTAGTATGCAGATGTACTTCCAGCCCAAATGTCTGGTAACATTTCACTTCTTCACTCCAGCAACAGTGTAAAATTGATGATCATATGACATAATTAATATGCCTCATTCTTGGCAGGTGGGGATCTGCATGACATTGTAGTCAGGTGCTCATCTGGGGTCAATTGTCGCACCAAGGCTGCGAACAGACTGGCTTAATCTCAGACTGTTTCCAAGGAGAGGAACATAGGAGCAGGAGTAGGCCATTCAGCCCATCAAGCCTGCTCCACCATTCAACATGATCATGGCTGATTATCCACTTCAATACCTTTTTCCCAACATATCCCCCTATCTCCTTATGTCATTGGCATTGAGAAATCTTTCTATCTCTACTTTAAACATACCCGATGACTGAGCTTCCACAGCCCTCTGGGGTAGAGAATTCCAAAGATTCACAGCCCTCTGAGTGAACAAATTTCTCCTAATCTCTGTTCTAAGTGGCTTCACCTTTATTTTGAAATTGTGTCCCCACTAGTCACAGCCTGCCAATGCGAGAATAACCTGTTTATTCCTCCTCTCTGTTTTCTGCCTGTTAACCAATCCTTAATCCATGCCAATATTTTACCTCCTAACCCATGTGCTTTAATTTTGCAAACCAACCTCCTGTGGGGGACTTTATCAAAAGCCTTCTGAAAATCCAAGTATACTACGTCCACCGACTCCCCTTTATCAATTCTGTTAGTAACATCCTCATAAAACTCCAACAGGTTCATCAAACATGATTTCCCATTCATAAATCCAGGTTGACTATGCCCAATAAGATCATTATTATCCAAGTGTCCATTTATCACATCCTTTTGAACAGATTCTTGCATTTTCCCGATTCTGACGTAAGGCTAACAGGTCTGTAGTTCTCTGTTTTCTCTCTCCTTCCTTTCTTAAATAGTGGGGTAACATTTGCTACCTTCTCATCTACAGGAACTGTTCCAGAATCTATAGAATTTTGGAAGATGATCACCAATGTATCCACTACCTCCATAGCAACCTCTTTCAATACTCTGGGATGTGGAATATCAGGCCCTGGGGACTTAACAACCTTCTTACTAATACTAATTTCCTTCAATTCCTCATTCTCCCTAGTCCCTTGAATCTCTAATTTTGGGAGATTTCTGGGATGGAGTCAGTAGTTAGGGAATGGAGATTGGAGCGGGGACCAAAAACAACGGCTTCAGTCTTTCCAATATTTAATCAGAGGAAATTTCTGCTCATCCAGTACTGGATGTCAGATAAGCAGTCTAATAATTTAGCAACAATGGAAGAGTTGAGAGAGGTGATGGTGAGGTAGAGCTGGGTGTCGTCAGTGTACATGGCCTTTGGATGATATCGCCGAGGGGCAGCACCTAGATGAGAAATAGAAGGGGGGCAAGGATAGATCCTTGGCGGACACCAGAGGTAACAGTGTGGGAGCAGGAAGAGAAACCATTGCAAGTGATAATCTGGATACGATTAAATAGATAAGAATGAAACCAGATGAAAGCAATCCTAACTCAGCTGGACAAGAGTGGAGAGGCATTGGAGGAGGATGGTATGGTTAAACGTGTCAAAGGCTGCAGACAGGACGAGGAGGGAAAGTTTACCTTTGTCAGAGTCTCATAAGATGTAATTTGTGACTTTGTTAAGAGCTGTTTTATTACTGTGGCAAGGCTGGATATCGGATTGGAGGGATTCAAATATTCAGTTCCAGGAAATAGAAGTGGATTTAGGAAGCGACAACGCGTTCAAGAACTTTGGAAATGAAAGAGACGTTGGAGATGGGATGGTAGTTTTTTCATTCTTTCATAGGATGTTGTGTGTTGCTGACCAGGCCAGCATTTGTTGCCCATCCCTAATTGCCCTTGAGAAGATGGTGGTGAGCTGCCTGCTTGAACTGCTGCGGTCCATCTGGTGTAAGCACACTCACAGAGCTGTTAAGGAGGGTGTTGCTGGATTTTGAACCAGCAACAGTCATGAAACAGTGATATAGTTCCAAGGCAGGATGGTGTGTGACTTGGAGGGGAACTTGCAGGTGGTGGTGATCTCATGCATCATCTACCCTTGTTCTTCTAGGTGGAAGAGGTCGTAGGTTTGGAAGGTGCTGTCAGATAAAGTGTGGCGAGTTGCTGCAGTGCATCTTATCGATGGTACACACTGCTGCCACTGGGCATCAGTGGTGAAGGAAGTGAATATTTACTGTAGTGGATGGGGTGTCAGTCAAATGGGCTGCTTTGTCCAGGATGGTGATTAACTTCCTGAGTGTTGGAGCTGCAATCATCCAGGCAAGTGGAAAGTATTCCATCACACTCCTGACTTGCGCCTTGTAGATGGTGGACAGGCTTTGGGGAATTATGAGGTGGGTTACTCGCTGCAGAATTCCCAGCCTATGACCTGCTTTTGCAGTCACAGCATTTATGTGGCTGTTCCTGTTCAGTTTCTGGTCAATGGTAACTCCTAGAATGTTAATAGTGGGGGATTCAGCGATAGTAATGCCGCTGAATGTCAGGGGGAGATGGTTAGATTCTCTCATATTAGAGATTTTCATTGCCTGGCACTTGAGTGGCGTGAATTTTACTTCCCACTTATCAGCCAAAGCCTGAATGTTGTCCAGGTCTTGCTTCAGATGAACACGGGCTGCTTCAGTGTCTGAGGAGTTGCGAGTGGTGCTGAATATCGTACAATCATCAGCGAACATCACCACTTCTGACCTTATGTTGGAGGGAAGGTAATTGTTAAAGCAGTTTAAGATGGTTGGGCCTAGAACACTACCCTGAGGATTTCCTGCAGTGATGTCCTGGGGCTTAGACAATTGACCTCTAATAACCACAACTATCTTCCTTTGTGCTAGGTATGACTTCAACCAGTGGAGAGTTTTTCCCTTGATTCCCATTGACTTCACTTTGACGAAGGCCCCTTGATCCCACACTTGGTCAAATGCTGCCTTGATATCCAGGTTAATCATTCTCACCTCAGCTTTTCAGTTCAGCTCTTTTGTCCATATTTGCAAGGACGGTCGGGTCAAGGATTGTTTTTTGAGGAGAGGGGTGATGACGGCAGATTTAAACGAGAAAGGGACAACACTTGAAGAGAGAGAAATATCAACAATATTGGCTGAAATGGGGACCAGGAGGAAAAGTTGGATGATCAGCAGTTTAGTGGGAATAAGGGTTGAGGGAGCAGGAGGTGGGTCTTATGCACAAGATGAGCTCAGAGAGGACTTGAGGGGAATAGGGAGAAACTAGAAAAAGATGTGAGTTCAGGTCTAGGGCAGGGGGGAGCATTAAAGGAAGTTTGGCTAGGTGGGCTGGTGGGCTAGAGGAAGGGAGGGACTCGGCAGAGGCAGCTGATTGGATGGTCTCAATCTTAGTGACAAAGAAGTCCATGAGCTCCTCATACTTATTGTTGGAGGTGAGGGTGGTGGGAAAGGGGAAAGGGGTTTAAGAAGACGGTTTGCAGTAGAGAAAAGAGACTAAGGGTTATCTTTGTATTCCAGGATGATCCTAGAGTAGTGAAAAGTTTCAGCAGATGACAGCAGGACCCAATAGTGTTTTAAGTGGTTCAGCCAGATGTGGCAGTGAATGGCTAAACCAGTTGTCCATCATATCCTTTTAAGCCTGTGTCCCTTGGACTTAAGGGGGTGGAGATGAGGGCAGTACTGGGGAAATGGCCAATGTGAGAGAGAGTAATGGTTTTTTGAGACTGGGGCATCAAAGGTGGAGGTGAGGGTGTGGTTGAGTGAATCAATAGCTGCAGAAATGTTGTGGCGAACAGAGAGCCAAAGTCTCGACAGGTGGTATTTTGAATGCACAGTTTTAAGTCAGACAGGAATTCAGCACTTAAACATCTTTTGATCACGTGTTCAAACAATGTCTAAAAATTAATGCTGATTCTTGCAATTTCTACTGCAACTGGAGAGCTAAAATGTTACTGAAACCCTCTCTCCACTTCCCTGAACATTGACTCCTTGAAATGAGAAAGAGACTCCCACTGACTAGGCCATGTTTTCTTAATGCTGAACCCCCCACCAAACTTTAGATCCTTGTATTTATCACTTGTAACGATTTGCGTTTTCCATGCAAAATGTCACAGTGAATGCACTCATTGTGGAATCATATTTCACTAAGGCGACAATGTCTGTAACAGAAGATAATTAAATATTGGCCAAAAAGAGGGGGGGGGGGGGGGAGGCTAGGGAAGAAAGCAAAAAAGAATTATTTATTAATTATTTATTCTGCTAGGTTAAACAACTTTAATATTCATTCTTCTTTGGCACGTTATTATGCAAGTGCATACACAGAAGATCATCAAGTAAGCACAAGGTAAATACAGGAAAAATAATGTTATATAGTGTTTGATGCAAGAAGTGGAATAGTGGCTTCAATTCCTAAAGCATTGCAAGAATATTTTCTGCACTATTTGCAGAAATCTGCATTAACTGTAATACTTTTCTTCTTTCAGTCAGTTGTCACTTGCCCATCTTTTATTCTTCACAAACACCGGGGAGGTGATGGCCTCGTGGTAATGTCAGTAGACTAGTAATCTAGAGCCCAAGCTAATGCTCTGGGGACAAGGGTTTGAATCCCACCGTGGCAGATGGTGAAACTTGAATTCAATTAATAAATTTGGAATTAAAAGCTAGTCTAATGATGACCATGAAACCATTGTCGATTTTTGCAAAAACCCATCTGGTTTACTAATGTCCTTGAGCAAAGGAAATCTGCTGTCCTTACCTGATCTGGCCTACATGTGATTCCAGACCCACAGCAATGTGGTTGACTCTCAAAACAAAAAACCCTCTGAAATGGCCGAGCAAGCCACTCAGTTCAAGGGCAATTAGGGATGGGCAATAAATGCTGGCCTACCAGCGACGCCCACATCCCACAGACATGGTGGTCGCAATATGAAGTTTGAGGTATGTGGGATCACTGTGGAGGAGGGGCAGTGGGCAGGGCAGGGTGGGGTAGTCCAGCATCCCATGGGGAACAAGGAAGTAATGTCAGCCTGTTTGTCTGTGCCATTTAATGCACCTTCTTATCGTTTTATTTCCAGGTTTGGTATCGGTTGTGTGACAGCATGGTTGGTATGAACATGAATAATGCAAATTCCATTCCTATATTTAATGGGCCAATCCAAAGAGAGAATTTGGAGGTGTTGGGAGATTTGGCACAGTGGCAGCAATTTCAAAATATGGACACAGGACGCACAACGATTGCGCACTGCTTTAATGATGCCTCGCTTGAAGTACTGGTGAGGTCAGTGAGGAGCAGGAGAGAGAAATTATTCCCCAGCAATGGGAGGAAGAAATCCAAAGCTACTACAAAGAATGTGGAGCTGAAGGTAGCCCGGGAAGTCAGCAGCAGGAACATTGTGCAATGCTCCTGGATTCAGTGCAGGAAGCGCTTCAATAACCTATCGTCAGGGAAGATGTGTACAGCTGCACATTCACCTACATCCTACTGTGCACACTGCCCCACACACCACCCCCACTTGCTCTGCCTTGTCAATCCTATTCCATCACATCACTCCTCACACTCACTTAGCTTATAAGTGCATCCATGATTCTTTTTCTATGCATTGCCTCTCATCCTCATCTATTCATCCATCACTACCACTCACCTGCACCATAATGCAATTTACTGCCTCTTCTTCATAGTCATCCTCACCAAATACATTGGAAACAGTGGGTTGAATTCTATGAGCCCCCTAGGGATGGGAACGGAGCTGGGTGGAGGGGCATAAAATTGTGTGGGAAGGTGGGGGGTAGAGTGTCCGTCACTTTCCCAATGCCTTCCAATTTAGTCCAGGGCGGGGAAGGCCGAGGACAGCCTTCCCGTCTCAGTCCAATTGAGGCCTTTAAGTGGCCAATTAATGGCCACTTAAGGTCCTCTTCCCACCTCCACCTCTATTTAATGGAGGATGGAGGGGCCTGTTGCCATGTGGAGACAATGCCAGATAAAGCCTGGTGGCCTCCTCGGGGGTCAGAGGTCCCTCCTTTGGAGGCAATCCATTACCTCCGGATAGCAACCCGCCGGCGACGGCCGGATCCCCAGGAAGAAGCCTCCCCCCACCCTCACTGACACTGCTTCCCAGCCCGTCACTGAGGCCTGCCTGAATGGCCCTAGTGATCCGCACCCCACTCACCTCTCCCTGGCTTTTCATCGCTGTTCTCCTCTGCAGTACCAGCAGTGGCCACCACTCCTAGGGGTGTTGCCGGTCTGGCAGAGCTGCCAGCTCCCCAGTTGGCTGGCAGCTCTGGAGGCAGGAGCTCATCCCTTAAAGGGGCAGCATCCCGACCATGGGCAATTAATTGCCTGCCTGCCTGCCATGGAATTACAACAGGGGTCCAACGGAGGGCTGAGGCAGGGTCTCCCCTCACCTCCCAGCCTGTCGCCGGGACCCCTGTCACCAGAATAAAATTCAGCCCATTGTGTGAACACATACCATTGCAGTTACTCATTTTTCTGTTCTTTTCACGATTGTCGGGGAAAAGAGCACAGAACACCAGCGAGAGAACCAGAGATGGTCCTGCACAGATCTCATAGTTGACAGCTGCAGAGAAGGTAGCATAGGAGAACAGTGGAGTTTCAGCATTCCTAGCTGTTGGGGAGATGGTGATCTCCCAGCTACCTGAATACAGAATTAAATATCGTCCACTCAAATGTCATACAGCACTCAGTAGCCTTGCTTTGATTTCAGCAGCGAGTGATATATAATCATCTTCATAATGCTAAGTTGCAGCATTCTTGCCTTGCCAGTGCTAATCATACCCTTTCTCTCCACCAGAGCTTTCAAGGGTACACCAACATTCACTGGATGTCACCAATGATGAGTCCTTAGAAGAGCTGATTCCTTCAGAGAGTGCACCATCACAGGACTCATGCTTAAGATGCACCAGGGCAGATACTTGCATTTAGTGGGGCCACTTAGACAGATAGTTTGGTTTTCCACATGGTGACTCACATTTGACAAGTGAACAAGAGCAGACAGTGGTGGCAGGGACTGCTGTGGCGAGACCATATTGAAGGGCACAGACTAAACTCTGCTCAAGTGGATGCAGATGCCATAACCCAGGGGCCGTCAATGAACAAAATAATCATTGAGGGACGGCAGAGAATGTGCAACCTATTGACAGGCCTTCCATGCACCACTATCATTGATTGCAGAAAGATTGTAGGAGTCCACCTCAAGCATGAGTGGATTGATGTCTTCTTCCATGGATAGCATGGTCAACTCTATGGAACATCCCTCCCTAACAGCATTGTTGGTGTACCTACATCAGAAGGACAGCAGTGGTTCAAGAAGGTGGCTCAGCACCACCTGAGTTTCTCAGTGCAGTGTCCTAGGCACAACACCTTCAGCTGCTTCAACAATAATCTTCTCTACGTCATATGGACAGAAGTGGCAATGTTTGCTGACAAATGCATAATGTTCAGTGGGGAACACCAGCAATAAAAAGTTCCCCTCCAAGTCACACACCATCCTGACTTGGAACTATATCTTTGTTCCTTCATCACTGCTAGGTCAAAACTCCCTACCTAACAGCACTGTTGGAGGCCCAATCATCTTCAGCTGCTTCATCAATCACCATCCCTCCAATGTAAGGTCAGAAGTAGGGAGGTTTGCTGATGATTGCACAATGTTCAGTACCATTCGCAACTACTCAGATACTGAAGCAGTCTGTACCTGCACACATCAAGACCTGGACAACATTCAGACTTGGGCTGATAAGTAGTAAGTAACATTCTCGCCACATAAGTGCCAGGTAATGACCATCTCCAAAAGAGAGAATCTAACTATCTCCCCTTGACATTCAATGGCATTACCATCACTGAGACCCCCAACATTAACTTCCTCGGGGTTACCATTGACCAGAAACTTAACTGGAGCAGCCATATAAGTACTGTGGCTACAAGAGCAGGTCAGAGGCTGGGAATTGTGTGGTGAGTAACTCAACTCCTGACTCCCCAAAGACTGTCCACCATCTACAAGATACCAGTGAAAAATCTGATGGAATACTCTCCACTCGCCTGGATGAATGAAGCTCCAACAACACTCAAGAAGTTTGACACCATATAGGAGAAAGCAGTCCACTCCATCCACCATCTTAAACATTCACTCCCTTCACCACTGGTGCACAGTGTGTACTACCGACAAGTTCCTTCGACAGCACCTTCCAACATGCAAACTCTCCCAGCTAGAAGGACAAGGACAGCAGATACACAGGAGCACTACTACCTGCAAGGTCCCCTTCAAGTCATGCACCATTCTGATTTGGAACTATATTTCCATTCCTTCACAGTTGCAGGTACAAAATCCTGGAACTCCCTTCCTAACAGCACTGTGGGTACCACATGACAGCAGAAGTTCAAAAAGGAGGCTCACCACCACTACTTACTCAAGGGCAATTAGGGATCGGCAACAAATGCTGGCACATCCCATGAATGAATAAACAAACCTACACCACATGGCCTGCTGTGATGGAGTTCATGTGCGGATTGCATTTTTTGCAGATAACCTGTTGAATGGAATATTAGGTACTATGACCTAGGATTCAAAGATTGTGCTTTTTTCCTGAGACAGTCTTTTACTGGAAATGAAACTGAAATCTCCAGAGAATTCTGGGAAAGACATAACTGGTCCTACCCAGTTTGAAACACACAGTCTTATGATCAGAGGTGTGACCAGAGACATGTGACTGGAGCTCAGGTTTCAGTTTAGAAGAATACTGTGGAGCAGGTGGAAGCAAAAACAGCCAGCTGTTGTTTTAAAGAGATAAATTGGGAACTGTTGGCAATTGTTTTTAGACAGGTTGCAGGCTGAGGAAATTGGACTCGGAGAGCTGACCATTGGCGATACCACTTACAACAGCTCTCTTTGGTGACTTAAAGAATTATCACCACACCATCAGGACAGTTGTGGGCAAGACCAAGGTTGTTTGAGAGGTAACAAGACTAAATTGTAAAGAGAAGATTGCATCGCTTGCTATCATTACTGGAAGACAGGACCTGGAAATCTATCTGAGGAAGTTCCTGACTTTGATGTACTTTGGGACTGTTCTGCGCCCTCTGGCTGATAGATCTTACAAATCCTCTAAGCAGTCCTATCTTGATTGCATCTGGTAATTAACCTGTAACCTTTAGATATATATATATATATCGACCGTGATTTGACTGATAGTTCATGTTTAATTTATGCAGTGTTAAAGTAAAATTTATCAAAGGGAAATCATAGAAACATAGAAAATAGGAGCAGGAGTAGGCCATTCAGCCCTTCGAGCCTACTCCGCCATTCATTATGATCATGGCTGATCATCCAACTCAGTCGCCTGTTCCCGCTTTCGTCCCATACCCTTTGATCCCTTTAGAACCAAGAGCTATATCTAACTCCTTCTTGAAAACATACAATGTTTTGGCCTCAACTGCTTTCTGTAGTAGCGAATTCCACAGGCTCACCACTCTCTGGGTGAAGAAATGTCTCCTCATTTCAGTCCTGAAAGGTTTACTCCGTATCCTTAGACTATGACCCCTGGTTCTGGACTCCCCCACCATCAGGAACATCCTTCCTGCATCTACCCTGTCAAGTCTTGTTAGAATTTTATAGGTTTCTATGAGATCCCCCCTCACACTTCTGAACTCCAGCGAATATAATCCTAACTGACTCAATCTCTCCTCATACGTCAGTCCCACCATCCCAGGAATCAGTCTGGTAAACCTTCGCTGCACTCCCTCTATAGTAAGAACATCCTTCCTCAGATAAGGAGACCAAAACTGCACACAATATTCTAGGTGTGGCCTCACCAAGGCCCTATATATTTGCAGCAAGACATCCCAGCTCCTGTACTCGAATTCTCTAGCTATGAAGGCCAACATACCATTTGCCTTTTTTATCGCCTGTTGCACCTGCATGCTTATCTTCAGCGACTGGTGTACGAGAACACCCAGGTCTCGCTGCATAGTCCCCTCTCCCAGTTTATAGCCATTCAGATAATAATCTATCTTCCTGTTTTTGCTCCCAAAGTGGATAACCTCACATTTATCCACATTATACTGCATCTGCCATGCATTAGCCCACTCACTCAACTTGTCCAAATCACCCTGAAGCCTCTCTGCATCCTCCTCACAACTCACCCTCCCATCCAGTTTTGTGTCATCTGCAAATTTGGAGATCTTACATTTAGTTCCCTCATCTAAATCATTAATGTATATTGTGAATAGCTGGGGTCCTAGCACCGATCCCTGCGGTACCCCACAGTCACTGCCTGCCATTCAGAAAAAGACCCATTTATCCCTACTCATGTCCATTTGGTTTTTGGTTCCTAAATTGGGGTCACTCGGTAGATTTGATTCTTTTTGTTGGTCGGTGATCTCCATGGGGATCATAACACTGCAGCAGCTCAAGAAGGTGGCTCACCACCACCTTCTCAAGGGCTATTAGGGATAGGTAATAAATGCTGGCTTTCACATCCCATTAATTATTTTCTTTTAAAAAAACATGCTGCTCTCCAGCAGAATGATAGCAGTGAAGTGCAGCTAGCCCATGATAGGGATGATGGAAGTGGGATCTCCACTCAAAGCATTGCTCTCCCCTCAGTCAGTACCCAACATGCTGCTTCCTATCCCAACGGTCGGCCACTGTATAGGTGCAGGTGGAGCAGGCTTTGTTGGGACCCTCATAGGCTCCAAAACTCAGAGGTCATCAGCAATCTTTCTAAGCTGTGCAGTCACATAGCAACCTGGAAGTCACAGCACAGACTGAACGCACAGCTGTTTCCTTGAAGGTACCGCGCATGCGCAGCTGTGCTAAAAATTTAAAGATACTGCTCATTTAAATGAATAGGCCATGTACAACAAAAAAATTAGAGGGTACATTGGTCATCAGTCAAGTACATCTCAGCAGTTAGAGCAGTGATCTGAACAGCCTGCCTGTACCTCTGCTGAAGCCCAGCAATTGCACCATGTAAAACTGGTAGGAACGGAAGAGTAAAGCTTTGTATTGTACAAGAGTATGCACATGAGTGTGTAAGAAAATGTTGTGTTGCTGAGTTTCCATTATTTAGTACAACCACATAAAATATAATACTTTGTCCCACTTTCCCATATTAGCCATTCTGGGTAACCAGGTGGCAATGTGACTTTTCAGTTGTTTGTTGATTAATAGAAAATCATGAATTGATGGGCTCCAATGGGGAGGAGAGGTGTGTGTGCCTTGGGTGGATGGTTGGTTATAGTACTGCTTTGTTTCAGTGGATGGTATGGGGGGTGGGGACTGATGAGATTTGCCATTAGATATGATTGCTACATGGGTCCATTGCTGGTAACTAACTGAACATTACAACTAGAAGGGAATTTTAGGCAACAATGTGAATGGCTGGTTCTGTGGTGGGTTTGACATCTTCCTCTTCCTTCTGCTCAGATTCATCCACAGACAATATGTGGTCAATGCCCTGTTCCTCCTGAAACTCCAATCCTTGTCGTGCAGAGTGCAGCACATCACAATCATTCTGGATATCTTAGCTGGTGAGTACTGAAGAGCACCTCCAGATCTGTCCAGACACCTGAAATGCATCGAACAAGCATGTTCAACGTCACATCTGGTTGTCACATGGCTGTTGTTGTACTGCTCTTAGGCTTCATTGGTTGGGTTCCTTATGGGTGTCATAGCCAAGTTTGAAGGATGTATATTTTGTCTCCTAGCAGCTGCCCCTTAAGTCTGATTGCCAAGTACTTGAGGGAGTTTACACCGGTGCAGGACAAAAGCTTCATGGCAGCTGTTCTATTTGGCACACACCAGCATAAACCTTTTCTTGTGGTTGCACACCAACTACACATTGATGGAGTGGAAACTTTTGCAGTCTGTGAATACTCCTGGTTGATCTGGGAGTGCGCATAGTTGATGACACCCTGTACCCTTGGGAAGCCAGCCAGAGACGCAACCCCCAGTATTTGGTTGTTCTAGCTGGTGTCATCCCAAGTGACGTTAACATATTTGCCAGCTCGGCAAATAATCCATCCGTGAACTGCCTGATGCATTTGTGTGCAGATGACTGGAAGATCCTGGCTATGCCTCTGGCAAAGTCCTGGAAGGATCTGGATGCAAAAATGTTGCAAGTAGTGTACAATTTCATAGCCATTGGTGATGCATGGCCTCCAGGTCCAGAAGGGAGCAGTTTTTCCTTCTCAGAGGCTGAAGACGTCTGCCACTGCCTGACATGACAAGCTCATTGTCTTTTTTATTATTCTTTCATGGGACGTGGGTGTCGCTGGCAAGGTCAGCATTTGTTGCCCATCCCTAATTGCCCTTGACAACTAAATAGCCAGCTAGGCTATTTCAGAGGGCAGTTAAGCGTCAATCTCATTGCTGTGGGTCTGGAGCACATGCAAGCGAGACCAGGTAAGGACGGCAGATTTCCTTCCATAAAGGATATCAGTGAACCAGATGGGCTTTTACAACAATTGATGAGACTAGCCTTCAATTCCAGATTGTTTTAATTAATTATTTGAATTTATTAATTGAATTTAAATTCCACGAGTTGCCATGTTGGGAATTGAACCTCTGTCCCCAGGGCATCAGCTCTGGATTAGACTCTGGATTACTATTCCAGTGACAGTACCACTGTCTGGAATCACTACTCTTCCAAATGGTCAAGGAAGCTAAGCCTCTCCCTGTACCCTATTAATCGGGTAATACCTCCTGCAAACTTGACGCGACTGCTGATCCCATCTGTGCTCATAACCTGCAGGTCTCTCCACGGCACAGTGCTGCTGCTAATGATGCTCATCTTAATCCTCATCCACTGTCTAGTCTGAGGATGCTAAGGTGCCACCCATCCTGATCTGAGTCTCAAGAAATTCAAACTATAAAAACTAACCTCTCACCAAAAGTACTGCAAACAAATCCTTTCCCATTGGTAGGTCCCAAAGTAGCTGTGAGCACTGATTATTTATTGCACAATCTGGCTGATTTTTAATGAGCTCGATGAATTTGCTTTTGTGTTCGTGCTGTGGTTTCAATGGTGAATTTCAGGAAGTCCAGGAAACCCATGGATGTGTCATTAAACCTGAAAGTAGATTGGAATATTGCTGCAACCCAGAAATTTTCATATTCAAATTGCTAGCCGTCTCTCCAGGAAGGGGTTATGCGCAAACATTCGAATGCGTCAGAGTTAAACACAGAAGTCAACATACTTCTGAACATGCTAATATTTCCCACAAACTTAAACCCCCACACCCGCACCTCAACCCATGCACAGATCTATGTCAGAATCCCCCCACTTTATTTTGATGGACCAAATCTTAAGTTATCTTCCAATGTTCGGTTTGCACAGTTCTCAAACCTCCAGTTCCACCATCCTGACTCAGCAGGAGCTGTCTCCTCCATTCTGTCATCAATGTCCTGATCTTTACAACTCTAAAGGCTTCCTTGTGCTGTCTTCATATAAGAGAGAAAACTATACACTTCAGTGACAGAGTACATACATCTACTAATCAATATAATGATTTAGAGTAAATGCCTGCTTAGATTTTGTAGAGTACAGAAATTCTTACTGAGCAAGCATTTTTGTGATTTAATAACCTCAGTGAACCACAAAAATACGGTCACAATTCAGACAACAGTGCATTTTTTGTAGCTCTAAATTTTCCCTTTTCACTATTGACTTTTGCACAGATTCTGTCCTTTCTTCAGTGTGGTGTAGCTGCCGCCGTCCCCCACCTGCATTCCCCACCCATTCTCCCTAAGCTTCAAACTGAAGTTCATGATCTTTTTTTTTCAGTCCTTTGACTTTCTCAGATTTATTTTTTCTTATTAGCCCAAATGTCCCTTAGGCACTTGAGTTCTTAAAGACACCTTCTGAAGAGGCAACTGCTCCTCCTGATCAATTATTTCAACCAATCCCCTGTTAACTAGTATCACCCTAGCAGTGGGTGAAGCAGCAGTTATAGCTGCCACCAAAATTCAAACAAAGGCCACAACCTAGGAACAGAGTCAACAGCATGAAAAAAAAAATTATAACTCAGAACTTGCTGTTCATCTCAATCTCAACAATTGCCAGAATTGGCTTTGCAAACTGCTCAACATGCCATGTTCTCCATCTCACAATGCGGAGAACTGATTGTCTTGATGTCTGGTGTGGCAGCTGAGCTGATGCTCTCAACCTATTTAGAGCACATGTTTGTCTCCCCACAGCTCAGTGAATTTGTTCAGGAGAGATCTCGGCTTCCATCACTGGAATGTGATGAACTAGCTGATTTCCACCACACTGGCAGTGTATTTGTTAGGATTCGCCTCTGTGCGTCATCCCTCTTTAATATGATCAGTCAGGGTTACTATCCTTAATTGCTGTCCAGCAACCACTTTTGGAAGTGTGCATGAGCACTAGCACAGTGTAATGACACCAATATGGAATGCCCCACCTCTCAGCAAAACCAGATCAAACATTCAACAAAAACTAGCATTTCAATGGCACCTTTAACATGAAGAACCATCCCAAGACACTTAGCAAAGAGGCATAAAAATGCAAAAACAGGAATAGGCCATTCAGCCCCTTGAGCCTGTTCTACCATTCAATAAGTTCAGGGATGATCTGTGTCTCAACTCAATTTACTCGCCTTTAATATAACCTAACAAAAATCTATTGATTTCATTCTTGAAAATTTCAGTTGACTCACTTTCTACAGCTGTTTGGGGAAGGGAATTCAACATTTCTTGTACCTTTTTTGTGCAAAAGTCCTTCCTGATTTCACTTCTGAATAGCTTTACTCCAATTTGAAGATTGTGTCCCCTTGTTCTGGATTCCCTCAGCAGAAGAAATAGTTTCTCTGTAAGTGTTCTATTTAATCCCTTTACCATTTCAAAAGCCTCAATTAGAGTACTCATCAAAAGTTTAAACATGAGGGAATACAAGCCAAGTTTATCCAACCTGTACTCATAATTTAACCCTTTAATCCCTGGTATGATTTTGGTGAATCTGTGTTTTACCCCCTCCAAGGCCAATATATCCTTCTTCAGGTGTGGTCTCCAAACCTGAACACAATACTCCAGATGGGGTTTGAGAAAAGACTCTATGGGGATAATTGTATGCTCTCCCCCATGGCGAGTTTGGCGGTGGGGCAAGCATTTAATCAGGCGGGATGGTGGCAGATGGGGACACAGCCACTTTCCTGCCTCCACTCCAATTAAGCCCAAGGCGGGAAGGCCCACCCCACTGCCAATTGAGATCCTTCAGTGGGTAATTAATGCCCAATTAAGCACCTCATCCCTCCTCTGTTGGTATTGGCCCATTGGTAGGCGGGCTTGTCACCACAGGGTGTGCACGGAAAGCAATCTGCTTGCTGGCTCCGGTGGGGGGTGTGGGGGGGCAGGAGTCCTTGTTAAAGGTCCTTGTTAAGTGCCTGATCGAGGGACCCAGCATTGGGAAGGGGTTCCAGCTGAGAGCCACCCTTCTGCCCTTGCTGCCAACCCCCCTTGCGACTCGACAAGCGTGGTGGTGCTGCTCAGTGAAAGAACTGTTGGCTGCTGATTGGCCAGCAGCTCTCAGCGGGTGAGACTTCCGTCACCGGGGTCCTTAATCCCAGGGAAGGCCCGTCGCTGTCCACCTAAGTGCCTAATTGCCACATAATGTGGCAGGTCTTCCCCAGAGGAGATGATGGAGGGCACTCACCAGCGCTTCAGCCAGTGGCCGAGATCCCCATCGTGCACATAAAATCCCCCCATGTAACTGAGGCATAACTTCCTCCCCTTTGTTTTCCATCCTTATTGAGGTAAAGGCCAACATTCCATGAGCCTTTTTGATTCCTTATATCTGTCGACTAATTTTTAGTGATTTGTGTACCTGTATGTCAAAATCCCTTTGTTCTTTCATAGTTCCTAATCTTTGCCATTAAAGAAAATAGTTTGATTTGTTTTTCTTGGATTCAAAGTGCATAACGTTGCATTTCCCCACACTGAACTCCTTCTTCCACGGTCCTGCTCACTCTCTTAATCTGTCCATGACCCTTTAGAGCATCTTGCTCCCATCTATACAATTTACTGTGCCTCCTAACTTAGTAACATCTGCAAAGTTGGCTATGCATACAACTCTCTATTCCTGCATTGCAAATCATTGATACATATTTGGTGAAAAGTTGACCCTAGTTTAGATATCTGGGGAGCTCAATATCCTGCCAACTAGAGTGCATTCCTTTTGTCTCTCTGTCTCCTATCTCCCAATTAATTATCACTCTATTACACAAGATACCTCTAATTCCATGCACCCTAACTTTTGTTAATAATTCCAGTTAAAAGTTCCCAGCTTACTCCATTAGCAACTCATTCTGTTCCCAGCTCTTACCATTCCCAGCTTCCTCTCGAGCTCTCATGGAAATGAACAATCAAGCCAGGAAAGGAGAGATTACAAAAGGTGACTGAAAACTTGATCAAATAGATTGGGAAGGTTGACAGAGAAGTGGAAAGACACAGATGTGTAGGAAAGTAGGAAAGAAGTTTCAGAGAGAAGGATAGAGGAGAACAGAGTGGTCAACTGTATTGAAACTTAGAAAAGATCGATGGCTGAAGTAGATTAATATTCACTGTCAAGACTCGCACATGAAAAATGCCAATTTGAGCAAAGCACCCCAGAGGTGACAACCACTCATGGAACCTTACCTAAACAATGAAACAACGTCAGAAAAAATTGGTAAAAGATAAAGTTCAGATCATTTGATAGTGACAAAGCTGGACCTTTTATGGATTTGCTGGAGATTTATTAATTTGCATGCATGACTTTCTCAGGGCACAAACACCAAATTATGATGTCCACCTGCTTAGTGCAACACAGAAGCCGAACCAAGCTTCCTCTTTCACTGACGTTATTCCGTTTAATCATAGAATCATAGAAAGTGTACGGCACAGAAAGAGGCCACTTGGCCCATCATGTCTGTTTAATTATCTTCATACTTAATTTTAAACTGGTGGGAACATACCAAAACAAATAATGTTCTTGAAGCTGACATTAAACTGCAGAGTGGTTAATTCCCACTTAAAAGATTGTTTTGGGATGTTTCATTTAATTATTGAATTGAGCTTTTACTATCCAGGAAAATTAAGGGAGGGAGGTCTCTTAAAAATGTCTGACTTCTTTGACACTAAGTATTGGAATCATGCTGTAAAGACCAAAAACCCAGACTAAATATAATAGAATGTCAGACGAGAGCATGCAAGACATCTCAACAGTGTAACTGTGCAAGTTGTTAAAAGTCTTGAAGCTAAAATTACTATGAATCTGACCTGTCAGATGTTAAGAAAACAATTTTCCTTGTAGGCCTCTGAGATAGAAACTAGAATATAAAAATATGATTTGTCTGCCACATTTTACCCGAATCTACAGCTATCAACATACCCTATTTAACCATCTGAATGCTTGATCTTCCTTTATATGCTTCAAAGGATCCATCTTCAATTTGCAAGAAATTTTTATTACAATGCCATGCAAAAGATTGTGTTAAAATGATGAGGTGGTGAGAGCATATTAATGAGGCAATTAATAAACTAAGATATCAATTTTCACTTAATCTCATGAATGAAAGGAAAGTTAATTTTTAAAACTTCCAAAAATCTGTGTTCATTCATTCATCTGGAGACCTACCACAAATGGATAGGCAAACAACACTCGTTAATCTGCTAAATAGCTCAAACACAAGGTAATTTACATATTAATCAACCTTTGTCGACGTTTGTAAGCAAGCCCTTTCTGAACATCAGTGTTTAACATGTAAATTCATTCAGTAATCTCCAGGCTTACATGAGTTCCCAATTATTAAAGCTATAACAATGACTGAATGTCTTTCCTTTGAAGAATCATGCCGTGAGTAGAAGCTATATTTGGTGATTTTAATGTATCTTTATTAATGGGAAGTGAATCATGGTTTCAAACCTTTATGTTAAATTTTACATGTCACACCACAAATGCATTTATTTAGATATATTTAGGCTGACGATCCCAGTGAAGTACTGAGGGAGATGCTGTCTTTCGGATGATATGTTTAAACCAAGGCTCCATCTGCCCTCACAGGTGGATGTAAAAGATCCTACGGCACTACTTCAAAGAAGAACAAGGGAGTTATCCCCAGTGTCCTAGCCAATATATATCACTCAATCAACATCACAAGAACAGATTATCTGGTCATTATCACACTGCTGTTTGTGGAAGCTTGCTGTACATAAATTGGCTGCTGCATTTCCTACCTAACAACAGTGACTACTCTTCAACAGTATTTCATTGGCTATGAAGTGCTTTGGGATTCTGTGGTTTTAAGAGGTGCTATATAAATGCAAGGCTTTTTTTTGTTTTGTATCACCACTCTTCTTTAAAAGCTAATGACCTGTGCACAATTCCAAATTTGCATTCACTCCCCTAAGTCATTGCTTGAACCAAAGCCCTGTCTCTCTGGCTGAACGACGTGTAAGATGTGCACTTGTTTGTAATAGTCTGCTGCAAGTGACCACTGCATTTTAGAGGCAATAAAAACTTGCCTTTGTTCCTGGCTCCCCGACATCTTCATCTTGAAGTTGGGCTGCAGTCCCAGAAGTGCCCACCTCTCCCATTGGCGCTGCTGGGACTAAGAGCTGCAGGCCTGCTGATTGGCTGGCAGCTCTATTAGGCAGGACTTCCTGCCTCAAGCAGGTGGAAGTCCCGCCTCAGAAAAATTAAAGGCCGCGGACCCGCAAAATGCGGGTTGGATCCCCAGGCCAGGCGGAAGCGGGTTCGCCACCGACTTTTCAGTTGGTGGACGGCTCCCATCCGCCAAGGGAATACTCCTGCCAATGTTACCTTATTTATTTTAAGTAGGTTAATGCCTCAATAAGATGGCAAACAGTGGATCATGGTGTGAATCTGTTAAGCATTCATTTGTCAATATCATCAAATGCAATAATCAGCTTTGCGTTACAGGATTTTAAAAACAAAAAGTGCTTGAGTGCAACAGCAGTATGTATAAGAGGAAAAGCATGTTTATGTTCATCTGTGATCTTTCATCAGAACTCAGTTCTAAGGAAGTGATTCAACAACATTGACCCACCCTTATCCATCCTAAAGCTACTGAAAAATGAAAATACATTTATTTATAATTGCCCAGCCTCAAATTCACAATTACTGCCATGGAGGGCTTGGACAGTTGATCAATGATTTCCACTCATCAGCTTTGTATTTTTAAACTGGACAGTTTTGGTAGCGCTTCTTTAAAAGCTAATGACCTGTGCACAATTCCAAATTTGCATTCACTATCCGAAGTCATTGCTTAAGCCAAAGCCCTGTCTCTCTGGCTGAACGATGTGCAAGATGTGCATTTGTTTGTAATAGTCTGCCGTAAGTGACCACTGCATTTTAGAGGTTGACCTTGATTTAATTCTAATTAGAATGCTAATGCAAGGGCCTAATAAATTGGACATAAAACTCCCTGGTAAAAAATGTTAGATTATTTTACTATAAACTTGAAATGATTACAGAGTGATTATTAAACACGACCATCTGTGGCATCACTGACACACCTGGCCAGCACAAGAACTGAACCAGAACAAAATAGCTACCAAAAATAATATTGGAATGAGTAAGTCTTTAAAACCCTCAGATTTTATGGGTGTTAATTAATCCTCAGTGTCAGAAATTGCTTCAGGATCCCCCAGATGTTTCAAGCGAAGCCACACAGTGATCCCAAGTTCGATGTTGAATTTGTTGACTTCAGCGGGCGGTCAGTAGGGCTCTTAAAGTTCACCTCAGTGCCCCTCAGGTAGCGGGAGAGAAATCTGCAAGGTTCCTACTGGAAAATGCACATGCGGACATCAGGTGACAACAGGATTGACTGTGCTGCCTCTGAGGGTCTAACAGTCTGCCAACATCAATTATCAAGGCTAACAGATGAAGTAAGGTCACACAGTTGATTGTTCCAGAATATTGCTACTTCCACCATGACTACATTTGACGATTTTGGTCATCAGTCTTCGTTTGAAACTATGTCAAAAGTGGCCAATAAGCCAAATATAAGAAAAAGTATTGTTTAGAACTGTATTATGATTAATAAAGTTGTCACGCTGATTTTTCAGTTACGATAAAACTCAGACTGAGAGATGAACATCGTACTTCTACACCTCAGGAAAAAACAAAATCAAAGAAAAAATATGAATAGTATATACTTCTTGACCTTCATAAAAGGAAGATTTCTATTCATGTCGTACTTCATCACATCTCTCCGAGATGTCTCAAGTGCTTTACAATGAATTAATTGAAAGTCACTGACTCATGCTATCTGGATAAACAATGAATTTTTTGGAGTCTTGGCAGAAGGCACTGATTTCATAATGTCTTGAAATACAAGGTGTGATTTTTGCTTAGACTATTTGGAGAGAAATGACCTTTCCCAGCAATTATTTTCTTCTTGCTCCAACATTCAACGAACAGTCCAAAATCCTTCTATTTCATAAATCCCGTACCAAATTATCCAACAAATTAGTTTCACAACCGATATTTAAGAGACTCTGATGGACAAGCAGAATGATTAGAATCTATGGCAGTGTAAAGAGCCTTGTTAAACAAACCAGCTCTTGAGTCCTGAACTATTTCATCTTGATAACATGATTTAAGATTGATTATTAAGGAACTCATGAGCCATGTATGGGATTGACAGAAAAGCAAGTCCCCATCAAGAACTCGACAAACAGATTTAATCATCTTACATCTGGACAAGCATGATAGGTCGAATGGCCTCCTTCTGTGCTGCATCATTCTATGATTCTATCTCAACTAACACTCAGTTGTTCACTCACTGCACTTCTGAGATCGTAAATGTAGCATCACATGGCTCGTCATGTCTTTGAAAAAGCCGTCCAATGTAGTCACACACTCCAAGATTTGCCCCATAAATCTGCAAATTAGTCCTCGCCAAGTACATGTCCAACTGACGTTCAGAAGTTCCCATCTTAACAAGCACTTGTGTGAACAAATTTCTCCTTATTTCCCCTCCAGTTCTTTTGCCAATTATTTTAAATCTATGACCTCTAGTTACTGACCCACTGCCAGAGGAAATATTTACTCCCTACTTGCTCTATCAAAATCACTCCTAATTTTGAACAACTTGACTAGGTTTCCCTTTAACCTTCTCGGGTCGAAGGAGAACAATCCCATCTTCACTAATTTTACGCATAACTGAACTCCCTCAGCCCTGCTATCATCCTGATAAACCTTCTCTGTAGCCTCTCCAAGGACAGCTTTCCTAAAGTGTGGTTCCCAGAATTGTACATAATAAATATTCCAGTGATTTGTAAAGCATTAGCATGACTTCCTTGTTTTTGTATTCAATGTGCCTATTTACAAAGCCAAGTATCCGATATGCATTCTTAACCACCTTCTTAACTGTTCTGTCACCTTCAAAGATTTGTGAATATGCCCGCCCAGATCCCCCTGTTCTTGCACCTCTGTGCGGTAGGCCCTTCATCTGAATATTGTAATTAACAACAAACATTTTCAGGGTGGGAGGGGTGGAGGAGCAGGGAAATCACTTTTTATTGGATGTGGGGATGGTGGGAAGGGGTTGAAGGGTAAAAGTTAGAAGGTGGGGGGGAAGTTCGGGCCGGAAAAAAGGCAAGTGTTGCTCATGTCAGGCAATTAAATGACCATTGGCGGGGGGGGGGGGGGGGAGGTGGGGGTGGTTGGGGAAGGGCCTCCATATCTTTATTAATTGTTAAATAACAATTCCGAGTACTTTAGCTTTAAATATTAAAATGACCTCTAAGGACTTAAAGCCCTTAAAAGTGACACTAGCGCCAGCGCGGTGACACCGGACGCCATTGCCAGTGACGCGACACCTGCCCCCTCTACATCATCGGGGGTGGCCACTCCTCTCCCTCTATTTAAATCAGCCCCTGAGCGTAATATCGCGGGGGCTGTGTGGTAGCCCTTCCATGTTCAAAGCGCACCGTCGCGGAGAGCGACACGCGATTAAAATCCAGCCCTTTGAATGGGGTAGAGCATTTGCAAACCTCCAATCCTCTGGTACTACGCCCATATCCAAGGAGGATTGAAAGGTTATGAGCAGAGCTTCTGCTATTTCCACCCTAGCTATCTACAGAAACCTGGGATGTATTGCATCTAGATTGGGTGACTTGTTAACTTTGAGTGATACATAGTTGGCATCCTATCCAATATCTTTACTCCCCCTCCTCTATTGCAATATTAACTTTATCTCTTATTTTGTGAAGACAGATGCAAAATACTCATTTAATACCTCTGTCATGTCTTCTGCCTCCACAAGATTTCCTTTTCTGTTCCCAATTGGTCTCACTATTCCTTTAACTACTTTTTCACTTTGTAAATGTTTATAAAAGATTTTCGGATTCCATTTATGTTACTGCTAATCTTTTCTCATACTCTCTCTCTTTGCCCTTCCTATTTTCTTTTTCAATTCTCCCCTACATTCTCTGTACTTTGCATGGTTTTTGATTGTATCTTGTATGCCGCAAGATTGACCTAATTTGCCTTGAAGAAGCTCACATTGCAATAGATGGAGCTGGTCAGTTTGCCATTGATGAACTTGTTACACCATCAACCATGCAAAGAATAGCAGAGCAAACATGTCTGCAAAAACATCTTAAGAAGCAGCTCACATCTTACTCACTAATCATTGTGGTGCTGTACAGGTTGGTAGTTTCAAGGGTGGCACAGTAGCGCAGTGGTTAGCACCACAGCCTCACAGCTCCAGCGACCCGGGTTCAATTCTGGGTACTGCCTGTGTGGAGTTTGCAAGTTCTCCCTGTGTCTGTGTAGGTTTCCTCCGGGTGCTCCGGTTTCCTCCCACATGCCAAAAGACTTGCAGGTTGATAGGTAAATTGGCCATTATAAATTGCCCCTACTATAGGTAGGTGGTAGGGAAATATAGGGACAGGTGGGGATGTGGTAGGAATATGGGATTAGTGTAGGATTAGTATAAATGGGTGGTTGATGGTCGGCACAGACTCGGTGGGCCGAAGGGCCTGTTTCAGTGCTGTATCTCTTAACTAAAAATAAGTCATCAAGTAAAACATGAGCTTTGGGAGATAATAATATTGTTATGACCTCAGTTGAGATTGCTAATTTTAAAACAAGAGATATGAAATCCCCAGACCTATTAAAGAATTACACAACAAGATTTCACATTTTAAGACTTTTACGATAACAACTAAACTAAAAATCAACATTAACTAAACAGTCATATAAGCAGAAAGTGCTGGAAATACTAAACAGGTCCAGCAGCATCTGTGGAGAGAGAAGCAGAGTTAACGTTTCAGGTCTGTGACCTTTCATCAGAACTGGCAAAGGTCAGAAATGTAATAGGTTTTAAGCAAGTGAAGTGGGGGTGGGGGTGTTTGTTGGGGTGGGTGGGCGAGAACAAATGGGGAGGTATGTGATAGGCAGAGGGCAGGAGAGATTAGCTGACAAGGAGTATTTTTCTTTTATTGACTAAACAGTACTTAGTAAGTAGCTAATATACTAAATTACAGAGAAAGGTATCTTTTATTGGCTTATTAATACATCCGAAAACCCCACACCACATTTATACGTTACACAATGTTCTCACTGAAAACGTATCCTTGCAGTTAAAATTCCCAAACTCCTCCCAGTTGCAGTGGGTTGGATTACCCAGTGTTTTTCTCAAAGACAACATCTTCTTCAGTCACTTCTTCCGAGCACTTCAGCCTGGACTTCAGTTAAAAGGCATTCTTTGGTGACCCCTTTGGTCATTTCTCCTCTGCAAAACTCGAACCTTCCAGCTGCGTTCAAATCATAGCAGCCTTTTGCTGTATTGGTGATCTGAGAGCAGCTGTTACCCTAGAAAACAATTCACTGACCTCTCTCTCTATCTCTTTAGGCTGTGCAGCTGATTGCTGGCCCTCCTTTCTTCCTTTCAGCTCCAGACCTAGTAAAGACTCTCGAATTTAACCGGAGCAAAAATCAACAGTCATTGGCCTTTTACAATTCTTACAGACCATGGGCTGAATTTTACTAGCCCTCTGACATTGGGGGACGTGGCGGTGGGGCCCCGGAAAATTCTTCCGGGAGAGGCCTGCCACATCCTCGCGCCGGGGAGGCCCCACGGCATTTTACGTGTGGCGGTGAGGCCTCAGTGTGGCCCCGCCACTACTCGGTGGCAGAGCCTTCATCTAAATATGCTAATCGTATTACAATTAATTAATAAACACTTACCTGGTAGCGATGGTCATCCCATGCCGATATTCCGGCCGCTAGCCAGAACTCCTGCGCCTTCAGATCTGAGGTGTGACACTGATGGGGAGGAGGGAGGAGTGAAATTTTCAGGGCGGGGAGTGGGGTGGGGGACGTGGGGAGTGTAGAAAACCTCTCCGATTAGTTGTGAGGATGGTGGGAAGGTGTTGAGGGCGAAAGGTGCTGCAGTTGGTGGGGATGAATGTTCGGCATATTAAAAAGTGGTTTTCTTGGGGGATAGGCCATTTTATTTATTGAGAACTTAGTGGAGGTGGGTGGGGGAATGTGGTGGGAGAAGGGATTAAAAGTTTAAATAAAATTTTATTTCCCATTTTCATGCAGCGACACCTTTAACAATGTAAATTGACCAAAGGGCTTAAAGCCCTTTAAAAATGGTGCCGGTGCCAGCAGGATGGCGCTGGACGCTACTGCCAGGGATGGAGCACCCTCCCCCGTTACATCATCGGGGGCAGGTGCTCTATGCCCCTCCATGCTAATGAGCCACTGCACTCAATATAGTGGGGACTCAGCGCTGGGCAGACCACCATCTACAAAGCCTGCCACCGCGATCGGTGGTGCTCTCATAAAATTCAGCCTCATAAGTCTGACCCGAGCAAAACCACCTGGGCCTTCCTTTGTTTCCAGGTGTTAAAGATTGCAAATTAAATCTGCATTTAGGAGCCTCTGGATCCCTGTTTACAATCTGAGAGTCTGGGAAAGCGAAACCCATTGCCTTTTAGGTGTTACAACCTTGCACCCTGTTTTCAAAAGCATCTTTGACGTGGGTTCCTTGTTCTCATGGTAACTGAGACCCTTAGCTTGTCTCCTCACAAATTTTGGTGAGGTAACATGTTTCCTCTGAATGTCCATTTAACACTGCATTAAAGATCATAGTTTAAAACATAACTACACTACAAAGTCCAGCATTCATAACAATGCGCATATATAATGATATACACTCTGCCTTCATCATCCCCTTCCTCCAACTGGTCCTCCAAGATATATCATCAGTAGTTGATGACTATTGTGTCCTGAATAACTGCAACAAGGTTAATATTTCAGAGTACATAAGACTGACCACATCAGCTCATGAAGGTACTAAATCAATGGCCTCCCTCAGGGATAATTTTAGCAACAATTTTTAATTTGCACCGAAACAACTTGCTTGCAACTAGGTCAAGGAAATTCACCTTTGTCGATGACAGTGTCTTTGCTACTCAAACTAGTGACTTTTACATCCTGGTAACCACATTCACTAATGATATGAAACTTATGACAGAGTACTGCCAAAAGTGACAACTAAGTATCACCAAGACTTGGTTTTTCACTTGCACAGTGCTGGTGCCTCTTGTGAACTCACTAATCGTCCTAAATATTCAGCTACTTAAATATTTTGATCAGTCTGTTTACTCAGGGACCACCTTTGACCAGTCACTAATATTCAAAAACTATCTACTGAAAACTGCTGTGAAATTTAAAACCAGAAGTAATCTGATCGGCAAACTTGCCAGCGCTGCTTGGGGAGCATAAGCCTCCACTTTACTCTCATCTGCTCTCGCACCGTGCCATTTAGTTGTGGAACATTGCACTCCCATTTTGGCTCACTGACTGCACACTATTTGGCAGATACTTATACTATATGGGCGGCACAGTGGCGCAGTGGTTAGCACCACAGCCTCACTGCTCCAGGGACCCAGGTTCGATTTTGGGTAATGCTAGGTAAATTGGCCATTGTAAATTGCCCCTAGTGTAGGGAGGTGATAGGGAATATGGCATTACTGTAGGGTTAGTATAGATGGACGGTTGTTGGTCGGCACAGACCAAAGGGCCTGTTTCAATGCTGTATCTCTAAATAATAATATACACTACTTTCACCTCGTGTCAGGCACATTGTGCCCAACTCTTCCCTCGTGCTTACCAGTCTTCTACAACCTATTTTCCACACATCTTCATCATTCACATGCAGTAGTAATATAGATGAAAAGACTCCTTGACAAAATGATATTGCCAATGCACTCTGATTTGCTCCATCCACCAACAGCACGGGTCTCTTTGAGATACCCAATATGGTCAGCCTTTTCTGATTCCTTTCACTTTTCCTCCTCAACTCACTACTGTGAAGACTGGAAAACAGATTTTTCCTATAAGTCATCATATTTTATTTGGATCCTACAGGCTGCAAACCAGGATTCAACTGACTGTGCCGAATTGGGCAATTCTCAACCACTTTCAAACTGGGCAGCATCATCCACAGGGGCCTTTATGATGACAATAAATGTCCTTGTGGGCAAATACAAAGCATGGCCCACAATGCTGAATCCTGCCCACTAACTAAACTATCTGGTCGCTCACATGCTTTGTAGGCTGGTGATGTCAAAGCTTCAAGGTGGCTGGAATGAAATGCCGAGTCTGCACATGCTGAATAAATAAGAATCAACACCCAATTTCCTTTGCCAAACCAACTCTGTGCTGCTGAAACATGGACAAGTTTGTTCAGGCATGAAGTCCTGGCGATTAAATATTTCATCTGATCTTATCAAAGCAACAATATAATCCTCTTCATTAATGAAGCTATTTCATTCAGATTGCTACGGATATATTTTTGTCATTATCAAATAGACAATTAAAATTTCATTTAATATTCAATGAATTCAGATCTTTGAAATTATGGGTGCAGTTAAATTACTCTTTCTTGTACTTCATTAATTTTTGATCCAATTAATTGGCTTCTTACACATGTCATATTCTTATTTTATCAATGCAGTTCATTACATGAAAAGGAAGAATCACAGTTTATTGTAACAAGCTTTGTGGTATGTCTATAATTGAAAACTTTTCTTTGATATAAAAGGGTGTGATCCTTTACAATTTGGACATATTCTCTAAGTTATTCTCTTTCCCTGCATTATGAATGGAAGCTGGAGCACAACAAGCAGAATTATTAAGTCATAACACAATGACCAGCGACGATTCACGATTGACAATTTTCAGGTGAAGATTGTGCCTTGTCATCATTTAAAGAGGTTAAATTTCTTCTTAGGTGCTGGAACAAGACAGTAGATATCAAATTGGCAGCTGTCTTATACTCCACCCAGTTCTCTGCTCCATTCAAGTCAATGAGCTGCCTTTTACTGTCAACCATTTTATGCTATTGTTCAAGAATTCCACCCACATTGGATTCAATAACTTCAGATTTCAGCTGTATCTTCATTTTCAAACTTGCTTTACTTTCATACTTCAGCCCCAGGTTCAGTACTGCTCTCAGTTTCTTGCATTTTCCTCACTTCCTAGGAGCATAGAAACAGGAGGAGGCTATTTAGCCCCTCGAGCCTGTTCCACCATTTAATAAGATCTTGGCTGATCTGTTACCTAACTCCATACACCTGCCTTTGCCCCATATCCCTTAGTACCTTTGGATAATTAAAATCTAGCAACTGCAGTTTGAGAATGAACACTTGATCTACCATCAATTGTCATTTGCAGAAGAGAGTTCCAAACTTCTACCACCCTTTGCATGAACAAGTGTTTCCTAATTTCACTCCTGAAAGGTCTGGCTCTAAGCTTTAATCAAGGCCCACTAGTCTTAGACTTCCCAACTAGCAGATGTTAGCAATGTACAGAGATCCTTTGTTCGTCTCATGTCACTCATTTCTTCCAAGCTTCTGTCCATTATTTGGCTCAGATGATCTGCTACATCATTTCACTGATGTCTCCTGTCTCTGTTTGGATTTTCTGATCATGTTAATATGTCCGTTTGTCTACTGTTTTTAGGGTTATGATAAAAATTACACATCTGAAACCTAGACTATTTTACTCTCTCCACAGATGCTAACGAACTTGATTCCAGCTTTTTCTGCTTTTGTCTCAGATTTCAGTATTTTCCTTTATTCGCATTTAAAGTTCCCCACTGTTTTATGGTTAGCATTTAATCGCTTTGCATAAAAAACGATACAGTTGTTGTGCATGATTTTTTTTAGATTTTTAGAGATACAGCACTGAAACAGGCCATGAGTGCAGTATGAATTATTTGCTGTTGAGTGGAAAATAATAGAAACTCTATAAAAGGTAATATTTTTTGCATATCAATCTGATAATTACTTAAGCCATTTTGATACACTTGATTTTCTATTCAAAAAAATCAACAGATAAATAGTGATCTTGAATTTCCTGGATTGTACTTTGAAGTTATGCAGAAATTACGCTGAAAGTTATGCCAGGGCTGATCTTGCTGATGGGAACTTAAACCAAAATTTCCTGCCAAGTTTATTTGCCTGCATTGGAATGTCAAACAAATGCAAATACAGTGTGACTAATTGTTGTCCATTTACGTTGCAACTGGAGATAGAAACAACAACAACTTGCATTTATATAGTGTCCTTAATGTAGCAAGACATTCCAAGATACTTCATAAGAGTCTCATTAGACAAAATTTGACACCAAGTGACGTAAGAAGTTATAAGCACAGGTAATCAAAATCGTGGTCAAAGATGTAGGTTTCTAAACCTCATTTAAAGTGTTTGCTAAGTTATTTCTAAAAAGGTGCATTCCCCTCAGAAAATAAAAACGTAGGCCAAGAATTTCCAATACTTTTACCAATGAATTCCAGGTGAAATTGGCTGAACCAGTGCAAAAGCCTGAAGAAAATCAAGCCTAAAACAATTTTTTTTCGCAATTTTTAATGCTGGTCTGTCTGTATTATAAGAATACAAGACCTAGGAGCAAAAGTAGACCATATGGCCCATCGAGCCTGCTCCGCCATTTAATATGATCATGGCTGATCTTGGGCTTCAATTCCACTTTCCTGTCCACTCACCATACCCCTTGATTCCCTGCGAGACCAAAACTCTGTCTAGCCCAGCCTTAAATGTATTCAGCGATGGAGCATCACAATCATCTGGGGTAGAGAATTCCAAAGATTCACAACCCTTTTAGTGCAGTAATTTCTCCTCATCTCAGTCCTCCATTGTTGTTTAGCAGACTTTTTTTAAATTAAATCAGGAAACTTGCATGAAACGGAGCTTACCACATCACTTGGTATCTAGCAAAATACAATCTGTGTTGTCCAGTTGAGATCCCTACACTTCACCACCAGCTCATCTGGAAAAGAACTTGGGCAGGATTTTTAAACCCCACTAGGTATGGGAGCAGGTCTTGCCGCCTCCAGAACGCAACGTCATTTTAACAGGGACACAAGGAGGGAGGTAACAGTAACCTCGCACACCTCTGATTAATCACCTGTTAAGTTCAATGTGGAGCTCATTAACAGGCTTGTCAGCTGGAGTTTTCAAATTTTAATGGAAGCAAACGTGGAAAATGCCATGTCTGGAACACGGAAGGGTGTACAAGTCGTGAACACTGTGGGGATCATGAGGATTATGGGAAGGGCTGATTAACAGAGGCCCAAAATAAAGCTCAGCTGCTCCAAAACCGTCACAGAGTGGCCATTGCTGCAGCTGTAAGATTTGCTTTTCACAGTGGTGAATGACAGGAATCCGCAGAGGGATGTGAAGTCGCTGACATCACATGGGTAGTTGGAGATGGTAGGGGAAGGCCTGGTGAATGCACAAAGCCCACCTGAGGGAGTTCAGATGGGAACAGGCCACTCTGACATTGGACAGTGTAGCTAGGATGACCTTTAGCAGATGCAACCTCCTGGACAAGAGGACACCAGAGGAGCACAGCAGGGGGCTGCAAGGGGAAGAAAATGCTAACCAAGATATCAGGTATACCACCCAAGAGTCAGCTATCTGCAAATGACAGAGGCACCGTGCCGTAGGAGGCTTTGCCTATCCAGGAAGATGGTCTCCGACCTGTGTGCGCTGATCTACAGTTACCTGAGGCCTCATAACCCCCATGGCAGTCCCTTGCCTGCAGCTGCTAAGGTCACTGTCATCCTGAATTTCTATGCAACTGGGTGATTCCAGGGATCAGCTGTGGACCTCAGTGGCATATCACAGTTGACAGCTCATCTCATCATCAGGTAGGTCACATATACCACATTCAGGAGGGCAGGGGGAACTACATCCACTTTGACACAGATGGACCAGCATAGGCACAGAGGGCTTGGGGCTTTGCCGCCATTGATGGATTCCCTCATATCCTGTGGATCATCAATTGCGCTATGTAGCCATGAAGGCACCAACAAACCAGCCAGTCAGATTCCTGAACTGGAAGGGCCTCTACTCCATCAACATTTAACTAGTCTGCGATCACAACAAGAGCTTCTTCCATGTGTGCTCGCTTTCCTGGCAGCTGCCATGACTCCTTCATCCTTTGCCAGTCTAGGCTGCCTCAGATCTTCACTCCATCTCTCAAATGCATGGATGGATCCAAGAGGACAAGAGATATCCCTTGAAGAGATGGCTACTCATCCCTCTGCAGGAGCTCCAGACAGAGGCACAGATGCATACAACCAACGTCACCATCTCAGCAGGCCAACCATTGAGCAGGCCATTGTGTTTCTCAAGATGCGATTCCAGTGACTGGACCAGTCAGGTGGCCCCTCCAATACCCTCCTGCGAGGGTCTCTCCCATTGTGGTCTGCTGCGCTCTCCATAACATGGCGCTCCAGAGACATGTGGACCTTGAGGACCGCGAGACCCTGAAGAGAGGCAGCTCATTGGGTGAGGTGCCGGAGGTAAGAGAGGAGGAGGAAGAGAGGGCACAGGGGGATATCACTGAATGGAGAGGTGCCCCTGTTGCACGATGAGGTGGCCTTCTCCTGCCAGCCTCTGGGAAGCAGGTCTCTCTCCTCAGGATTGTTGGTCTTTTAAATGGGGGCTGAACTATGTAAATAAGTTGTAGAGAGTTTCAACAGATACATCTCAGAAGTGTCACACACTATTAAAGACCTTTGTACATGGCACTGTTTCAGTGTAAATCTAGCATAAATAAGTTCTATGTGGATTTCCTTGGGAAAAGTGGCGCAGACCTTCTCTTGTGACATAATTACACAAACACTTTCCAAACCACCCTGAGGTAAGTTATGGAAGTATTTATGAGTGACAGAAAGTAGATAGAAATGCTAAGGAAATAAATATTGTGTGAAATAATCCATTTCATGTTGAGCACTCTATTTTGTGGTTAGACAACAGTTTTTGCGGAATCTGTTGAAGCAGGTAACATCTGTAGAATGTTAACAAGACAGCTCAAATCGCCAAGCCTGTAGTTTTGCATAGTTCCCAGCTTCGAAGAGATACGCATTCATTTTATGATCATACTTTTACGTATTTTTGTACATGTAGCACAACAAGAAGGTTTTGTTATGTCTGAAGACCCATTATGGAACTTTCACCTTCTGATACAAAATCTTTGAAATGATGAGCTGATCTAAGGTAATGTAAACTAATGATAAAGCTGAGTATAATTAGGGTAAGCAAGGTTATTGCTTTCAGTATCAGAAAACACAAATATAGCTATCGAAGAAAACAGAACTTGAAGTACAATTTTGTGACATTATGCCTTGCAAGTGTTAACTCCAGCTAAATATTGTGCCCCAAAACTCTTGAGAGATTTAAGATAGTCCTGCATTATCTCATTCAATTTGGTCTATTTTTAGAGAAACTACAACAATTAATTCAACCTGGGTTTAATAATGAATAGCTGTCAGGAAGTTAGGAGCACCCTTCGAGTTTTTTGATTGACTACAGTCAAAAGGACCTGAGTCCATTTTAAAATGTAGAAGTTTTTAAATCTCTTGACACATTGAAGCAGGTGATTAACACAGGATAGTATGGTCAGTTGCACTCAGCTTGACTAGTTTAGATCAAATAATTCAGCAAACAATTTTCAGTGAGTCAGAAATGGATGCAATCATGGCATTGAAATATAATTATTGCGCAATACTAGTTTGCTCTTTAAGGAAAAACTCAGGCGTTAAATTTCCTGAGGGTACTGCATACTTTCAAAGTTCATCTTTGGTGTAATATTTAATGGTTTGACATTTAAAATTCTTGTGTTTAATGGATACATAATGGTGGCTATGTACAACTTTTACAAGGTACGTAAGAGTAATTGCAGTGTCTGTGTTGACTGTTAAACATTGATTGCTGCTGTCTGCAATTATATTGGCGGTAGTGTGAAGAATAAGTACGTTATGATTCATAGTCTGTAAACTTTAATTTGTTTAATATACAGCGTGACTTTGTTTCAATAAACTGATCTGGGCAGTGTGCATGGTTGGTTGTTTTAAAACCTGGGAGCATTCCAAAAGTTAATTTTCCTTCGCAAGAAAATAATTCACATAATTAATCCAGATTTAAGCATCTTGCGCATCTCCTATCGTGGTCCTCTTTCATCACACTCACAGCATATTAGAACTCCCAAGTGCTGCCTCTAGAATGTTCCCTTCAAGTACCAAATGCTGATGATAATCAGAGTGCTAACTTGAAAGGGTTACTAAATGCTAAATGCAGTAAATACACAGTCGCATGTGCATCAGTGATCTCTCCATATAAATTGCACAATGAATTCAACACTCCGATCAAGCACAATAACATCACTTTGCCTGTTGACATCACCAGCATTCGTGGCTCAAATTTTGTAAAGCCTTAGAAGAAAGGGAATGGCCCACTTTTACAAATACCTTTGAATCTCTGAGACCAAGGTTTGAGTCCAATTCAAGCTAATTGCAGGAAATTCTGCTCACTCTGCAGATTGGGTCTCCAGAGAGATCCTTTCAAAAACGTGAGCTTGGTAATCTCAGCCTGGTTCCTCATGGCTCTGGTCCTTAGTACAAAACTATCCACCTATCTCACTCTGAGGCCGGAAGGATTATTGTTGTAGGAAAGTGAAATGCCACATTGATGCACTGCAGTGTTGCTTTGAGGTTAGTGCTGGAATGGAGGAATGATTTAATCTGGAAGCACAACATGCACAACAGTAGAAAAATGCTCCGGTCTCTAGCATCGACATTCCTTACCTTTGTGAGCAGAAAATACAAAAATCAAAGAGGTTGAGTTCACCATAATTGTTGTTTTGGTGTGGTACTTTTGGCATCTCCATCTTTAATCAGTAATTTGTGCAGTCTAATCTCTTGGGTACTTTAGCTGATTATATTTCACTCAAACTTCCATCCAACGGAGGTTCATTTTCTGGTCCCTATTGCCCAATATAGCTTTAATCACTTAACTCCAACCTTCTGCGACTAAAAATCTCAACCTCATCTTATTAAATACACCTGGTGTCTCTACGACACTCATAACCTTGATAACTCTACTGAACTTTTCAACTATTGTGAAGCAAAATCAAATTTATCAACTTCAACGTTCAAAATCAACAATCGCTTCTCCTCTTCAACTGATGAATGCTGCTCTAAAGGAAAGATACGGGATCGCATATTTACTTCAAGGGGCATTGTCATCTGGTGAAGTGTCCTTGCAATATGCACAATTAGTCTTTGCAGTATGATGTTATACTTCAATAATAATTTATTTAGCTCCCCCAAAGTTTCAGTGTATAAATGCTGCAGAAAGATGAGGAAGATCTCAGGTACTTGTTTGTCAAGTTAGCTGATATTAATTAGGGTTTTAGTGAAGGGCACTGCTATGACCCTCAGTATACCTGGGACTAAAAGAAGGAGAAATAGGAAAATAAAACAAAATCAAGGGTTCCTGCTCCTGACTGCTGTCTAGAGACTAATCTGGAGTGGTTCCCGACGTGGCAAATGGGGTTTAGCTGTAAAGTTCAACTGCCCACTGCCACTCACTGCCTAAGCTTGCAAGACATAGAATGAAGAGCTGGGAAAGAGGGGTCTTCAGAGTGAAGATCTACTTTTGGGACTGTATCATACTTTGTGCCATCACCTTCAGGAGATGCCAAAAAAGGTTAATATAACTAATTGACACAAATCTCAAGCTGCAGCACATGACACATCTCAACACCCATCAGCCATTGGGGTGAACAACAGGGCAGACATCAGACATCTTGCACCAAGTTGCTCCTAGATGTTTCATAGAATGAACCAATGAGAAGACTTCCTCATGAGCTGTCACAGGCACAAATTTCAATTTAACAAGGCTATGTAAAAGCTAAAATGCACTCTGTCAATTGTCAGCTCTCTGCTGAATGATGATAGAGCTTTAATTTTGTATTCCTCTTAAATGAATATGAGATTTTCCTGTCAAGTATGAAAAGTGCATTAAAGTCACTGAGAACATCCATCATACCAAGAAATGTAATTTTCCATTCATACTTTGGCCTAGTGTGGTTCCAATTAGAGAATACTAACTCCCTTATTTTTCTACTTAGGTTTTTTTAACATGAATATTTTACATTGTGCTTTGTGTGACATTGGCCTAACTTCATTGGCATTCAAGTGACCTGGAAATTTTACAATCATGTTTTGCAATGTGAGGATTTTTTAATGAGACACAAGCTAGACTGGTACCCAAAGGTCAGTTATTTTTTTCTCTCTCTTCCATTATCACACTTCCTTTTCCTTTATTCTAACCAGTCTAAATTTTGCAGCTATTAGTTGCTTTCTTCAGTGATAACCTACAAGGTCCATAGTTTTCAATGTAGATAATCAAAATATCTCTGGTTACAGAAAATTTCAGCTGCACAAAAGCATAAATGCACCTGAATGTTATAAGCAGAGTCAAATAAATGACAACTCATCAAGCACTGACAGACCTCCATACCATGACAATCATTTTGCGGACTCAAAGGCCAGAATTTTATCCCGGAGATGAGTTCCTGGCAGTGGGCTGGGACATGGTGGCGGGGGGGTGGGGTGGAAAAGAGACCCCAACTCCGCCCTCTGTTGGCCGCCCGGTGGAATTCCATGGCGGGCAGCCAATTAACTGCCCACCGTTGGGGACACCGCCCCTTCAAGGGACAAGTTCCCATCTCCTGAGCTACTGGCCAATCGGAGGGCCCGCAGCTCAGCAGTACCAGCTGTGTCGCCAGGAGCCCACTTGCAGTACTGCAGGAGGCTTGCAGTGCTGAAGATGGAGGAAATCCCCCGGATGCAAGTATGTGGGGTTGGGGACGCCGGGGCCAGTCAAGCAGGCCCTGGCGAAATGGGAGGATTGGTTGGTGAGTGCAGGGTTGTGTCTCACCGCAGGGGTGGCCAGGTCCTCTGGGGTGCCCTTGGTGAGCCATGGATTAGTCCCAGAGGAGGGACACACCTCCCAAGCTTGCTCGGGGGCCACCAGGTCTCACCTGGCAGTATCTCCATGTGGCAGCTGGCCCCTTTGATGTTTGTGCAATGGGAGCGGAGGTGGAAAGCTGCCCTTAATTTGCCTCTGGGTGGGAAGGCTGTCCTTGGCCTTCCCCATCCCAAACTAAATTCCATGGCATCGGAAGGGTGACAGACACGCTGCCTGATGCCACCCCATGTCATTTTGTGTGGCTCCCCCCTCACCTCCATTCCCAACTCCAAGGGAAAAATAAAATCCAACCCCATGTTAAGTTTACCAGGAATTAATCCTGATAATCAGAATCTTCTGGGCTGTACGTTAGTAAAATTGGATATCTGGAATACTGTAGTGAGCTTGTAACATTTTGGATTGGTCCATGCGAGCCAGGTCGCACCGTGGATCTGTTAGATACTTTTGAGGAAAAGAAAATCTAACCAATTTCAGTCCCATTCCTCCATTCATTAATTCGTCAAGAATTATGCCAACTTAACCTGACTTCTTATAGCCCTCCGGCTTGCACCTAGACCTCTGTTATGTTCTCTCACAGGTCCACCCCAACAGCATCGCCCCTTATTCCTCCAGTCCCACCAATACCTGACCCTCTCTCCTCATCTGACTTCCCTCTTCTGCCAGCAAGTATTTCAACACTGCCCTTTTCCAGATTTGCTCACAATAGGTTTAAGGGTAGCTGCATTACCTTCCAAGGTGCTTGGCTCCAAGCCTTATTTACACAATTGGGTGAATGAGGTGGTGGATCTTCAGACTAGGGATCAGAGTTTTAACCAGGCTGGGACCCTTGCTCAATCTCCATACCTGTATTGAGTGGACATTTAGTAATGTAGCTGTTGCATTGTGGGAGGAATACAGGTTGTGTGCATTCAGAGCATGAGATTGGAAAGAAGGAGATGTTTGTAGTGTATTATGTAAGGGATATTTCGTGGTGTTGGGTTGTGGATGCAGTTGGCGAAAGAAGAATTTTTCTGTTAGTTAAAGAAAGTACATTGGATGGCTTACACGATGGTAGAAAAATGTTACATTGGGCTGAATTTTATAAGCCGGTGGCGGGCGTAAAAAATGGCGGACGGGCCACAGGCCAAACAGCCACCACGATTTCAAGCGCGCCGTCCATCACCATCCTCCCCCTCCCGATCACATGGAGGGACGGGCTGTCCGTCCCCAGCAATGGCATCAGCTACCAGTGTGCAGGCACTGACACCATTTTTAAAGGGCTGTTGACCCTACCGGCATATTCAAATATTTAAAGAAAGATTAAATGAAAATAAATAAATACATCTCTTTTTCCCCTCTCCAAGCCCCCAATAACAATTAAATTATTTGCCTTTCCCCTCACACAAAACATCTTTACCATCTGACCTTTGGCCCCAAACTTCACAAATTTTAAACTACAACCCTTCCCACCATCACCTACATGCATGATGTTAATATGACCCCGTCTCCCCACATCCCATACTGAGAAACTTACCTCCTCCCCCCTCCCCACCAGTATTGCACCTCCTTTCCCCGGACGGGGATCCGAAGGCGCGGGATTGCTGGCCACCATCCAGAGATCACAACGGGCCATCAAGTTTAATGGTAAGTACATGCAAATCTATTAATTGACTTTATTTGCATATGGTGATTGTGCTCCAATCGCCGAGCAGTGTTGGGGGGGGTGGGGTGGTGGTGGGGGGGGGTGCTGCCATGGTGCCCTGCCCCCACCCCCAGGAGGATTGGGCTGGGCCCTGCCAGCGTCAATGTCCGTGGAGGGCCTCATCCGGGGCCATCTTCAGGACCCCTCGCCACGGATCCCGATGTTGAGGGCTCCTTAAAATCCAGTCTGTTGTGTGCATTCAGAGCATGAGATTGGAAAGAAGGAAATGTTTGTACTGTATTACGTAGGGGATATTTCTTGGTGTTGTGCTGTGGGTGCAGTAGGCGAAAGAAGATTTTTTCTGTTAGTTAAAGAAAGTACATTGGATGGCTTCCACTATGATAGAAAAATGTTACTATGTGTGGGACTAGTCCCAACAAAGGCAGTGTTCACTGATTTCATGAGTTGTATAAATGTCATCATAAACAGGGACTAGTGCAGTGATGTATTTCTTCAATGGCTACGTGACTTAACTATAAAAATGTTCACACTTCCAAAAACAAAAAGAATATGAAGCTGAACCTATGTTAAAGAAAGTATCCTGGAGACAAACTGTATGTGCTGGAAAAGACTGATGGTGACCTGGCTGTTAGATTGGGACCATTTAGTTTGTAGTTATTCAATTGGCTGTCAATGAGCTTGAGACTTTTTCAGGTAATCTGTTGCTCACAATTAATTCCAATACTGTGAGAGACCTCAATCTTCCCATTGCTGGGCTGCACAAATGATTCCCTTTGTAGAAAAACATGACTAATTGTTGATTTTCTTTGAATTATTAGACTGTGACATTATATCCGTTATTATTGATACTTCTCACATAATACATCCACGTCAATTAATTCAGGTGCTTCTGGGGTAGCGCTGTTTTTCTTAGCTTGACATCTTTTTCTGCATGTATTTTTTTTTCTAATATGCATTCACATAAATGGACGTCAGATTCCGATGTTGATAACAACAGTGTGAAGCTTGGCTGCATAATGGAAATACTCACAACAGTAAATATTTAATTGATAAATTGTTCATGACACTGGGACTATCTACAGGTGGGATTTTGGTCAAACTATAAGCATTTAGTGGAAGTTATGCAGGGGTGCACACTGCACAAAAGCAGCTTGCTCCCTCTCCCTGGTACTAAGTGACTTTGTTGTGTTCCTCCCCCACATTAGAGTAAGAAGATTCTATAAACCCAAGGCTAAAGGAGTACAGAAATCAGAATTCCTGCAATACAAAACACCTGGGTATGGTAGGATACTCGTTGTGTTGCTGGGCTGATAATCCAGAGAGCGTAAGTTCAAAGCCCGCGATAACAAGTTTGTTATAATCCCTGTGGAGAGCACCAACAAAGGAAAAGAATCAAATCTCCTGATTGACCCCAATTTAGGAAACCAAACAGATAAGACATTTTATAAATTTTACTTTAATACTCAAACCAAAAACAATATAAATTAAATATGAAGCAACAGACAAATCAAGTCAGTATATATTACAAATTACAGCTTAATTATCAGATACAGTAAAGATGGGTCTCATGGTTTCACTGGGCAGTCCACCCAGCATCTCGGGTAGCAATTACAGACACACAGTTCTTCACAACTCTGAAGTTCCTCAGGTAGATTTTCAGCTCCTTTCTTCAAGGATTTAGCTTCTGTTCTTCTTCTGACAGCAGCTCCCTCTCAATCCAAACTCCATGGGTACGGACTTCACCACAAAGTGCACTTCTCCAGAACCTCCTCAGCTCTGCTCACGACAGTCTTGATGGAGTGGATTTACCCGTCTTCCCTTAATCTGAGTCCTTCGGTGACAACCTGTGCACTGTATGGCCTGGTCTGGTTCGTCGGCTACTTTAAGTAACAGAAACAGCTCCTGGATCCAGCCTTTACTTTCGTCTGCTTGCTGGCGCTCCACTCCTGCCTGATCTGCCTAGTCTGGGGAGGACTTTGTCCTCTTTTATCTGGTTCTAACCAGTGGCAGTTTTCCTGGAAATGTGAAGTTTTATTTCCAGCTTCTGTTTTGGTTCCCTTTTCTGTTTCTGTTCTAGTTTCTGTTTCAATTCGAATTTCCCTCTCAGGTAGGGTCTATTAAAAACAAGCTGTTCAACCACGGATTCCATCACACAGTTCAAGATTTGAAGACAGTTGTATCACCACCTCTGTAGGATAGCTAGGGATGGGCAATCATTACAAGCAATACCCACATCACAAAGAAATGATTACATCCTATCATATTGAATGATAAGTGGACTTGCTGCAGTCCATCTTGCCATTCTGTCTGATGACAGGACTGTACAGGATGTCTTTTCTGCCTGTTAAGATCACTAAGTACTATTGATTTTTCTGTGCAAAATTAGTTTTTTTTAATTTGCATGCATTTTCAGACTGCTATTTCTGATCATTGATCATAGAGCTGGGAATAGCTGCTCTCTGGACACATGCTTGTTTGCTTGTTGCTTCAACCTCTCTGCCCACTTGCCATTCTGTATATCTGGGTGGAAAGTGCAGCCAGCAATTAATCCAGAGTCAGAACCAAGAAAAAAGCCTTGGATAGTCTTGTGTACTCACACAATTAAACGTGTGAGGGACTCTGTATTTCACACTTCTGAAAATAAATGGGATAATACAAAAACTGAGTGTAAAGTCCTGTCTACTGACAATGTGTTGCAAACTGAGTAAATGTACACACCAGAGCAGATGAAGTAATATTTATTCATCCAGCACCACAAGTACAACCATAAAATAGTGATCTCGTTCGGGAATAGTAGAAATTTCCATTTCAAATTATCTTCACCAGCATCCACTTACACAATACTACATAGTTTGTAATCCTTCCCTTCCAGTTTATAAAATAAAAACTTGTTGTTTGCCCTCTCTGTGGTACTTTCACTGGGCCAATCCCACACTATCTGTCTTCATCTCCAATGTAATAAAGGAATAGCAAAAGTGGCTTGGTGAATATGTTTCCTGTGTCAATGTCGAAGAGGCCATGGGTTCATACCATAGTTTGACACACACCAAAATAGTGACTGTGATCATGGAGCACTATCCTTCCTTGCTCCCTCACTTTTTCCATGGTATTTGGCATGGATGACCATGCCATCCTCCTCCATCACATCTCATCTGTTGTTCAGCTAATTTTAACTTCCGCCTTGTCGTTCCACACCTATTTGTCCAAATGGAGCCACTATGTCTCCAGCAATTCTTCTGTTCCCATTCTTTGCTTTTCCTCAGTGATATCATCCAATGGTAAGGCGTCAGTTTCCTTGTGAATGCTGAAGAGATTGTTACAACTGAGGTGGGAGGAGTGCACTGTCTTTTTAGTTCTACTTCTCCATAGGTTACAACATCTATTTAAATGTTTACCCTGTATCATGAATGGATGAGAACCAACTGTTAGTTGTGCTTCTCACATTGAACAACTTCTCCTTCAACTCCACTCACTTCTTCAAGTAAAAGGTGTTGCTATGGGTACCCGCATGGGTCCTAGTTAGGCCTGTCTTTTTGTGGGATATGTCGAGCATTCTTTGTTCCAGTCCTACTCAGGCCGCCTCTCCCAACTCTTTTTCCGATACATTGATGACTGTATCAGTGCTGTTTACTGCTCCCGCCCTGAACTGGAAAACTTTATCAACTTTGCTTCCAATTTCGACCCTTCTCTCACCTTTACATGGTCCATCTCTGACACTTCCCTTCCCTTCCTCGACTTCTCTGTCTCCATCTCTGGGGATAGGTTGTCTACTAATATTCATTATAAGCCCACCCACTCCCACAGCTACCTCCACTACACTTCTTCACACCCTGCCTCCTGTAAGGACTCCATTCCATTCTCCCAGTTTCTCCGTCTTCGACGCATCTGCTTTGACGATGCTACCTTCCATGACAGCGCTTCTGATATGTCTTCCTTTTTCGTCAACCGAGGATTTCCCCCCCACTGTTGTTGACAGGGCCCTCAATCGTGTCTGGCCCATTTCCCGCACCTCTACCCTCACCCCTTCCCCTCCCTCCCAGAACCGTGACAGGGTTCCCCTTGTCTTCACTTTCCACCCTATCAGCCGCCATATCAAAAGGATCATCCTCCGCCATTTCCGCCAACTCCAGCGTGATGCCACTACCAGAGGCATCTTCCCCTCCCTTCCCCTGTCAGCATTCCGAAGGGATCATTCCCTCCGCGACACCCTGGTCCACTCCTCCATTACCTCCACGACCTCGTCCCCTTCCCATGGCACCTTCCCCTGCAATTGCAGGAGGTGTAATACCTGCCCATTTACCTCCTCTCTCTTCACTATCCCAGTCCCCAAACACTCCTTTCAGGTGAAGTAACGATTTACTTGTACTTCTTTCAATTTAGTATACTGTATTGGTTGTTCACATTGTGGTCTCCACTACATTGGGGAGACCAAATGCAGACTGGGTGATCACTCTGCGGAATACCTCTGCTCAGTTCACAAGCAGGACCCTGAGCCTCCGGTTGCTTGCCATTTCAACACTCCCCACTGCTCTCATGCTCACATCTCTATCCTGGGCTTGCTGCAGTGTTCCAGGGAACATCAACGCAAGCTCGAGGAACAGCATCTCATTAACTGATTAGGCACACTACAGCCTGCCGGACTGAACATTGAGTTCAATAATTTCAGAGCATGACGGGCCCCCCATTTTACTTTTATTTTTAGTTATTTTTTCTTTTTTACATTTTTTTTGTATGTATATTTAATTTAATCTTAGTTTGTTCAGTTTGCTTACCCACTGTTTTTTTTTCATGTTTGTACTTGCTGCTGTTCAATCTTCAGTCCGTTAACACCCTGTCTGTACTAATGCTTTGTCTTTCAACACACCATTAACATATTGTTTGCCTTTGCTCCACGACCTTTGGGTCAGCTACTCTGTGGTCTTGTCCAATCTACACCTTCTCCTTTGTTATCTCTTGCTTTATTTGCTTATAACCTTTGACATTTCTAATATTTGCCAGTTCCGAAGAAGGTTCACTGACCCGAAACGTTAACTCTGCTTCTCTCTCCACAGATGCTTCCAGACCTGCTGAGTATTTTCAGCATTTCTTGTTTTTATTTTTTGTTAATTGTGCTTTGTGCACTTGGGTATTATTGTCAACCACTATTTTATACAGCATGCTTAAGTTTTTTTTTTACTTCTGTGTTCCACTTGTTAAAATGGAGGAAGGAGATCAAGTGGGGCAGCTACTTGAAGGGGTCCAGTCACAGGACCCAGAAGCCACCCTTTTCAACCTGCCTGGATCTGAAACTAGCAGCTGAGGGTACGCCTTGTTCAAAAACCACAGCTGCCCTGCAAGCTGCATTGATTTCTCTCTGCGGCCTTCCTGCAAAGAAGACAGTCTGCAAACAGCAAGAACATTTAAAAGACACAGGGCTGAATTTAATCCGGGCACCGCGTTCCATGGCAGCATCCTTTAAACATCTGCAGGGTGCCTGCATTTAGCAGCCGCCGCAGAGTCCCCGCAATATTATGCGCAGGGGCTCATTAGCATCACTGCGCCGACCCTCCCCACCCCCCCCACCCTCCCATATTACATGGGGAGAGGTGGGACATTCGGCACAGTGAGGAACCGTTTGACAGCTGTGCAGCAGGTGCTAAGGCCCTATTTTAAGCGCCTCAGCACCTGCTTCCTGATAGCTGTCAAAGAATACTTACCTGACTGCTGAAGAGTGGGGCTGCTGTTAATCTGGCAGCAAAGCAGAAAGTGCTGCAGAAATCCAGCAGGTCAGGCAGCATCTGTGGAGAGAGAAGCAGAGTTAACTAAGTTCACAGACCTGAAAGTTAACTCTGCTTCTCTCTTCACAGATGCTGCCTGACCTGCTGAGTTACTCCAGCACTTTCTGCTTTGCTGCCACATACTTAACCTGCTGTGTCCCAGTGTACTGTGAAGTTGTGATCCTCTTCTTCCACTCAAGTGTAACATTCCTTCTTGTAGGCGTGCCGCACCTGGGTGAATAATCTTAATTTTGCACATTCCAGGATGTGGGACTGAAATATACCATAAAAGGTATTACGGAGGTTTACAGAGAACACACTGAAACAAATGGGAATGCACAGGTGTCACAGCAATGTAATTATGTCTTTCACTAAATGTTCCTCATCAACATGTCTGTCCTTTACTGTGTGCAAATGATGTGTGCCAGCATGTAGCGCCAATGTCGCATCCCTTTGCAACATTGGCCCTCAGGGAGCAATAACATTATTGCCATGCCACCATTACTCATGAGCGTCTCCACGGACTCAGTGACATGGCCATTGGCTCAGTCAGCAGCTGCCTCTAATGGTTTACACAGGGATGCTGCAGATGTGGACTGGTGTACAGCAGGTGAGCAAGGGCGAAGTGAGGCTTGCAGAGCTCATGTCGGTTCCTATGGTGCAGACAGCCTTTGTCTGATAAGCCACTTCTGGACATCCCTAGCTCACTGCTAGCCCTGCGTGCAGAGCCCAGGTGCCATCTGCCCTTCCTCAGCGTCCTCATAGTCCGAGGAGGAATCCTGTTGACGTCTCTCCTCATCATGCCAGCCTGGCCCCTATTGGGTGCGCAGTTGTGCAGGGGAGCAAAGAAAGGAGCTGGCCTTTTTGGCCCATAGTACAGGGCATCACCCTGACCATCCAGGCATTGGAAGCGCTTTTACAGCATGCCGATCTCCTGCTCAATGGTGAGTCATGTAGCTCAGTGGCTGGCGTTGTATCTCTCCTCTGCAGTAGTGGTGGAGTCTCTCGCTGATGTCGGGAGCCATGTCTGTAAAGGATAGCCCTTATCTCCAAGAAACCACCCCTCCATCTGTGCTAGTGCAGTGAACAGCAGTGGCAGCTGGGACTGGCCCAAGACCCAGGTGTCATGGCAGCTGCCTGAGAAGCGGTCACACATTCACTGTGAGCATCTGCAGTGATCACATACTAGCTTCACCTAGATTGAGAGGGCTCCTTTAATGGTGATGTCTGCAGGTGGTAGCCTGGCAGTAGGCCTGATGGCCACATGAGTGCAGTCTATGAACATTACAACCTATGGTTCTCCAGCAATGGTGCCAGAACCAATGGCCCTCTGGGCCTGGCTGTGAGAGTCCATCCAGAACCAATGGCCCTCCGGTGCAGGGCACTGGTGACCTCCCTGATGCAGCGGTGCAGTACTGACTGTGTGACCCCACAAAGGTCTCTGGTGGGCCCCTGAAAGGCTGCAGAGACGTCACGCTTGAGAACCCCTGTCACTATGAGGAATAAAGACATGGAATGTCCACCAGAGCCCATGGGCTGCAGGTCATCCTTCAGCAGGGCACAGAGATGTGTCACCACCCTCTCTATATGTGCAATCGCCTCTGACACTGGTGCTCTGACATCCGATGGCATGTCATGTGGGGCCTGTAGATGCACGGCAATCATAATGGCGGGGTCCCCTGGGGGGCTGCTGCTCACAACCGGGGGCCTCTCCGTGGATCACACCTGCCTGTTGATATTGCCTTTGGCACATACGGATCCTCACGTGCAGAGGATCACACAATGTAGGATGAGCCAGACCTATTTCCATGCAATAAATAAAGTTGAACCCTTCATGTATTCGAAGGCTCCCAACAGGGCAGGTATTGGTGTTAACGGGTACATCAGCTTCTTTCCTGGATCAACTATGTGGCGTGCCATGGCATTGCCCATCTTGGCCAACATTCAGAGTGGCACAGCATGTTCACATTAGGATCCTACCAGCTGAATTGATCGCCCTGCCATCCATATAACCTTAATGCTCCTGCCCTTTCTGGCACCCTTTTCACACACAGGGTGCCTAGTGTGTCATTGCTCCTTCACAAACACAAACAAACACAGAGTGTACACTGTTAACGGAGGGAGGGTACACAGTACCACCCGTCATGCCAGCAGAGCTTTCCCTCCAGTAATCCCAGACCCCCCTCCCTTTAAGAAAGCAGAGTGAGATCCCTGCGTATCCCCCCCTCCTTCCTTATAGTATGCAGAGTGGGACATCTGTAATCCCCCTCCTCCCTTTAATAATGCAGAGTGAGACCCCTGAAAATAAACTTACCTTCTGCCGTGAAACCTTCTGCCTCTGTGGACCCGCTGGCTTTTCAAATCATGAACAGGATGTACATGACGGCCGCCCATTCAGCAGAAAATCAGGAAGTGTCAATGGAAAGGGGGCGGGCTGCATAATCTGCAGAGGTAAGTACCGTTTAACATATTGTAATTGGGGTGCTGCCGCCGTGTAGTGGGGGGGCCGCACCGAGGTCCCCCCACTGCCGGTAATTTGCGCCGGGCCCTTCTTGACATTGCGGGTCGTGGCGGGCCACTCCCCGCAGGATTTTACCGGCCCCCATACCGCGACCCGCGGCGTCGAGGGGCCAGTAAAATTCAGCCCACAGTCTACAAAAACTGTAATTAAAGCTGCTTTCAGCCACGTTTTCTCCTTCAAAAAGGTGACTTCAGCAATTAGGCTACCTCCATTTACCTCCGAGAGTGCAAGAAGGTGCTCCTTCCCCATTCGGCATTTCCAGTCGGTGATCTCCAGTATTGGACTTTCTATTAATTAAAATGGACTCTAGTTTCAACTGAAATTCATGTTAGTTTATAGTTAAGCCAATTTTCTATTTAAAGCCTTTTTTATATCTTTAACCTTTCCTTGTATGTTGGTATGCATTGTGAAGTAAACCCCTTCCTGAGTTTAAGAATATGTGTTAATAAACCCTACTTCTTTGCTTTAACTTTAACAATTGTGTTGCTGTTCTGTTCTTTTCTAAGTCAGGAGTTAAGAGAGGGAAAAATTCAGTCACTAACTTGTTTACGGACAGGTGGTTGCAAGTATAGAGAAATTTGTTTTGTTTTAAAGAAGCTAAATTAATTAACAACTTTTTGTAACAAGAAATTGGGGGCTCGTCCGGGATAAACCCATGAAATAGACCAAATATATGAAGCGAGCTGAATCAGAAATTAAAATAAACTGATTGGAAGCCAAAAGGGGAAAATCTAGTAGCCAAAAAGACTGTTAAGACAGATAAATGACTGCAGCAAAACTCTCTTACTTTAACGTTTGAAAATGGCACATTTTGATTGCAAGATGTTTTTGGAGCAAGGTGGTGTAACTGCTGAAACTTTGGCAAACTGAGTGCAGACCAGTTCAAAGCTATAGCTAGGGAGATATAAGTGAAACTGCCCAGCAAGGTGAAATGAACTGAGGTCCTTAAAATGCTGGCTGAGCACCTTGGACACAGTTCCATTTTGGAACAGGTAGATGAAGAATGAACTCCTGAATCTGACACATCTCCCATGGCCAGAATGGAACTGGCAAAATTCAGGATGCAACTGGAGTTTTAAGAGAGAGAAAAGGAGGTAGAACGAGAGGAGAGGAGAGAGAAAGGGTTTTCCATTTTTAAAAAAATGTAAATGGAGCTGAAGACTCAGCAGAGAGAGATGTGAGACAGTTGGAGGCTGCTAGGGAGAATTTCTTTTCACCTGGTAACTGCCCAAATCTCCGTAACCCAGAATCAGGCTTTGAGGCTCTTAAGTATGCTAGGTTCATACCAAAATTTGAAGAGGTGAGGTGAAATCCTCTTTTGCCACTTTTGAGAAGGTAGCAGGACAGCTATGATGGCCACGAGAAATGTGGACCCTCATAATTCAGGGTCAGCTAACAGGGAAGGCTCAAGAGGTCTACTCTATGCTGACCCCTGGAATGTCTGCTAATTATGAGCAGACCAATGCTGCCGTCCTTAGTGCTTATAAGTTGGTCCCAGAGGCATATTGCCAGCAATTCAGGAATGCTCGAAAGAAACCCACGCAGAGTTATCTGGAATTAGAAAGGCGAAAGCAAATCACTTTCGACCAGTGGGTCCGATCTGTAAAAATACAGTGCACCTAAGAGGAATTATGCGAGCTAATATTGCTGGAGGAATTTAAAAATTGCCTTCCCCCTGCAACCTGAGAATGTACTAAGAGGAGCAGAGAGTCCGCACAGCGAGAGAGGCCGTGGTCACTGCCGACAGCTATGACCTCACGCATAGGTCTGGCAACTCAGGCAGATCCTTCCAAAGCCACCCTCAAAAACAATGGGAGAATAAGAAGGGAGAATGGGATAGAAAGGGAGCCACACCTGGAAAGGGGAGTACAAACGAGGGTGCAAAGAGTCCACCCCAAGCCCACAAAGGGAAACCCCGGAGACCAGTGTGCTCCCGCTGCAACAAAGTGGGTCATTCCAGGCTTGAATGCTGGAGACTAAAAGGAAAGCCAGTGGATCTAATACGTCTCTGCAAGGGCAATCCCAAGGAGGATCCCCTAGTAGAATGTAGCAGGACTGGCAGAGGCCCTCACGGTAGAGCCTAGACCCTCTGAGGTTACGCTATGCATTGCTGGACCAAACAAAATCCCCGAGATTTAACAGAGTTTTGTCCTCGAAGGAACCCATGTCCCCCTACCCGTCCCAGGAGGTGAGCAAGTCCATTGTACATCTCAGGGATACAAGGGCGACTCAGTCCTTAATGTTAGAGAACAGCCTGAGCATTCCCCCCGAAACTTCCATGAAAGCCAATGCCCTGATCAGCGGTGTGGGAGGAGGTTACCTGTCTATTCTCCTCCATCGGGTCCACCTACAGTGCGCCCTAGTCTCAGGCCCCATAACTGTAGGAATTGTTTCAGAGTTACCGGTAGCAGGGATAGGCTTCCAACTGGGGAATGATTTGGCTGGCAGCAAGATAATAGCAACCCCTATAATCTTAGACCAGCCCAGCGAAACTAGGGAAATCGAACAACTGCAGGAGAAAATACCAGGGATCTTTCCTGATTGCACAGTGACTTGGTCCCAAGCCAGAAAGGCCAGATTTATTGAAAGGGAATCAGTGCCCCAGCTGGATGAGCCAGAGGCCTGGTTAGCTGAAACTTTCTTCAAGGACCGATCTGAAGGGGAGGAGGTGCTCAGCCGAGATTCTCTGATTACCGAACAGTTGGCAGGTCCTGAAATAAAGTGCATAATGCAGACTGCTTGTTCTGAGGCAGAGGCCACCCTGATCCCTAAGTGTCACTACATACGAGATGGGGCAGTAATGCGGAAGTGGAGACCTCTCGGGAGACCTGTGGAGGAGAAGTGGACCACCAGATTGTAGTGCCCCCAAATACCAGCAAGAGATTTTAAGGATAGCCCATGCTATCCTGATGGCTGGACATGTGGGTACGCAGAAAACTTTAGCCCGAATAAGCAAGGAATTTTGAAATAAAAACAAGAAATGCTGGAACCACTCAGCAGGTCTGGCAGCATCTGTGGAAAGAGAAGCAGAGTTAACGTTTCGGGTCAGTGACCCTTCATCGGAACTCTTTTATTGCTTTTATTTAAGCAAGGAATTTTTCTGGCCTTGCCTCTGCTCCAACTTGGCCAATTATTGCAAAACCTGCCATGTTTGCCAGGTTGCCAATTAAACCGCATCCCCCCCCCCCCCCACCAAACCCATTCCGGAATTTGGTGAACCCTTTGACCCAAAACCAAGACCAGCTATCAATACCTCCTTACCATGATGGACTTAGTCACCTAATTCCCCAAAGTCATACCATTCAGGAAAATCACAGCCAAGGCCGTGATCGAAGGACTAACCCAGTTCTTCACCCGGTACAGTCTGCCGAGGGAGATCCAATCAGACCAGGGATCCAACTTCATGCCCCGAGTGTTTCAGGAGGTTGTACACTGCTTCGGAATCATCCTGTTGAAGTCCTCGGCGTATCTCCCTCGGTCCCAGGGAACGCTCGAGAGGTATCAACAGACCCTGAAAACCATGATAAGGATCTATTGCTCTGAGTATCCACATGACTGTGACAAAGGTTTAGGGTTCCTGCTGTTTGTCACCAGGGACTCCCCAAATGAGTCCACGGGCTTCAGCCCCTTCGAATTAATTTACGGGCATGACATGCGGGGCCCCCTGAAGTACCTGAAAGAGAAATTCCTGGAACACCAGAAGGACATCTCCATGTGGGAGTATGTTTCCACCTTCCGGGAACGTCTCTTCAATGCCTGCGCGGTGGCGAAAGGGCATTTAAAGACCTCTCAGAGTCAAGAAACAACAAGCAGACAGGCATGCCCAGGCCCGGACCCTTCAGCCAGGAGACCAGGTCCTAGTGCTACTACCCCTACCTTCTGCCCCTTTCCGAGCCAAATTCAGTGGCCAGTATCAAGTGGCTAAACAGGTCAACACAGTTAATTACTTGATCCACACCCCTGACAGTAGGAAGAAGCACCGGTTATGCCACATTAACATGCTTTAGAAATATTATAGCTGAGAGCCCAGTCAACTGGTGGGTGTTTGCCAGAGGGTGGTAATATCTGAGGGCAGCCAGGAGGAGTCAGCCGAGGAGGAGGAGACCCCGGTTGAACCCCCGGGTACCAGACTGGCAAGCACGGAAGTCTTGAAAGAGTTAAGCACTGAGATGACACACCTGACCCAAAAGCAGCAGGAGGAGGTGTCCACCATGCTGGGAAAGAGATCTGTAAAGATCAGCCGGGACGTACCACCTTAGCAGTTTATGACGTGGATGTGGGGGGACACACCACTAATCAAACAAATCCCCTGCTGGCTGAGCCCCGACAAGCTGACACAGGTTAAGCAGGAAATCCATTACATGCTGGATAATGATATAATTGAGCCAACCCAAAGTAGTTGGAGCTCCCCTATTGTACTGGTCCCGAAGCTGGATGGATCCACACTGCTCTGTGTTGATTACTGAAATGTAAAGAGGCACAGTGTGGCTTTCGTGCAGAGAGATCGACCGTTGACATGCTGTTCTCCCTTCGCCAGATACAGGAGAAATGCCACGAACAACAGATGCCCCTCTACATTGCTTTCATTGATCTCACCAAAGCCTTTGACCTCGTCAGCAGACGTGGTCTCTTCAGACTACTAGAAAAGATTGGATGTCCACCAAAGCTACTAAGTATCATCACCTCATTTCATAACAATATGAAAGGCACAATTCAACATGTTGGCTCCTCATCAGAGCCCTTTCCTATCCTGAGTGGCGTGAAACAGGGCTGTGTTCTCGCACCCACACTTTTTGGGATTTTCTTCTCCCTGCTGCTTTCACATGCGTTCAAGTCCTCTGAAGAAGGAATTTTCCTCCACACAAGATCAGGGGGCAGGTTGTTCAACCTTGCCCATCTAAGAGCGAAGTCCAAAGTACGGAAAGTCCTCATCAGGGAGCTCCTCTTTGCTGACGATGCTGCTTTAACATCTCACACTGAAGAGTGCCTGCAGAGTCTCATCGACAGGTTTGCGGCTGCCTGCAATGAATTTGGCCTAACCATCAGCCTCAAGAAAGTGAACATCATGGGGCAGGATGTCAGAAATGCTCCATCCATCAATATTGGCGACCACGCTCTGGAAGTGGTTCAAGAGTTCACCTACCTAGGCTCAACTATCACCAGTAACCTGTCTCTAGATGCAGAAATCAACAAGCGCGTGGCAAAGGCTTCCACTGCTATGTCCAGACTGGTCAAGAGAGTGTGGGAAAATGGCGCACTGACACGGAACACAAAAGTCCGAGTGTATCAAGCCTGTGTCCTCAGTACCTTGCTCTATGGCAGCGAAGCCTGGACAACGTATGTCAGCCAAGAGCGACGTCTCAATTCATTCCATCTTCGCTGCCTCCGGAGAATACTTGGCATCAGGTGGCAGGACCGTATCTCCAACAAAGAAGTCCTCGAGGCGGCCAACATCCCCAGCTTATACACACTACTGAGTCAGCGGCGCTTGAGATGGCTTGGCCATGTGAGCCGCATGGAAGATGGCAGGATCCCCAAAGAAACATTGTACAGCGAGCTCGCCACTGGTATCAGACCCACCGGCCGTCCATGTCTCCACTTTAAAGACGTCTGCAAACGCGACATGAAGTCCTGTGACATTGATCACAAGTCGTGGGAGTCAGTTGCCAGTGTTCGCCAGAGCTGGCGGGCAGCCATAAAGGTGGGGCTAAAGTGTGGCGAGTCGAAGAGACTTAGCAGTTGGCAGGAAAAAAGACAGAGGCGCAAGGGGAGAGCCAACTGTGTAACAGCCCCGACAAAAAAAAATTTCTGCAGCACCTGTGGAAGAGCCTGTCACTCTAGAATTGGCCTTTATAGCCACTCCAGGCACTGCTCCACACACCACTGACCACCTCCAGGCGCTTACCCATTGTCTCTCGAGATAAGGAGGCCAAAGAAGAAGAAGAAGAAAGGCTGTAACCAGAGCAGATTCCTATCCAATCTCATGCCTTGAGGATTGTATAGACAAGGCGGGCCACACGGCCTACCTCAGCAAAATTGACCTTTTAAAAACGTACTGGCAACTCCCCATGACCCCCAGAGCGAGAGCAATCTCAGTCTTTGTCACCCCAGATGGCCTATATCAATGTAAAGTTATGCTCTTTGGTTCTAAAAATGCCCCAGCAACATTTCTGAGGTTGACAAACCAGGCAGTAGCTGGACTTAGCAATTGTGTTGTGTACTTGGACAACTTGATTATTTACAGTAACACCTGGGATGAGCTTTTAAAGCAGATGGAGGCTGTTCCAGGTTCTGAAAAGGGCAAATCTTGGGCTGAACTTAGAAAAAAGCAAGTTCGCTCAGGCCAGGGTGACTTATCTGGGTCATGTAGTGGGACAAGGAACTGTGCTACCCCACAAAGCCAAAGTACATGCCCCAGTCGAATTCCTTACTCCGAAGAACCAGCGGAAAATCAGATGATTCCTGGGGAGGTGTGGGTTTTACAGAAAGTGTGTCCAAAACTTTAGCACCCTAGTGCCTAGTGACATGGACAGAGGCGTGCCAGGAGGCCTTTACAAAATTGAAAGCCATTCTAGTGAATGAGCCCATATTAGCTGCCCCAGGCTTCAGCAAACCTTTTAGAGTGGCCAGCGATTTAGGAGTGGGAGCGATCCTACTCCATGAGGATGATTCTGGAATCAAGCGTCCAATTGCATATTTCTCAAAACAGCTAAACAGACTCCAAGGTCGAGAAAAAAGCCTTGGGTCTCCTAATACCTCTGCAACATTTTGAGAACTACGTTTTCTATGGGCACTGAGAGACCCTTGTATATACAGACCATTTTTCTTTCTTTCTTCTTTTCTTCTTTTGGGCCTCCTTATCTCGAGAGACAATGGATACGCGCCTGGAGGTGGTCAGTGGTTTGTGAAGCAGCGCCTGGAGTGGCTATAAAGGCCAATTCTGGAGTGACAGGCTCTTCCACAGGTGCTGCAGAGAAATTTGTTTGTTGGGGCTGTTGCACAGTTGGCTCTCCCCTTGCGCCTCTGTCTTTTTTCCTGCCAACTACTAAGTCTCTTCGACTCGCCACAATTTAGCCCTGTCTTTATGGCTGCCCGCCAGCTCTGGCGAATGCTGGCAACTGACTCCCACGACTTGTGATCAATGTCACACGATTTCATGTCGCGTTTGCAGACGTCTTTATAACGGAGACATGGACGGCCGGTGGGTCTGATACCAGTGGCGAGCTCACTGTACAATGTGTCTTTGGGGATCCTGCCATCTTCCATGCGGCTCACATGGCCAAGCCATCTCAAGCGCCGCTGACTCAGTAGTGTGTATAAGCTGGGGATGTTGGCCGCTTCAAGGACTTCTGTGTTGGAGATATAGTCCTGCCACCTGATGCCAAGTATTCTCCGAAGGCAGCGAAGATGGAATGAATTGAGACGTCGCTCTTGGCTGGCATACGTTGTCCAGGCCTCGCTGCCGTAGAGCAAGGTACTGAGGACACAGGCCTGATACACTCGGACTTTTGTGTTCCGTGTCAGTGCGCCATTTTCCCATACTCTCTTGGCCAGTCTGGACATAGCAGTGGAAGCCTTACCCATGCGCTTGTTGATTTCTGCATCTAGAGACAGGTTACTGGTGATAGTTGAGCCTAGGTAGGTGAACTCTTGAACCACTTCCAGAGCGTGGTCGCCAATATTGATGGATGGAGCATTTCTGACATCCTGCCCCATGATGTTCGTTTTCTTGAGGCTGATGGTTAGGCCAAATTCATTGCAGGCAGACGCAAACCTGTCGATGAGACTCTGCAGGCATTCTTCAGTGTGAGATGTTAAAGCAGCATCGTCAGCAAAGAGGAGTTCTCTGATGAGGACTTTCCGTACTTTGGACTTCGCTCTTAGACGGGCAAGGTTGAACAACCTGCCCCCTGATCTTGTGTGGAGGAAAATTCCTTCTTCAGAGGATTTGAACGCATGTGAAAGCAGCAGGGAGAAGAAAATCCCAAAAAGTGTGGGTGCGAGAACACAGCCCTGTTTCACACCACTCAGGATAGGAAAGGGCTCTGATGAGGAGCCACCATGTTGAATTGTGCCTTTCATATTGTCATGGAATGAGGTGATGATACTTAGTAGCTTTGGTGGACATCCGATCTTTTCTAGTAGTCTGAAGAGACCACGTCTGCTGACGAGGTCAAAGGCTTTGGTGAGATCAATGAAAGCAATGTAGAGGGGCATCTGTTGTTCACGGCATTTCTCCTGTATCTGACGAAGGGAAAACAGACCATAACCCTCTGAAATTCATACAGAAGTTCAAAGCCACAAATGCCTGGTTATTCTGCTGGAGTTTGCTCCTGCAGCCACTTAATCTAAGAATCATTCACATGCAGGAAAGAACAACATCATCGCTGACGCCTTGTCCCGAGTGTAAACCCCCTTTACGATACGGCCGGGAACTGAGGTTGCAACTGACAACCCAATATATATAACCTTTAAGTGTGAACTTCTATATTTCTTTTTAATGAAAAACATGCAAAGAAAAAATGAAGTAGAATTCATTTTTTTCTCTGAGGGGGAAAGGTGTCATGAACAGATGAGAACCAACTGTAAATTGTGTTTTGTGCACTTGGATATTATTGTCAACCACCATTTTGTACAACATGTTTAAGTTTTTTTTTAACTTCTGTGTTCCACCTGTTAAAATGGAGAAGGGAGTTCAGGTGGGACAGCTACTTGAAGGGGTCCAGTCACAGGACCCAGAAGCCACCCTTTTCAGCCTGCCTGGATTTGAAACTGTAGCAGCTGCCCTTCAAGCTGCATTGATTTCTCTCTGCGTCCTTCCTCAAAGAAGACAGTCTGGAAACAACAAGAAAATTAAAAAGACAAAGTCTGCAAAAACAACAAGAAATCCTGCTTTCTGCCAGCTTTCTCTCTGTCAAAAAAAGTGACTTCAGCTATTAAGCTACCTCCGAGAGTGCAAGAAGAAGAAAGTATAAAAGAAGAGTTATTTCCAACAGCTCCTTCCCTACTCAGCATTTCCAGTCAGTGATCTCCAGTCTTGGACTTTCTATTAATTAAAATGGATTCTAGTTTCAAGTGAAATTCATGTTAGTTTATTGTTAAGCCAATTTTCTATTTAGTAAATGTCCTTGCCTTTTTTATGCCTTTAACCTTTTCTCGTTTGCTTGTGTGCATTGTGAAGTTAAACTGCTTCCTGATTTTAAGAGTGTGTGTTAATAAACCTGATGTTTTTGTTTTAACTTTAAGAACCGTCTTGTTGTTGTGGTCATTTATAAGTCAGGGTTTAGGGAGGGAAAAATTCAGTCACTAATCTGTTTACAGACAGGTGGTTGGAAGCAGAGAGAAATTGTTTTATTTAAAAGTTAAATTAATTAACAACCTGTTTGTAACACCAGGTACCGACCGATATGGTCAATCTCTTTATATCCAAGTAAAATACACCAACCAAGTTTCTTTAATAAACAACAAAATTACCAGTTTATTATAAAACAAGACTTATCCAGGAATGAAGCAAAGCATGAACACACAGATTGAAATATGAAAGTACCCTTTTTATCTTAGCCCCTCACACATGTACACCCCCACACACGCGCACACCCACACACATACACACAAACCCTAGTTAACTGAAAAATAAAAAGATTTTCTCTGCAGAGCACTTTTACAAAATAAAACAACAACAAAAAAAGAATACTTTGGCCAAATACTTCTAACTCTTGAAGATAAAAAGAGAAGATATGGAAGAATGTCAGTTGTCCCTTTTGGTGTGGCATCCGGGTATAGAGAAATGGATCAATGGGATCTTTTCTGAACCAGTTCATTCTGGAGATGTCAAAAAGTAGTCTGGTAGGCTTTCCAGGAGAAATGTGGCATCGGGGATTTCAGTGATGCCACTCTGGATTTGCAGGTTTTTCAAAGAGGGAGAGAAAGATGAGCTGGTGTCTTATCTTATTTACTCCGGACCCTGTGAAGTCTCATAGCATCAGGTCAAACAAAGCCTCATGCTGATTACCACCTACCGTACCCCCTCAGCTGATGAATCAGTACTCCTCCAACACTTGGAGGAAGCCCTGAGGTTGGAAAGGGTGCAGAATGTACTCAGAGTGTGGGACTTTGATGTCCATTACAAGAGTGGCTTGGAGCACCAACCAAGCTGGCTGAGACCTAAAGTACATAGCTGCTAGACTGGGTCTGCAGCAGGTGGTGAGGAAACCAACAAGAGGGAACAACAGACTTGACCTCATCCTCACCAATCTGCCTGTCGCAGGTGCAGCTGTCTATAACAGTATTGGTAGGAGTGACCATCGCACAGTCCTTGTGGGGACTAAGTCCCATCTTCACATTGAGGATACCCTCCATCATGTTGTGTGGCACTACCAAGTGCTAAATGGGATAGATTTTGAACAGATCTAGCAACGCAAAACTGGGCATCCATGAGGTGCTGTTGGCCATCAGCAGCACCAGAATTGCACTCAACCACAATCTGTAAGCTCATGGCCCCGCACTACCTTTACCATCAAGCCAGGGGATCAACCCTGGTTCAATGAATAGGGTAGGAGGGCATGCCAGGAGCAGCAACAAGCATACCTCAAAATGAGGTGTCAGCCTGGTGAAGCAATAACACAGGACTACTTGCGTGCCAAACAGCGTAAGCAGTATGCGATAGAGCTAACCAATCCCACAACCAATGGATCAGATCTAAGTTCTGCAGTCCTGCCACATCCAGTCGTAAATGGTGGTGGATAATTAAACAACTAACTGGAGGAGGAGGCTCCACAAATATCCCCATCCTCAATGATGGGGAAGCCCAGCACATCAGAGCAAAAGATAAGGCTGAAGCATTTGCGACAATCTTCAGCCAGAACTGCTGAGTGGATGATACATCTCGGCATCCGCTTGTAGTCCCCAGCATCACAGATACCAGTCTTCAGCCAATTCGATTCACTCCACGTGATATCAAGAAATGACTGAAGGCATTGGATACTGCAAAAGCTATGGGCCCTGACAACATTTTGGCAATAATACTGAAGACCTGTGCTCCAAAACCTTCTGTGCCCCTGGCCAAGCTGTTCCAGTACAGTTACAACGCTGGCATCAACCCAGCAATGTGGAAAACTGCCCAGTTATATCCTGTGCACAAAAAGCAGGACAAATCCAATCCGCCCATCAGTGTATTCTCAATCATCAGTAAAGTGATGGAAGGTATAGTCTACAGTGCTATCAAGCGGCACTTGCTTAGCAATAACCTGCTCAATGACGCTCAGTTTGGGTTCTACCAGAGCCACTCAGCTCCTGACCTCATTACAGCCTTAGTTCAAACATGGACAACAGAGCTGAACTCAAGAGATGAGCTGAGAGTAGCTGCTCTTGACATCAAGGCAGCATTTGACCGAGAATGGCATCAAGGAGCCCTAGCAAAACTGGAATCAATGAGAATCAGGAGGAAAGCTCTCCGCTAGTTGGAGTCATACCTAGAGCAAAGGAAGATGGTTGTGGTTGTTGGAGATCAATCATCTGAGTTCCAGGACATCACTGCAGGAGTTCCTCAGGATAGTGTCCTAGGCCCAACCATCTTCAATTTTTTTTTTATTCATTCACGGGATGTGGGCATCGCAGGCTAGGCCAGCATTTATTGCCCATCTCTAATTGCCCTCGAGAAGGTGGTGGTGAGCTGCCTTCTTGAAACACTGCAGTCCATGTGAGGTAGGGACCCCCGCTGTGCTGTTAGGAATAACCTGCTAGGAAGGGAGTTTCAGGATTTTGACCCAGCGACAGTGAAGGAATGGCGATACAGTTCCAAGTGAGAATGGTGTGTGACTTGGAGGGGAACTTGCAGGTGGTGGTGTTCCCATGCATTTGATGCCCTTGTCCTTCTAGGTGGTAGAGGTCACAGGTTTGGAAGGTGCTGTCTAAGGAGCCTTGGTGCATTGCTGCAGTGCATCTTGTAGATGGTACACACTGCTGCCACTGTGCGTCGGTGGTGGAGGGAGTGAATGTTTGTGGATGGGGTGTCAATCAAGTGGGCTGCTTTGACCTGGATGGTGTCGAGCTTCTTGAGTGTTGGAGCTGCACTCATCCAGGCAAGTGGAGAGTATTCTATCAAACTCCTGACTAGTGCCTTGTAGATGTTGGAAGGCTTTGGGGAAGAGGAGGTGAGTTACTCACTGCAGAATTCTTAGCCTCTGACCTGCTCTTGTAACCACGGTATTTATATGGCTACTCCAGTTCAGTTTCTGGTCAATAGTAACCCCTAGGATATTGATAGTGGGGGATTCAGCGATGGTAATGCCGTTGAATGTCAAGGGGAAATGGTTAGATGTTGTCTTGTTGGAGATGGTCATTGCCTGGCACTTGTGTGGCGCAAATGTTACTTGCCACTTATCAGCCCAAGCCTGGATATTGTCCAGGTCTTGCTGAATTTCTACACGGACTGCTTCAGTATCTGAGGAGTCACGAATGGTGCTGAACATTGTGCATTCATCAGCGAACATCCCCTCTTCTGACCTTATGATTGAAGGAAGGTCATTGATGAAGCAGCTGAAGATGGTTGGGCCTAGGACAGTACCTTGAGGAACTCCTGCAATGATGCCCTGAAGCTGAAATGATTGACCTCCAACAACCACAACCATCTTCCTTTGTGCTAGGTATGACTCCAACCAGCGGAGATTCCCCCCCCCCCCCCCGATTCTCATTGACTTCAGTTTTGCTAGGGCCTCTTGATGCCATTCTCTGTCAAATGCTGCTTTGATGTCAAGGGCAGTCACTCTCACCTCACCTCTTGAGTTCAGCTCTTTTGTCCATGTTTGAACCAAGGCTGTAATGAGGTCAGGAGCTGAATGGCCCTGGCGGAACCCAAACTAGGTGTCACTGAGCAGGTTATTGCTAAGCAAGTACCGCTTGATAGCACTGTTGATGACACCTTCCATCATTTTACTGATGATTGAGAATACACTGTTGGGGCGGTAATTGGTTAGGTTGGACTTGTCCTGCTTTTTATGTACAGGACATACCTGGGCAATTTTCCATATTGCAAGTTAGATGCCAGTGTTGTTGCTGTACTGGAACAGCATGGCTAGGGGCGCGGCAAGTTCTGGAGCACAGGTCTTCAGTACTATTGCCAGAATGTTGTCAGGGCCCATCGCCTTTGCAGTATCCAGTGCCTTCAGTCGTTGCTTGATATCATGTGGAGTGAATCGAATTGGCTGAAGTCTGGCATCTGTGATGCTGGGGACATCAGGAGGAGGCCGAGATGGATCATCAAGTTGGCACTTCTGGCTGAAGATTGTCACAAATGCTTCAGCCTTATCTTTTGCACTGATGTGCTGGGCTCCCCCATCATTAAGGATGAGGATATTTGTGGAGCCACCTCCTCTAACTACCATGCTGAATTACTAGATAACTGTCATGTGACAAGCCCCCCCCACCCCCCACCCCCGTGGTTTTAAGCTGGTGTTTCTCTGCAGCAAGTAGAGAAGCATCTGAACTCTGACACGTACAGACCTAAGTGTGGGTCCCTCTCTCTCTCCATCTATTCCAGCTTGCAACCCTGCCTGTTGACTGACCACCTCTGCATACTCTGGCTACAATCAAAAACCCTGTTCGAGGAAATCATCCGCATCGCTGTCTCCAAAAGACCCACCGCATCTGTCATCCATCTCTTCAAAATAAAAGCCTCAGAACCACCGAATTCATCTAGAAGCCAGCCGAAACACCAAACTCCACAGACTGTATACCCTTTTTTTCTATGGCCTCTAACTCGACCAATCTACCCTTCCCCACTCTGTAACCTATATGTGTGTGTGTGAACCTCTAGTGTGTGTGCGTGTATGTGTGTGTGCGCGCGCGCGCGTGCGCATGTGGGCATGTGAAAGTTGACGCGTAGTTTATTATTTTAATTAATTCGGTTTAAGTATAAGAAGGTTAACCTATTTCTTTGTTAAACTCAAAATCTGTCCGATTGGTTCTTTTTATCATTTTATCATCATAGCAAGTAAGTAATCAAACACCTACTGAATTGGCCAGTACACCTACTTTAAGAAAGTCTTAAACCTGTTATAGAGGGAAAAAAAGGAAGCCCTTTGACCCCTCCTCACCTGACCAGAACAAGTGGCACTGCTTGCTCAAAGGGGCAAATGCATGGCATCATGCAGCAGAGGGGCTCAGGTCCACTTTGCAGAGTGCCCAATCCCAGTTGAGCTGCTGTGAACAAGTTCAAAGCAAGAGTTCCATGGTTGACTATTTACAAAGTGCTCAGTCTATCCTTCTCAAGAATGGGCCTTTTGATGCATCAAAAACAACAATGGAGAAAAGCAGGGTTTAATAAAAGTGCAGCCGGCCTTTCTGAAGGGACAGAGACAGAATACAGCCATCAAAAATAAATTTAAAGCAGTTTGCTGATTAAATAAATAAATGCCATTCTCTTTGATGAAATCACTGACAGTCGACAGGCCCCCTGATACCTGTATTCTTGAACTGGAGGCAAAATGCAAAAATTATTTGTTAACTTTGAAAACTCTCATTGTAAGTGTTAACCTTGACAAGAAAACCTTTGTAATAAACAGAGCCATATCAAAGACAGAGTATTTTTCAATTTATAAGACAATTTTCAAATTGACACTATCACCAATCTCATTATTGTCATTGGGCTTGATACATGCACCTGTCAGATACATCTGTACTGCATTACTTCAACTTCAGTATAGTGCAGTAGATTACAATTCACAAATTTGTTCAACCCTTCAACAGCATTAAAGTAGAACACTGTATCATGTAACAAAATTACATTTTACAAGCACTACAAAATGAAGAACTGTTAAAGAACTATAGATATAATTTCCAGATTTACTGCTGATTACAAGATAAACAAAGGAGGAAAGGTCAATGTAGATCAAGCCAGTTTATTTTTTTTTAAATAGGATTTTGCGTGCTGAAGCATATTATTTTGCTAATTGTGTGGCTATAGAGAGGGAGGATGGTGGTTGATGGTGATGATTGCTGTAGGGTGAGGTTCTGAACTTGGCTGGGGATGAAAGCATTAGAAACACTCATGTCTGAAGGACTTTGTACAGGGAAGAATAATAATAAAGAAGCTACTGAGTCTAGCCACTCTGGAGAATCTTAGCGAGCAGGAATCATGCTTTATTTACTCTCTAAGCAATGGATGATATGGAAGTGAGCCCAAAGTGACCCATGATAAGAAAAATGAGACATAGTCCATAGTGGTTATCTGATGTTTCTGAGATGGATATGGTAAAGGGAAAAATTGCAAGTCTATGGGGAAATAGGAGGGGTGTGTGTCTAATAGGATAGTTCTTTCAAAGAGCCAGCACAGGCACGATGAGCTAAATGGTCCCTTTCTGAGCTGTAAAAATCTATGAAACCTAACTATAATGGCTAAAGTAGCATTCAGAAGGTCCCAGAGACAAAGGGTTGGATTTTATGTCGCTGGCAGGAGGACATTCAGCAGCATTTTACAGCACTCGGGCAATTAACTCCAAAAGCTGCTGGCCAATCAGAAGACCGGCAGCTCAGCGGTCCCAGCAGGGCTGGTACTGCAGCAGTCACCAGACCAGGAGCATCCATGAAGCCCTGGACTTCAGATAGGTGTGGGCAGGCTCACTGGGGCCTGTCTGACTGGGTGGGGGCATGGGTAGTTGAGGGAAGTGTGGTGGGTGGTGTTACAGGGGTAGCGTTTTTTGCCAGGAGCCTTCTGTGGGCCGTAGATTATCCATGAGGTGGGCCCCCCACCAGGCCACACGAAGGCTGCCTGGAGTTACTGAGCGGCTTCCTCAAGTGGTAGAGGGTCCTCCCGCTGCTGGTAAAATGCTCATGTTTTCTACCTGTATCCACTTTGAAATGTGGGAATTACGCTCACGAAATGAAATTGAGTGAGGCTGACTTGTACCTACAGATAGAGGTGAATACAGCACCTGGAGATGGTATGATGTCAATGATGCAGTAACACATTTTCAAAGGATTGAAAAGGTTAATCATTGTTGTGGTAGTTGTCATGCCACATGAGCACATTGACCATTTTAATTGGTTTATTGCAATCTCTTGTTCATTGGTGGTTGTGTTGTTTCAAGGGAACATCGGTTGTGTAGATCATGATTTTGCACATTGCAGAAAAGAATGTCTCTGTGTGTCTTGTGGCTGAACAACAATACCCTTGGCAATAATGCAGCTAATTTTCTGATGTTATGCTCTTGGCAAGAAAACACTAATTTAAACAGTTGGAAAATCGTGTGCAGTGCTCTCCCAAATTTCTAATATGTTCTCTTAACTAATGAGATTCCCTGCCAGCAACACAAGTCAGGAATTACCCATAATATCAGTTAACAAAAAGTTTAGAGAGTCTTGGCATTTGGTTCTTCCATCACACAAGCCACTAGCAACATTTTGAAAGGACAGCTAACAACAAAAGCTCTTATCCATACAATATTCTAGTTTCATCTTAATGACTGGTTTTGTTTTGACTATAAAATCAGCTTTTGTCCGGTGTGAGGAAGAAATTAAATAGAATTACATAGGATTTACAGCATAGGATGCTTCACTCTGTTTACATCATCTTACCCTATCAATGTATAATCTACAGCCTCTAAGTTTTTCTGTCTTTTATTAATGTTTAAGCTCTAAAGACAAAAAAGGCATAAACTGTTTGCAGTGTTGGACTAAGTGTTGTTGGACCCACACAATGTAAAAAGTTGGAAAAGCATTAATGAAAAGCAAGAGTTCGCTACAAAAAGCTGGCATGATTAACGAAAGCCACAAGCCATGGCTTGGAAAGTCAAGATTGCAGAAATGAAAAGCCTGCTTCATCCCAACATTGGTTCTGGAAAGGACGAGTGGTTTTCGGGACAGTACATAAAAGCAACTGAAAATGCAACATACTTGATAGAAATTGAGATATGTCTCATATGTTTTGCAGTCCAAAAACGGGTGACACAAAGTTGAATTCAGGGGTGTGACATTACATTAAGTGAAACCAGCATAAAATAATGGTAATGATGGTGAGGGCCATTTGCAAAAGGGAAGCAGGCTGCATGACATCTGCCACAAGCCTTCAATGAATCTCAGTTTGAATTCATTACTAATTTGGTCCTGATTGGAATAAAATGATGGACTTTTGCGTGTTTTTGTTACAAAACAGTTATAATTTAATTAAGACTTCAGTTTGCTAATTATACTCATCGCATATGCAATTTTATTTTTAAACAGCCTTTTAAAAAAAATAATCTTACATATCTGTGAGACCTCTGAGGTAAGATAAATAGAAGATTCAGGTGGGATCTGATTGGTAACCATGGTAATAAATATTATCTTCACCATAAAAGCATAGCAGCAAAAAAGTAGCAGTTCACAATTCACCCCTCTCCTGCCTACCTTCTTTCACAAAGGCAATATTTTTGCACATTTTTTACAAAAAAATGGTGTATATGGAAGATTTATTACTGAAAGTACTGAGCTCAGAGTAATTTTGTTCAAACACTGCCAAATATCATTATTTGATTTTTCAGCATTGTATTCTGATCCATTACCCTGGTCACAATTTTGGATTTATACATTTGTAAGTGGACCTTGGATCCTTTACAATCTGGAGTGTACTCTTTTTCCTGCTCAGTGTCTACAGAAACAATTGTGACAATGGAATCATAAAGGCATCCTTACTGTATACACCAACTATTCGAATGTATCATGTCATTCCATTCAATTCTCTCTCTTCAACAGGAAGTACACTCTTCTCAAAATTGAGGTACAGGTGTTTGAACATCAAATAGTTTTCGAGTCATAGAGTCATTTAAATATGACAGATTAATGAACATTACCAGTCCAACATATTGAAAAATACATGTCTCTGCACTCCTCAAATACATAAAAATAATGATGCAATACACTTTCTCTCTTGACATGGGGCTCAAACTGAAGTCTACTAACCAAAAACTCACTATAGCCTAACTTCCCTGGAAAAGCTAGCACTCACATTTCAAGACACAGACCCCTGTCTGCCTGTTGACTGTGAGATTCACTCACTGACTGCTCAAACAGGACTGGCTGTGATCTGCTAGTGTCATTTTGCAAGAGCAAGTTTCTAATTCCCAAAAGCTATTTGTCACAGAGGGCTCCAGCAAATAAGCAGTCCTGCCTTCTTCCGAAAAGGTCTCAATCAGTCAAAAGCATTATCCTAGGCTGGAGTCCACACTTTGACATGTGACCAGATGGCAGTGTACACCCTCGCAGAGGCTAGAACAAAGCAGCAGATGACTGAATTTTTCATAATTACTTCACAACAACAGTTATTCACAGATTACCAATTGCTTGCAAAATTTTACCAAACATAGATATTTCTCATTGCCTGACAATGTCATGCTGTGCAAATTGGATAGGTTAACACCTTAAGCAGGAAGATTTTAATTTTCTCTGTAGCATTGTTATGCACAACCTTGTCCAAAGTTGGATATTTCACATGTTTGCTCTGTCTCGCTATCAATTTTCATGTTATATTTGTGCCTAAGGAAGGCATAATTTCTTTGCAAAAGACTGGCTCATTTACTGATTAGTCTGACTTATAATGACATAACAGTCAGAGAATAATCATTTAATTTCATACAGTGGAAAATATACCCTTAGTTTGTGTATCCTGTTTCTAATCAACAGAGGGTATAGTGCATGAAATACATATCTTTTTATCATCACGATCACAGGACCATTAACTTTTGTACAAATCTGGCCAATTAATATTTCTCAGAAAAGAGGAAACTTCTTCCAAGGAAATCAACACAAGATAGACCATATCCAAAAGGAGTCTTCTCTTTGCAGTAATTTGTCTGCACATCTAATTCTGCATGGCCTATTTTGAGCTATTTTATAGTTCAGTTGTCAAAATAACTAGGAGTCCTGACTAAAATGGTCACCCATTTCTGGTTGCTCTAAAAACCAAAACTGTACTGAATCACAATACATGGTACATTACATAAACTTAGTGACAAATGCAAACAGGTACAAGATGCAGAACAGCTTAGGCCACACCACAGGGTTAAGTGCATTTTCTTTTACATACTCAACTGCACAACTCAATTTTGTCCTTATTCTCCTTTGGTGAATTCACCATCTCTAACAATATCTGAATTTTGAGAATTTACTAAACTGGCTTCCTTGCTATAACCTAAATCAAATTAATGAAAGCTTCGGATATGCTTGAACTAGGTCATGTTGATTCAGAATTTTGCACCCAAGATGAAGAGAGCAGATCAGCATAAATAACATTTAAAATGCAAACACACTTGATAGAAAATCAAAAGTAATTCACATATGGTTAAACAGCGGGACTATTAAAGTCAATCGGTTTCATAAAACCTGACTGGTTATCACCTGAAAAGACAGCAGAGAATATATAATTTGTCTGAACACAGGAAGATATGAACAGGAGTAGGCCATTTAGCCCCTCAAGCCTAAATTAACTGCCATTGTATTAGTTCATGGCTGCTGTACCTCAACCTCATTAACCTGTCTTTGCTCCATATCCCTACATACCTTTAGTTAACAAAAATTTATGAACCTCAGCCTTGAAAACTTTAATTGGCCCAGCATTCTTTTGGAGTTAGAGAGCTCCAGGTTAAGCCTTGCTCAGATCTAAAAATATGCCCATTGAGATTCATAACATAAAAATTATGAACAGGAAAAGGGCCATTAGGCCTAACAAATTGCAGAGATACAGATGTTCCAATGATTTGTAGACTGGGACAGTGGACAGCCAAAGAAAGTCACACTGCTCTGTATGTTAATTAATCAGTTACCTTTAATGATTTAATATTCCACACAGAATCAAAAACATTTACACAAGCATAAATACAGCCTCAAGCAATGCATACAACCTTTAAACCAAGGAATCAATGTTTAGGCAGCAAAGTGATCAGCCTTTGAGGGGCACTGCACTCTTCAGGCTGGATTTTGTGCTCATCCCGATGGCGGGTTTTGTGGCGGGAGGCGCTGCAGAATCAGGGCAGAATCACCCGCCACGAAACTCAATGCTAGGAATCCCGGTTGCGATTCTCCCGGGGACAGGATAGGCCTACAATGGCCTGGCCACCAGGAGGCCAAATAAGAGCCTCAACACTGGGACCTTACCAGTGGCAGTGGAGGCCTCTGTAACACAGGGAGGATGCTTTTGAAAACGAGGTGCCCTCCTTGTGGGCTTTTGGGGGGGTTTCCCTCCTTCATGGGCAATTTGTGGCCCACAGAGGAACCCCACTGGGAACAAATGTAACCCTCAAGACCCCCTTCCCCCTGGGCAGAATACCACCACTCCCATCCTCACTAGTGCTAGTCTGGAAAGCCCCAGTGATTCCGCCTCACCTACCTCTTCTCCAGGGTTCCAGCACTCGGCCTGAGTTTGAGACCTCTGCAGTACCAGTAGTGGCCACTGCTCCTGGTGGCGCTGCTGATACTGCTGAGCTGCTGGCTCTCTGAGTGGCCAGCAGCTCTTGAGGGCGGGATCCCCGTCCCTATTAAGTGTTTAAAGGGACAGGGATCCTGCCTTCTTAAACTTTGACCCGAAAAGACCGGAGGATCGCTTTGGGGTCAGAAAAAATGCAGAGGCAGCACCCCCCCCACAACTTTTCGGCCCCGCACTAGGAGCCCCGCCACCTGCACAAAATCCAATCCTTCTTCTAGTGGAGCCTCCTCCTCTAGGTGGAGCTTCATGCGAGCTCTTGTTGACTGCAATGGGCGTGAATTTTACCATGGGTGCTGGGACACTAACTTCACAATGAAAGGCAGATCCTAAGCCGGCACTTGCTGGCAGCAGGACCGGCTCAGCAATTTTACCAGGCGGCCTCATAATTGGCCACCCGTGGGTCTGAAGGATGGTGGTGGGGGTGGGGGGTGGGGGGGGTCGGGTCCTGATGCTGCCTGTCTGAAGCATCAGCAGTGCCACTGGGAGAGGTGGTCACTGCTGAGGCAGTTCGGAGACCTCAACTTACCCCGACCAGGTAAGTTCATAAAAATAAAATATTCAGGGGGCCAAGGTGGTTGGAGGGGAACATTAAGCTGGCAGCCTCCCCATGCGGCTGGCGGGTTGGGGTGGGGGTGGCAGGTGTCACCCGCTGTCAGCAAAATGCAGCAGCCCCATAAAATGGCCCTTAATTGTGTCTTTAATTAAGCTAATTGGCCGCCTGCCTTCTCAGAGCAGACAGCTGATCCACATCAGGTACTCTCTGCTATTTTACCGTGCCCTCACCTCTGTTCTCGCCACCCGCAGATCAGTAAAATTGAGGCCTATGTCTTTTTATTTTGTTTCTGCCAGTTGGTAGTTAAGAGAACATCTATTTTGCCCAATCACCCAGGGTTGCTAGGCATTAATGATGGACAGTTGGCTGTTTGGTGCGTGCTACCAAATTTCTTGAGAGGTTAAACGAGATGCAAAACTTCATTCACAGCTTGTCCTTCTATTTCCCTTGTTCAGACTATGAAATGCATAGGCCTCTATTATCAATGTCCAAATACTCTACAAGCCTTACTTCCCACAGACATGTCCTGTGAACAGCTAAAAGGATGACTTTACTGGCAGCTTAGGATGGCCACCTAAGTTGTAACTCTGTTTCCTACATTGCAAGGCTTGTGAGGTGGAGACAAAATGTCTGCTCATATTCCAGCAAGAACTAAGATCCAGGAAGTTTCAGGGAACTGCTTAATCTTTTTAGCAAGAAGAAATACTGCTAACTGCTATGTTTGAATGACTGAATGACTGTCATGTGATAGCTCCTCCTATTCTGTGGTTTTAAGCAGGTGTTTTCTCAGCAGCAAAGGAGAAGCTTCTGGACTCTGACGCATACAGACCCAAGTGGGGGTCTCTCTCTCTCTCCATTTCAGTTTACAAGCTTCAAACTCTGCCTGTTAGCTTGCCACCTTTGCATACTCCAGCTACAATCAGAAACCCCATTGGAGGAAATCATCTGCATCACTGTTTCCAACAGACCCACTAAACCAGTCATCTACCTCTTCAACTAAAAGCCTCAGGATCACCGAATTCAGCTAGAAGCCAGCTGAATCACCAAACTGCACAGGCTGTAAACCCCTTTTTTCTATGGACTCTAACTCAACTAATCTACCTTCCCCACTCTGTAACCTATTTATGTGTGTGTGTGTGTGTGAATGAAAGTTAGCACGAAGTTTATTATTTTCATTAGTTTGGTTTAGGTACAATAAAGTCAACTTCTTTCTTTGTTCACTCAATAAAGCCTGTCCAATTGGTTCTTGTTATGATAATTGCAAGTTAGTAATCAAACATCTACTGAATTGGCCAGTACATCCACTTTAAGAAAGAAGTAAACCCATTGTGGGACAAGGAGAGGGAAATGAGGGAAGTCCCTTGACCCCTCCTCACCTGACCATAACATTGTTGTTAAAAGTGTTTATATGTGGTTTACACTTTTATAAGAGATGTCAGCATTAGTTCAGTAGTTGCACTATTGCCTCTGAGTCAGAAGGTCATGGGTTAAAACCTCAATCCAGGATTTGAAGACATAACAACACTACAATGTCAGAGGTGCCAATTTTCAGATGTGACATTAAACTAAAACCCTGTCTGCCTCATCGATGGACAGAAAAGCTCCCATGATACCAATCAAACAAAAGGTTGTGCACAAATTAATTGCGACATTTGCCTACCTTACAATACTGACGTTGTTGTCTATGAAGGGCTTGGGGACATCTTGAGGATGTGAATGGCATTATATAAGTGCAAGGTCATTCTATGTAATGAGGGAATGCCAACTGTTCTCATCTTTGTATCAAAGCACAGCAACTGGTTTTCATGGGTAATTTACTGTTATATTTAATTCTCAGTTCAACATTGTTCTTTGACCCCATTAACATACCACTCTGACACTTCACATTTCTAACCAGCTATATGGGCAGCTCTATGGCACTACTGCCAATTTGTGTCAAATGATGGGAATTTTATGCTATGATCTCACACTGGTTTGTAAATTAGATTAAAACTGTCAAAATTAATTTTAAGTTTTCGATATAAATATCTCATCATTGTGAAATGAACACAAATCAATATTCCAGAGATGAATGGGAGATTTTCCTAACACACTGCACTGACTTGTTGGCATCATTAAAATAGAAACTCATCTCCAATTATTTTTCTAAGTCCTTAGATCCAGTGCCCTTTACAGTAAGTTATTTTCAAATTATCTGTTCACCTCCTGACACATCTTCCTATAATTTCCTTCAGACATTGCAGCATGATCAGAGAGTGTAATTATATTTGAGCCTTTGTAAAATTTGGAACAAGGGTTGTCAAGACAGAGATCCCATTGCTCTTTGACGAAGCATCATGCAGAGCTCAATTGTAGGAAAAGAATGTTGAATATTATGTCATGTGATAATAAGGTGCACTGAACTTCAAGGACAGATGGGGGAGGAACTGGGCGCTGTAATGCTCAACTTTTTTTAGGCACCATGCAGCTTCTGAATGCTTGAAAATAGTGTCCGAAATGTGGACCTACACTTCCACTGGAAAGTGCACAGGATGCCTTCATGATAAAGATGTTTGTGTGCATACACCTAATGACTACCAGCAGCATGCAAAGCAGGTAGATTATGGCGTCAGTTCATGTACACACTGGTTTGACGCCAGTGCTGCCATTTTCAAACTGCAGCCAATGCCATGTCTTAACCTTGCATAACTCAACAGCATTATTTAAAGTGATCATGAATTACTTACAGGTTAGTTGCTGGATTATCTCATTCTGCAGCAGCCCTCTGTGCCACCTGTATTTAATGAGACATCATGGCAAGTCAAGGGTTGGCTAGTGGGCGACAAGGGTCATCCATTCATAACGTGGTGCATGACTTTGATCCGGAACCCACAGATACGTGCACAGCAAGCCTACAATGAGAGCCATGCTGCCATAAGTAACATTATAGAGTACACCATCAGTGTCCTCAAGCAATGTTTCCATAGCCTGGCGTACTCTGGAGGAGCACTGCAGTACTCAGTTGAGTGCATATTAAGATTTTCAAGATGCTGCATAAAATGGCCATTATGAGGGAATAGTTCTTGCCACTACCTTTCAGGCAACAACTGAGGACCTGGAGAACAAGGAGGAGGAGGAGGATGTGCCTCAGGAAGTGAATGAACAGGAAGGGAAAGGGAGGCTACAATGTAGACAGCCCCTGTTACGAGGATTCCAAGTTTTTTGTATTAAAACTTGGGATTCTATATTTTTAAAAACTGAAAAGGATTTCAGTGGACATTGAGACATCTGGAAATAACTGAATTTTATGGATGTTTTGAAAGGAAGTTCAACAAAAGTTGAATGAAAGTTGAACTGGTAAAGGTAAATAAGGACTGGAAAGCAGGTAATTTCAAAGAAACCAGTAAGGGGTTTGACCTCAAAGCTACCCTCTGTTGTGGCAAGAGAGATTTATGACTTGGCATGTGACTTGTTTCCGGAAGGTTTTGGTTTCATTTTTGTACTTTAAAAACCAGTGAGTTTGAACAAAAGCAGGCAATCGGAATTAGATTTTAACCTGCCTGGAGATCAGAAGAAGAACCAGAAAAAGTATTACTTCCCTGTAAAGAAAAGCATTAGCTCTCTTAAAAAGCAAAAGCTTGTATGAAGTGGTACTGTTGCCTCCTGCATTTTCGAAGAAACCCTGAATTTTCAGAGATCTTGCATCTTTGAAAAAAAAAGACCTTTGCATCGAATGTGAGAACTGACACCTTCTGGAATACCCCTGATGGAAGACCTATGTGAAGCCTTCTACAATTGAAGTTCTTTGAATGCCTACCCATCACAGACTGTTCATCAACTTCACCTGGAAAGACTTTGAGTGGCATCCAACTATTCGACTTTGGGACACCTCACCAAACCAAAGATCTTCCTTCCAGATCATGACAGTCTAAGTTTTTTATTGTTCCTTTCATTCTTTTGAAACAGCTGTAACCCCAAATCCCTTTTTTCCCAGTTGACAGGTTTTTGGATATATGTGCGTGTGTGTGAGGGCTAGGAAAAAATAAAGATTTTTAATATCTCAATTCGTTTGTAGATTTACTTCATTATTGGTTAAGACTTGGTTTTATAATAAATGTTTTTTTTTTGTTGATTAAAGAAACCTGGTTTGTGTGCTTCATTCTGGGGACAAATAGAATATCTAATTAGCTGTTTCGGTAAATGGGAAAATTTATTGATATGCTATAACCTGTGGAGAAGTGGGACTGAATTAACAGTGCACTCCTCCTGCCACAGTCACCAGCTTCTACGTGATGAAATAATTAATGAATGATACCAGTAACATCAACCACACCTCCCCATTAACCAACAGTCCCACACTCCTTAACTTTCCTTTATCACTGACCATCACATTGTTCTCTTTCCCACACAAAAATAAAAACCACCAGAAAATGCAAAGTCTAATCCAAATTTATAAATTCAATCATTACAGATGCAGATAAAAATAAATTAATCTCCCATGTGCATTCGCTTGGTGTGTGTTCTGTATGCTATTGCCTCTCCTAGTGCTCCTAAAAGGTGTTTTCCCGATGGCTATGGTATGGGTCGTGGAAGGCTGCTGACCTCCAACTGAGGACACTGTAGATGGCCTTGGAGGGAGACGTGGACCTAGAAGGTCCGGATACAGACTGCACCATTTCAGCCTGGGCTGCAGCAGTCTGAGCTGGATGGCTGACAGGCAATAGCAAGGGTGTTGGTGCAATGGAAAGGGTTGGAACAGAAATGCTGTCATCCTGAGAGACGACAGCAGGTTTGTGCTCCATGGAGCCAGTGCCATTCAAATGGGGCAGCACCTCAACAATCCTACTGATCTGTCGGAGACCAGATTGCTGGGCGCCTGTAATATCCTGGAAGCCCCTTTGAACACTGGTATCCAGAGCCATGATGGTAACAGTTTAAGCTTTCACTGGTGTAGTATTGCAGTGTTTTGAAATTGCAATTGCATTGTGCATTGTATACTCTCAAGGCTGCTTTAGAACAAACAGACTAGCAAAGAGAAAATGAAATGAAACAGAAGAATAAGAGAGAAGCCTTTGTGTTCGGCTGCTGCAGTCCTTATCTCTCTGTCTTTGCCTCATACCTGGGCTACACCTCACTCAAATCCCAAGGACATTGCAATGATGACTGGGTAAAAAGCAAAGGATGAAACAAAAGGAAACATTGCTTTCAGGTATGAAAATTTTGGAAGGTTTTGTCTACTTTCACAGAATTTTAACTCGGAGACTGTGTTAGGCATACATAGTACACTCTATACTCACACACTGATCTCTTCAAAATAACAATCCAATAAAAAACATATAATCTTGGATCACTGCAGAGAAGTTTCCTCTGAAAGGAACACAATCCCAGATCCTTTGTCTCTGCATTGCTGATCAATATGGCATTGTCTATGCATGATCTACCACCTTTTGATGTACATTCAGAGCCATCATCCATATGCCCATGTTGGCAAAAGTACTGCGACATTTTGTTGGCAAAAGTACTGCGACATGTTCAGTACCATTCCCGATTCCTCAGATACTGATGCAGCCCATGTCCAGATGCAGCAAGACCTGGAAAACATCCAGGTTTTGACGGATAAGTGGCAAGTATTATTCGCACCACAAACAAGAGAGACTCTAACCATCTCCCCTTGACGTTCAATGGTATTACCATCGCTGATTTCCCCACTATCAGCATCCAGGGGGTCACCATTGACCTGTACTGAACTGGACCGACCACACAAATACTATGGCTATAAGAGCAGGTCAGAGGCTGGGAATTCTGCAGCGAGTAATTCAACTCCTGTCTCTTCAATGCCTGTTCACCATCTACAAGGCACAAGTCAGGAGTGCGATGGAATACTGTCCACTTGCCTGGATGGGTGCAGCTCCAACAACACTCAAGAAGCTCAACACCATCCAGGACTAAGCAGCCTGCTTGATTGGCACCTCATCCACCACCTTCAATATTCACTCCCTCCATCACCGATGCACAGTGCCAGCAGTGTGTTCCATTTACAAGATGCACTGCACCAACCCACCGAGACTCCTTCGACAGCACTTTTCAAACTCACAACCTCTACCACCTAGAAGGAAAAGGGCAGCAGATGCATGGGAACACCACCACCTGCAAGTGCCCCTCCAAGCCACACACTACCCTGATTTGCAACTATATTGTGTTACTTCACTGTGGCTGGGTCAAAATCCTGGAACTCGCTTCCTAACAGCACTACTGGTACACCTACACCATAGCCGTTCAAGAAGGCAGCTCACCACCACCTTGTCAAGGGCAATTAGGGATGGGCAATTAGGGATGACCCAGCCAGAGATGTCCACATCCCACAAACTAATAAAAAAACACACATGCTAGCAAAGAGAAAGTGAAACTAATTCAGAAGAATAAAGGAGAAGCTTTTGTGTTCAGCTGCTACAGTTGTTATCTCTCTGTCTTTGCCTCATATCTTATATTAAACTCAGCTGAAGCTCACTCAAGTCCCGAAGACATCACAACCACAGCACTCAGGCCTTTGATGGAAGCTGTTTGTGTTGCAATGGAAGCTGTGACATTGGCCATCAGATGCTGCACCATGGTGGGTTCCATAGGTGTGCAGATCAAGAAGACCACCTGTTCCATGTTGGAAAGGATGGGTTCCAAACTCTGGGTAAAGCCATAGGTCAAGTTGGTGCTGAACTCTTCCATTCGCCTCGACATTAGATGATGGCTTGCTGGCAGGCTTTCCAGTGTACTGAGTATTTGTGTATGTGCAGCCATCAGACTTTTTTCTGTAGCCTGGCCCATTGAAATCCATATCTGAGTCCTCTGCAGCAGTACTAGTGTGTAACCTTGCCTCAGGCATATGTGCTATCCTTGTGCTCCACCCTGCCCCTGAGCACTTGTGCATGGTGTCTTAGTACATGCAGATCCCTCCATTGCCATAGTCTCTAAAATACGTGCAGTCTCATTCTTTGAGTCGGTGGCTGCAAGATTGATTGATGGTGTCTCATTATCTTCCCTATCATCTTCCACTACCTCCATTGACTGGGAAGGTTCCAGGTCTTACATATATGAAATGACCGGGACAACCGTTGAGCTGTGGTGAGAAAAGAGGAGAAAGTAAGAAGTGCATTCTTACACTATGTACAGCTTCTGAGTCAGAATAAATAGATTGTGGGATGAAGGAGAAGTGAGATGAGAGAAGGAGCATTAGGAATGCAGATACCCTCATCATTGATCTCTCAACACCTTCAGTGGCTACATCTCAGCGATGCCTCTTCACATGATGGCCAGCACTGTTTCCTTCATGGGAATTAAAAAATGCAGGTGCACTTGTCCTCCACTAATTCTTTCCTACTGCCTCCTGTTATGCCCCACATTCTCCTGCAGGAAAGAGGGAGCTGTGTCAGTGAGTGACCTGCAATATGTCTGGGTGATGTGGCTGTCATGGTTAAATATCTGCTAGTGCGCGTGAGCTTTGAGTTGTGGGTGAGGTAAGGCATATGAATTTTAGGGTTGTGCCCTGATTGATAGAGATTGTTGGTACGTGGGTGATGCGGTTGTAGTGAATTGAGCAGTGGAGAAGGTTAGTGGTGCAATTGGTAGGATATGTCATTTGAACATGAACTCACTCACCTTGTCAGATCATTAAGTTTCTTCCTGCACTGCATCCATCTTTTTGGAAAAAACACTTCTGGCATTGACCTCCGCCGCTATTGCTCCTATTTCTTCTTCAGCTTCTTTCTGGAGAGCCTCCTGCCCCTCGCTATCGGCCCCCCGCCCCTACCCCGAGGATATAGGATGTCTCTCCTTCTGGATACCTCGTCCACCCAGACCTCCAGTGCATTGTCTGAAAACCTTAGTAATCAGTCTCTCACATGTTCATCCATTGTTCAAAGTATCATAGTTCAGAGTGAAATAAAAACAAGAAATGCTGGAACTACTCAGCAGGTCTGGCAGCATCTGTGGAGAGAGAAGCAGAGTTAACGTTTCAGGTCAGTGACCTTTCATCAGAACTCAGTCCAGAGTGACTTTGAAAACCTTGCATCACTTTTTGCACACAGAATATATTTCTCCTTCAAGAGGTGCAAGCTGCCTTTAAGTACCACTAACCACTCATGATATTGCCCCCCCGGCCCGCCCCGCCCCGCCCCCACTGATGCTTGTAACTAATGAACAATGTAGGAATGCCAGCTGCACACAGCAATCATTTAAAACAGTAGGCAGCATCAGTTGAATGTGAACAATGAATGGGCATGAGTTAAATGCAAACTCTGCACCCATATTCAGGGTTTAACCAATTTCTCAACAAACACACCCTTGATTTGTAAGAGCACAGAATGATAATCATGCAAATATATTACACACTGTCTTGCAAAAAGCATGTCACTGACCCATTTACACATCTACAACCATATTTCAGTGAATGTTTGTTATGCTAGGCCTCCACCCTGCCAAGAATGAGGCACATTAATTTTGTCAGGAGCATTGATTTTAAACTGTTACTGGAGTGAAGAAAGGACTTGTTAAACAGATCAGCCGTGGCTGGAAAAGACATTTGCATATTAACAGACGGTTTGGAAGGACAAAGGACGATTCCCTGACACATTCAACCCACAATGGACCTTGATCACCAGCTATTGTGTGTAAGAGAAGCATTCCGGAGACTGCTAAGGTGGTACAACCCAAGGCGTGGTCAGACCAGTTAGTCATATGACTAACCTACTTGGCAACCTGGCTTTTTCTGAATTGTACAAACAGTTTGAATGGAGAAAGCCTGTTTGCTCCTGAACTGAGAACATCTCTCCTGTCTGCTCCCATCCCTTTCTCACAAGCCTCTGAATCCACTGAAGACACATGAACCCAAGAGAGAAAGTCTCCTACAGTGAACAAGGTTTAAGAAGAATACTGGGCCCCAACGAAAAGCAAGATCTACCTACAATCAAGGACTCTACAGTGAGCTCGAAGATCGTAACAAAATCTCTTCACATATTGCCTCAAACTTTTCCACTTTATTTTTCTTCTGCTCTTTTCTGTCTCTATTTTCATGTGTGTATCGCGTATGCATGCTAGCATGGGTGCATCCTGTATCCGTAGGCATTAACCGAGTTAGAGTTTAAGTTCAAGTTTAATAAATTTCAACTTTCAAGCTAAGAAAGCCTGTTTGTGCTGGTTTCTTTGCCTTACAATTGAAAAGCAGTGAACAAGGATTCACCAAAGGGGAGATAAAAACTGTGTGTTTAAAATTAAACCCTGTTACGATAAGACCAGGTGAAGGCTGAAAGGGAACCCTAGATCTCTTTCTCACCAGGTCATGATACCACGTTTGCAAGAATAACTTGTAGGTCTATCATGGCCCTCACATGCAGGAGGGTGTTTTAAATAGGTAACATTGAAAACAACCAAATAATGCTTGTGAGAAGAGGGAGGTAAGAGAAGGAAAGAACTATGGGTGCATGCAGGGGAAGGGCTGAAATATGGCTGAACAGAAGGGCTCTGAGCAGGTTGCTGGAAGCAAGATGGGAAATGATGAGGCAGAAGGATTCAGGATGTGAGCTCCAGAGTACAGAAGTACAATGGCTGAAAAGGCAGTAGTCAACTGTAGTATTAGTAGAGTAACTAGTATCTCACAATAAAACCATTTGAGTAGAAACTCAAAGTAAACATCTAAAAATAAATTCAAAAATTTTGCAACAGCAGAAATCTTTAGCTGGACGTTCCTGAACCCCAGTCTCTATGGGAACATGTAATACCCACAACTCCGCTTCTCTTTCCCAATATCTGAAGCAGGTTTAATTCAAAATAAATATCTTATTCCCTTTGATCATAAAAAGATGAGGAGAAAGGAAAAAATACACACAACATACAAAGCCTCAAATTCCAGTCAGGTCTAAATGTAATTACATTTCTAATATCTCTCAGCCAGCACAACAGCCTCAAAGTGTGTGAAGAATACGTGCGATAAGACCTATCCATCCCAGCATAAATCCCAGGTTTATCCTTTCATATCCATTCTTTTGATAATAAATCCACTGCCTCTTGAAGAAAATTAAAAAAGGAAATTGTTTCATTGGTGTCTAATATAGAGTCTTATTGAATACCGAGATCCAAAACACACCACCAGTTTTGGCTCAATTTATTCTGACTTCATTAAAAAGTCTTTTTTTTTTAAGTTCAGGTGCTAAATCTTGAAACAAGTTAATCAAGCTCTTCTTACACACTCATTCACAGTACATTTATACTGTAACTACCCATTTGAGATTCAAAGCTGCAGCATTGGCTCCAGCCGGGCAGAACTTCATTCATGCTGCCGAGAGATGCAATTCCCTTGCCAAGAAGGGAGAAAGAGCTGTTCACATGCATGCTTACATGTGTGCGCAAAGATCCTTTCTGAGCAATTCAAGTTTAATTGTTTGGAGATGGATTGAAGGGCATACTTTCAACATTTATATTACCTCCTGGTAAAATTATGAAGTGCTCAGCAGGCCCATCTTAAAACCATGTTTGACACTGCATGTGCATAGCGTCCAACTCAAATGAGCTGAGATCCTTCCCAAATGGTTTCATGCTGTATGGCCTCCAGAATCTGACTCCAGAATTACACTGCAACCTACCTTTGCGACAAACAGACTTCCAATTTAATACAAGACTGAAGTTGCAGTATGACCACAGTCTTAAAGGTGCAACTTTCTCCTTTCCCCTTTACCTTGAATGAAATGCTGAAATGGTGGAATTTACATTTCTTTTTGTCATATTCTAACCTATTGAATTGTTTGTGCAGAAATTTAAACATTTTTAAAGAAGACATTTTTTTTATAATTTAGTCCTAAGAAGACCAATCAATTTTTGTACATACCTTTATATTTCTCCCTTCTTCGACAGCACCTTCCAAAATTACAACCTCGACTGCCTAGAATGACAAGGGCAGCAGGTGCGTGGGAACATCACCACCTGCAAGTTTCCTTTCCAAGCCATACATCAACTTAACTTGGAAATATATTGCCATGCCTTCATCATCACTGGGTCAAAATCCTGGAACTCTCTACCTAACAGCATTGTGGATGTACCTACACCACACAGGCTGCAGCGGTTCAAGAAGGTGGCTCACCACCGCTTTCTCAAGGGCAATTAGGGATGGACAGTAAGTGCTGGCCTTGTCAATGACGTCCTGTGAAAGAATTTGTTTTTTAATGCTGCTTGCCACAAAACACAAAAATATTTACCCAACAATGAGGCAACATTAATAATGGCCCTTTTCCAAACCCGAAAGCCGACAAAAGTCAAAGAGGAAAAAGCAGAAAATAGCACTGCTGTTAATGAGCTAAAAATGAACTCAGTGAAGGCCCAAAGAGATTATGGTTGCAGCTTCAAAATTTTATGCTGGATGGATATATTGGGGACAGAAGTGGGAGGAAAGAAATGAAGTTTAATAATGCAACATCATTGCTCATTTTTTCCCCTTATGATTCAAAATAGTGTCAGAGACTGGTAGAAATGGGAAAAGGAATTAATTTACATCAGAACACCCATGAGAGAAAGGGTTATCATTGATAAAGGAAAAAGCTTAACAAGACTTCTGTTTTCACTGGAAAATCCTTTAAGAACCTACTGAGAAAATAATGAATTGAGCCATCTGACAGTCTAGGATGACAATAATACAAGGTGAATCATCCATAAAATTTAAGCACAAATCTCTAATTTTGTCTGGGGAGAGCAGTGATGTTGTACTTGCAGTTCTGCATCTTGCATGAGTGCAAGGTTCCTCTGAATCCCCCAAACTGCTTTGTTGCAGCAGATACCTAAAGCATGATAGACTTAAGATTTCAAGGGCAGACACTTAACATAATTGATTTTAATTCAAGTGAAGTAACTAGCTTGAATCTCAAATTAAATCAGTGGATAAAAATCTGTTGATGTTCTAACCTTGAAGCAACCAGAAATTAGGGCAAGTGTTTGCTGGTCGGCAAAAGCATGGAACTGATTTTATTTTTAAAAAATCTTTTACGTCATTCATGACTCCAACAGTCAAGCTGACTCCTTGGAAAATGTCCAATGTGTTCACCTCTTGTATTGAATTTTGCCTTTTAACTTCAGTTGCTGGCTACAAATTGTTCTGTGCATGTAGGTAAATTGCAATTGTCCATTTCTATTGTGAGATTTACTGGATCTGATCACTGCATGTCGGCTGTAGCAGGTAATGGTTCCTAGTTCAAACTGTGCAATTAGGTTAGTTAAGAATTGATCAGTGAAGACTGTATTTTTGTTCCTTCTCAGTACTTTCACCTCACCTCTACCTTGTTATTAGGTAGACCCTTTTGTTTGTTTAAAGAATTATTTTCCATCTGTTCTTTATGTGTTATTACATGATTATGAACATTTAAATGACAATCAGGAAAACACCAGCTGGTCCATCAAGCCTGTTCCACACTCATGATGGCTGGAACATCAAGACTAGACCCGTTCAAAATACACTCCAAACACACTCTCCATCAAGTGTATCTGATTTTTTTTTCGAAAAGCGCTGAAGTTGAAGAATGGTAGTTATGTTGCCAAAAACACTTGTGTGCATCCTGTGGTGCCAGGTCAAGTATAACACATTAAATCTTAAGTGAAAAAAGTTGCAATACAAAACACTTTGTAAGTTGAATCTAGCCTTTAGAGTAATATTATAATACAAATTATAATAACATACCTTCCAGACCATAGTCAAAAGGCCCAAATGATTACATCATGCCATCTCTGCACTCCATTTTGCATCTGTTCCAATTGGTTGATTTACCATGATTAGCTGCTATACATTTTCCATGGGTTGTACAGGCTGTTTGATACCCATGAAGCTTTGTGGGTCTATCATTCCCTGATGAATTCCTCCCCCTGCCGGACTTGATGGACACCGCACCCTGTGCAGCTGGTGGAGAGAGATCATGGTTACTGAATAGCTGGCACTATCAAAGTTGTTCTGTGCTTGCTGGGTGCTTTAACAAGCAATTGTGGACCAAAGTGTGCGAACTGTGGATTAGACTGGACAGTTACCTTTTAAAATAGGCCTCCCACAAACATTTTCAGGATAATTGATATATTTCAAAAGTGGGAAAACAGCATCTTGTTTAACCCCAAGTCCACATTTATAGCCTGTCAGGGGCCGGTAAACTATTCCTGGACAAATGATTCAATTGCTTTAGTGATGCAAGGTTGGTTTCTACAATTACCTGAACATGGTTAAATTCAGCTCTCTTGTTCCCAAACCCCCTCCCGCACCCAAAATGTAACAGATATTATCAGGGAACAAGAGATATTGCTACCTCCTAAAATTCCATTCTCCCCCTCAACAGCTTCTTAAATTCAATAACTTCCCTACTGCAAGTTTGTTTTCCATGTAACCTTTAATCTCACTTTCTCATTTCCATTTGAAGTCATATTTATTTGGCAGAGAATATCTGTCAAGAATGTCATCCAAAAATGAAATATAGACATCACACTCTGTTTAAATATGGGTGACAAAATTTACAAATATTTAGTACCATAAATAACAGAGGCCTTGAAACATCAATACTGCCTCCATTATATGACAGATTTCAAAGTAACAAGTGATCACTTTGAAAGGTAATGGGGACATTACTCACTCCAGAATCTGAGCATCATTTGTTTATATGACAATGCAATTTGTTATTGCTCACTCTTTGTTTGCTATTGGACAAGGGAAATGTTTTCACAAAAATTCTTATTAGAGTAATTGCAAATTAAGAGCCAAGGCAATATTGGAACACTGAGCAAATATTCTAATTGGGAAGATGTGAACTTGGATTCAACAATCCTCACAGTGACAGATTCAGGCCACAAACAAAAATGGTATTCCGGTCTTTAATCATCAGTGTGAATGCATGATGAAAAATAGGCCTTCAACTTTCTTGTGTCATCATCTACCAATTCCTAACAGCTCATCTGATTTACTTCCTACAAAACAATGCAAGTCAATAGAATACTTTGCATTTGTTGCAGATATACTCTTGCATCCTTTTCCCTTACAAAAAAAGAAATATGCTTTAAAGACTGATCAACTCATTCTAATACAGAAGGAGAGCAGGTCCACTTTCCTTCAGATGTCAAAAGACAACAGATTCAGACTTTATGCCAAATCCATCAACTGTGGAACTACCTTTAAAATTGCCATTTGCCTTCAAGTAACACAGTAAACAGCCAGATGTAGGAACATAGAAAACTCTAGGAAAAAAAAAATCCTTCTCGTTTGCTATCTATCATCCTGGTGGTCACATGATACGACGATAGTGGAGTTGTTCACTGATCGTCGCAATCAATCTCTATTAATTAGTCTACAACAGAGCCAGAAATGACACAAGGAAAACTGCAGTACTGCTTTGGGAATCGTAGGGGCAAAGTCACCTGTCCCTCTCAAATATGCTACACTTAGCTCATGTCATGTCTCAAATTAATCATATACTATATCCCAAAAAGCTATTTTCTGCTTGAAGAGTCAAACTCTCATGTTAAAATGAGAGCATGCAAGCATTTTCTCTCACAAAACAGATCTAAGCATTGCATCATTCTAGTATTCAAAAATACTCCTAAGTGGCTCAAATAGCAGCTTGCTGTGAATCTTCAGACCACTCCTACTAGTGACGAGGTACTGCATTTATTTGCCATTTTCTTTGCTATGTGGCTATTATTTCCTTCCTCACAACCTTTTCAGATTCCCCAGTTGACAGCTGTTTGATAGCCAAGAAGTGTTTTTCATGGGTAGAGGAGTTTTCCTGAGTTTTTACAATGCTTCTGAAGCACTTTAACACCGATCAACTTGTCACAATCTGAGATAGATCCTGAGAGATATGTTCTCTTCCTGAAAAAAAGTACATTCCTTGCACCTTCACCATTTTATCTCCAGACACTTCTGCCCTTCCTCGTCCAGGGCCTGGAGCCAGCAAATTTAAAATCTACATATTCCTTCCAAATGCTCTCTCTCCAGCAGTACTGTGGCCACATAACTGATGAGGTTCGGGGTATGTTGCCTGAGAAAAGTTTTAGATTTTCATTCAAAATGATGTTATTTCACTTCAAAGTTGATACATTTTTAGTCCCAAAAAATGGCATGGAAACAAATAACTTGCTCTCCTGATATTCAACAGGTCAACCAGACTATTGCATCCCCAAAAGCCACCCACAGTCACTCTTAATCCCCGTCACCTCTATTTCAGTTCACAAAGATATTCTTGCCCTCGTAAACCTCATCTCCTGACTTACAGGTGGGAATACTTGATCTGTCATGACACTGGGGGCAGGATTCTTAGGCCCTCCTGGGGATTGGAATAGAGATGGGCGGGTGCTAAAAGTGGCGCTGCTGGCCGGCGTGCCAGTTTTCCGTTGCCGATCCTGGCGCCAATGAGCTTCACCAGGATCTGGGAAGGCAGGCCTCGGCAACCCACCCAATTCCATCATGAAACCAATTAAAGTTGTAACCGAGCTCACTGAGAGCTCGTTCAGGGCCAGTTTTGGATCTTGTTGGGGGCGCATGGGTTGTAAGCTGGGTCAGGACAAACCAGATGTATGGAAGTGGAAACACAGTGGGGAGCCAGTCATGACCGCACAATCAACTTTAGTGGGCCTATAAAAGGGAGTACGGCTGAGAGAGGCACACGGCCATTGGAACATAGGTACCATCAGGTGTGCAGAGGTTGCGGGGAGAGTAGTCTGTTTGCACTCTGGCAGTGCAAGGAATCATCACCCTCCTGACACTAGGAGGGCATATGAGAAGGGGGTAAGGCTTCCAGACATAATCAGGAGTACAGCTGAGCGCAAGGAAGGTAATAGCTGACAATGGGAGCACAATTCTCAAATTTTGGGTTGAATGGCGATGAGGAATGACATCCTCAACAAGAGAGGCAGTGCCCCGGGCATGAAGTGGGCAGTGGAGAGGGAGGAGGGGCAGGAAGGCATCAGAGGCCACACCTTCAACGTAGGATCTACTGAAGACGGAGCTACTTGGATATGTCTGAGAATTAGTTCTGCAGAAGACGGCACTTATCCAAGCAGATAATCACTGAAATTTGTGCCTTCATCGCGGAAGACCTCACAGCCTGCAGCACTGCTCGACTTGCCCTGCCAATAGCCATCAAAATCACTGCTGCCTTGAACCTCTTCACCTCTGGCTCCTTCCAAGGATCAACTGCAGACATTGGTGGTGTCTCGCAAACGGGTGCACACCATTGCATCTTGCAGGTCACTGATGCCCTATTTGTGAGAGCTGGGCAGTACATTCAATTCCAGACAGATAGGCCTGGCAGGTTTCGCCTCCATCGCTAGATTCTTCCAGTTGCAGGCCATCATCGATTGCACTCATGAGACCATTAAGGCAACAAGTGACCACTCTGTGAGATTCATCAACAGGAAGGGCTTCCACTCCCCCAATGTTCAGATGGTCTGCGACCACAACAAGAGCTTCCTCCATGTGTGTGCTTGCTTTCCTGACAGCTGCCATTACTTCTTCATCCTTCGGCAGCCCAGGTGCTGAAGCTCTTCATTCCATCCCCAAACTTCATGGATGGATTCTAGGAGACAAGGATTATCCCTTGAAGAGAAGGCTACTCAACTGTCTATGATACCCCAAGACAGAGACACAGAGGTGCTGCAACTGAAACTGCTCACTAGGACAACCATCGAGCAGGCCATCAGGCTTCTGAAGATGCAGTTCCTGTGCCTAGACAAGTCAGGTGGCACCCTGCAGTACATTCCTTCAAGGGTTTCGCTCATTGTGATGGTTTGCTGCGCTCTCCATAACATGGCCCTCCAGAGAAGTGTACACCTTGAAGAGCGTGAGGCTCTGGAATGACATAGCTCATCATAGAAGAGGAGGAGCAGGATGTGAAAGAGGAGGAGGAAGCAGAGAAGGAGGAGAAAGAGAAAGATGCAGAACACAGAGATGCCCCGGCTTCACAGGGAGGTGGCCAGGGACAGCGCATGACTCATCAGGATGCTGTCAATGTCACGGAACATGTGATCCAAGCAGGTTTCAGCTAAGCCCCTGGAACCCAGGAGGACAGCATGGTCTGGAACTTAAATTCACCTGCCTGTGAGGACACTTCCATTTGAAGACACAGCCTTGAATAGATCAACTCTTACTGCCAAGATGATCCATGCCTGTCCATTGGTTTCACTGTCCCCCCGTCAAGGATAGTTGCTTCCATTGACCACCACTTCCCTCTTTTCCAATGTCGCCATTAAATAATGTAAGCTCACATGTCTGGCGCATGTGTCAATATTTACATTGTGTTGAATAAGAGAAAGAGTGCACATTTAGAAGTAAAATAAATCCCAGTGAACCATTCAGTGCTCTGCCCAATGCTGTTGGCTCCACTCTTGACAATTCTGTGCGATTATCCCCTTGTGGCCTCAGATGAGGTGGAGGCAACCTGGTCGCTTTTCTCTGTTAGCAGCTGAGATGCACGTGATAGATGTCCTTGTTTAGGCATGCCAGTGGGGGAAAATCCAGAGGCTGCTACACCAGCTTCATTGCAGAGGCGGCGCGCATCACTGGACCCTGCTGCACAGACATTCCCTCAGTCAGAGTGGCCAAGAAAGCTGCTGATGATGATGATAATGATGATGATGAGACCCCATGAGGGGTGGCACCCTCATACTCTTCAGTGACTGCCTCAGCCATTGGATGACCCTCTGGATGGCTGTATGGGAGAACCTTCTGGGGTGAAACTGGCATCCAAGCCATGCATCTCTGCGCCACCAGCGCCACTGAACAGTCCATGTTATGGCGTGTGGCATGCATTCTGTGCATGTCAATGTACTAGTCCTGCATTCACTCAGAGCGCAGCCTTATATGGTTCTTCATGTGGTTGGCCACTCTTTCAATGAGGGAACTCATGTATTCAAAGCCCTGATTGGTGGTGGTGCACATAAGCTGAATGGACTCCTCCCATGACTCTGCACTGCCTCAGGGAGCTCTGACATTGGGTACACATCCGTTGCTGCTGATCTAAGTAGAGCCTCCTTTCTCCAAGGGGGACTGTCCACAGTTGCTTTTGCCTCTCTCACTTCCTCCTGCACAGTAGTGATATGCTGTTCACCCAGTGTCACTTGATCTAATTGCATGCAAGAGTCTATGCCAAGGGCTCATTGTCATACAAGCTGTATGTATCAGTGCTGGCAAGTCCTCAACAGCGCTATGGCTCTGAGTCTTGCTGAGGGGTCAGTAAGTATCCTGGGCACACATTCCTCCCATGTTCAGGAGTAGCATGCATCCTCAGGCTCCTCAGCTGGCGTGTCTGCTGGCAGTTGACTACTCAGAGGCCTGTCATGAGGGTCTGATGTTGCACACACCTTGCCAGAGTGAATAAGTTCGTTGAAATTTTTCCAGCGCTGAACCAAGTTCCTCCTGACCACACCTCTGCTACTAACATTCTTAGTAACCGCAATCCATGCCTGCTTGGTTTTGGAAGGTTCTCTTCTCCTGCCACCCTCCGGAAAGAGGACCTCCAGGTCAGTGTCGACAAAGTGACTGCCTGCCCCACCCTGAGTCTTTCTTCTCTTATTATTGCTGCATCCATTCCTTCAGTCAAACGGCAGTCACAATAATTGCTGTTGTGTTGTGTTTAAGTCAGGCCCTCACTTGCACAGTTCCCGCCCCCATGGCCGCTCATTGACCACCAACCCACCTTCCAGCCAGTTAGCAGCCCACCTTCGTGAAAATTACTATTTCCCCCTGGGGTGGGCTTGGGACATGGAAATGACCCCGGTGTCGGTTTTCCAACCACAGAAGGAAAATCAGGCTCCACAATATCTGCTCCTGAAGAGATGCAACAGTGACAGTGACAGTAATAAAGAGCTCGTCAGGAAGCAACACATCAGTGATCTACTGGCTAGGTTCCTTTGTGCAGCAAATAAGCCGTTGTGGTGCAGACCTGAAGCTAGTTGGCCATTTCATGGGCTAAGAGGCGAAGGCACTGAGTATTTTAGTCCTTTTTCCCTCTTGATTTCATCCAACCTGTGACATGAAAAGCAAGGTAATTGGATAGTCTTTGACATGGCTTTTATGACTGTAATGAACAGCGTACACTGAGATCTTGTTTACTGCTTTAAGTTGATCTGCTAATTACCCTTTGTTAGACCAAATAGAAATGTACACATTTTTGCAGATTGACATTCAATTGGATTTTTAATTGACATATTTAATATATCCATGCTAGTATGATAAAAAAGGAGAAAGAGTGTCTTCAAACTGTAACAATTATCTCAGTTATCTTAGTCTGGCCTTGCCAGCAATTAGGTAAACACTGACATGCCAAACTGCTTTTATCATTACTATCATACTTCAAAGAAAATATCAGTCTTGACTGAAAGGTGGTAGAGCAGTGCAGAGAAATGAGAAGACCTCTTTCACTAGGGTCACTATTCATTTTGTTATGGTCAAGTGAGGAGGGGTCGAAGGACTTCCCTCTTTTCCCTTTCCTTACTTGACCACAACAGGTTTATTCTTTCTGAAAGTGGATGTACTGGTAATTCAGTCGAAGTTTGATAACTTACTTGCTATGATCATAACAAGAACCAATTGGGCATGTTTTCTTGACATTAACAAAGAAAGTGGTTAACTTTATTGTACCTAAACTGAACCAATAAAATAATAAACAGCATGTCAACTTACACTCTCTCACACACACAAGAGGTTTACACACATACAATAAGTTACAGAGTGGGGAAAGATAGATTGGTTGAGTTACAGTCCATAAAAAAGGTACACAGTCTGTGGAGATTGGTAATTTGGCTGGCTTCTAACTGAAGTCAGTGGTCCTGAGGCTTTTGGTTTGAAGAGGTAGATGACTGGTTCGGCGGGTCTCTTGGAGATAGAGATGTGGATGATTTCCTCCACCGGGGTTTCTGATTGTAGCCGTAGCCAGAGTATGCTAAGGTGGTCAGTCAGCAGCAGGATTCAAAAGCTTTCAAGCTGGAACGGAGAGAGAGAGAGAGACCCCCACTTAGGGTCTGCTGATGTCAGAGTCCAGTTGCTTCTCCTCTGCTGCAGAGAAAACAGCAGCTTAAAACTGCAGATGGGGAGGAGCTTGTCACATGACAGTCACTCAGTCAGTCAAACACAGCAGTTAGATGTATTTCTTCTTCTTGAGCGAACAGGTAGTTCCTTTAAACTTCCTAGGGCTTAGCTCTTGTTGGGAAATGCATAGACATTTCCTCTCCCTTCTGACAGTTCTTTGCAATGTAGGATACAGTGTTGCAAACCAGGTGCTCATCTTTAGCTGAAAGGATGACTTTGTGGCAGCTTGTCTTTTAAAAATGCCTTAAAAAAAAAAACACAAATTCAGAACTCTAGCCAGGGGACCAAAGAAAATTATCATTCAACAAAACACATTGCCGTAACAATTTCTTAATCAGATACTGCTGGATATTGCCAGCCGCACACAGCCTGGCATCTATTCCATATGTTTTGATTGATGCATCACACTTAAGTCTTGTTCAGGGCATTGACTGCCTTACCCATAGATGGGGAAGGAATGAATCAGTGCCCAAATGAGAGATGAAGTTACAGATGGAATGCAACTCCCAAATTACACACCAAGACCACCAATAAAATTGGTTTATTATTTAGCTTCCTGATTTCAGACTGGTATATCATCAGCACTTACTAATTAAATAATTGTCTTAAAAAAGCAGAACCCTCTTAAATGATGACAGTTTGCTGTGCAATACTAGGAATGAATGCATGACGCAATTTGTATGAGATCCTTCATCTGTTGTAAAGGCCACTTACTTTCAACAGGTAAATGCTTTTGCTGAAATCATGGCCAGAAGAATATCACATGGACACTGTGATGGAATGAAGATCAGTCTTGTTGTGAATCATGAAGAACTCTGATATTATTACAATTTTTCATGGGAATTTGTAAGTTGGCAGCAAGTTTTAAATATTTCCCTTGCATTCTGAAGATAGTGCCTCTTTCTGCATGGGTTGGGATGTGGGAGGGTGGGTAGTGGTTGGCAGTTGGAGGGAAAGTAACATCTGAACTAAATCATTAATTTCAATTTGGGAAGCAGCGGTGGGGATGGGGGAGGTGGGAGAAGGTTTTAACTGACCCCAGCAAGGTAGATTGATCGACAAGTATCACAGATGATTGGCTATAACCTGTTCAGTGTCGCTCAGTTTGGGTCCCGCCAGGGCCACTCAGCTCCTGACCTCATTACAGCCTTGGTTCAAACATGAACAAAAAAGCAGAACTCAAGAGTTGAGGTGAGAGTGACTGCCCTTGACATCAAGGCAGCATCTGACTGAGTATGGCATCAAGGAACCCTAGCAAAACTGGAGTCAATGGGAATTGGGGGAAAACTCTCCGCTGGTTGGAGTTATACCCAGCACAAAGGAAGATGGTTGTGGTTGTTGGAGGTCATCATCTCAGTCCCAGGACATCACTGCAGGAGTTCCTCAGGGTAGCGTCCTAGGCCCAACCATCTTCAGCTGCTTCATCAATGACCTTCCCTCCATGATAAGGTCAGAAATGGGGATGTTCCCTGATGATTGCTCAATGTTCAGCACAATTCACGACTCCTCAGATACTGAAGCAGTCGGTGGAGAAATGCAGCAAGACCTGTACAATATCCATGCTTGGGCTGATAAGTGGCAAGTAACATTCGCACCACACAAATGCCAGGCAATGACCATCTCTCACAAGAGAGAATCTAATCATCTCCCCTTGACATTCAATGGCATTACAATCACTGAATCCCCCACTATCAACATTCTGGGGGTTACCATTGACCAGAAGTAGAACTGGCATAGCCATATAAATACCATGGCTACAAGAGTAGGTCAGCGGCTAGGAATCCTGTGGAGAGTAACTTACCTCCTGACTCCCCAAAGCCTGTCCATCATCTACAAGGCACAAGTCAGGAGTGTAATGGAATACTCTCCACTTGCCTGGATGGGTGCAGCTCCAACAACATTCAAGAAGCTCGACACCATCCAGGCCAAAGCAGCCCGCTTGATTGTCATCTCATGCACAAACATTCACTCCCTCCATCACCGATGCACAGTGGTAGCAGTGTGTACCATCTATAAGATGCACTGCAGCAATGCACCAAGGCTCCTTCGACGGCACCTTCCAAACCCGTGACCTCTACCACCTAGAATAAGGGCAGCAGTTGCATGGGAACACCACCACCTGCAAGTTCCCCTGCATGCCACACACCATCCTGACTTGGAATTATATTACCGTTCCTACACTGTCATTGGGTCAAAATCCTGGAACTCCCTACCTAACAGCATTGTGGGTACCCGACATGGACTGCAGCGGTTCAAGGTGACGGCTCACCGCCACCTTTTCAAGGGCAATTAGGGATGGGCAATAAATGCTGTCATAGCCCACATCCGACGAACGAATAGAAAAAGATGATTTGTACTATCCAGTCTACACTGGGGGAAATGGGAAGCGATTAGAGAAGCAAAGGAGAAAACCCATTGATTGTCTGTAGATGTACACCTTATTTACAGAAATTCTCAGGCAGTTTCTGCACCTGTGAGCACCTCCTTGTTTGGCAATTTGGCATAATTTGAAGGTTTTCTTCATGCATCCTCCCACTCTGCATTGCAACATCAGGAGGAGCTATAATTGAAACCCATTATTCAGTTTTTCTAAGTGCATCTTTGCCAGGCAACTAACAATCTCTTGCTATTGGAACATTGCTTTTTAATGTACAAATTGTGTATCACTAATGTTGGTCCAATCTGAAAGCCTTATATCACACTGATTGCCAGAAGGTTTGATTGTTTTGTAGCAGATTTCATACATTAAGTGAAACACTGAGAATTACCTTTTTTCTATTGTTTTCACTTTCTGCTACTTCTAATTCTTATTAAAACACAATTCATTGTTTGTTCCCTGGCATGCATTTTTTCAGTGTTATTTGCCCTGTCAATGGATGAATCAGGTATGTATGGCGGTAATCCTTACTATTTCCAGTGGGAACTCACTGAGAAAAAGGTTCGTTGTTGACACTGTGGCCTGTTTTCCAAGTTTACCTCATGAATAAGGTCACGAGGAATGTGAACTTCCTGTGAGAGCAGATCTTTGCATGAGGCATGAGAATGTCTACCTAGAGTATACACAGATCGTAAAAACATTTTAATCAACTTGTCACCAATATTGTAGAGTGAATTTAACCTTCTTTCCTTTAGTCCAACTCTGGGCAATGACATAGAGCAACATTTTATAAATCGTCTCTCCACTCAAGTCAACATCAAGCCTAGAATTACTTCCAAACATAAAACAGAATACTGTTTGGGAAGCTGCAGTTTCAGAGATAAGCTACAGCAACAGTAGCCATGCGATTCAATAGAGTAGTGTGCAGAATTCAATAGTGCAAATGAAAGAGTAAATACATGGGACATGTATCATCTTTAGAGTCACTGAGCCCTAGAATTGTTGTTACATTGACTGCATTTTGGGAAGTTAGTCATGTTAACTTTGATAGTGCTGCCTGATTTGCAGTACTATTGCAGTATAAAATTCATCAAAATTTAAATAAAGTGTATTTATTTGCCATATACATATCTCACATATATATTTTATTTCCCTTGGCCAAAATTACTTGTCCTTGAGGACTACTATTTCTCAATCATCCAAATAAATAACCATCTAAAGATCAATTTAAACAGTTTAGAAATCTCAGGAGAAATGAGGTAGTTCAACCAGGTCTCTCAACTGCTCACACCTTTCTTCAAATGGGCAGTTAAGTAAATGGTGAAAGAATTGATTGCAAAATCAAATACGGATTGAAAAATTATCTCACCAGCTGAGGCATCTTGGGCTAAGGGGACTTCACTTGCTGATTGAATTTAACATCAGCTGTCAACTATTGCAATCTGTGAAAATAACCATTCAACCCTTCACCATCTACTTAAATATTGGAGGAGTGTTTCTGAAATGTAAGTTTAGACGTGGTTCTATGTTTGTTAAAATACTTTTGAACTCTGATCACTGAATTTAGTCAAGCAAAGGTAATTCTTACCTGTAAGTATTGTGCTTAATGCTGCATTTATATTGCAGTTCTAGAATATATTTTTGTATCTGAAACTCTGAATTCGGCCCCGTCAAGATTGAGGGATAGTTTTCAAGGCACCAGCAGCAATAGCAGGAAAGCTGATGTTACAGTCACAAACCCTTCCCTGATATCTCAAAGAGATCCATACGGGCCAACAATGTGAGTAAAGACAGAGAGTTAAATCCATCCAGGACCTGAAGAAAACGGCAACCCATGGCTTCCAGAGATTTTTCTGCTCCATGCCAGTGGTGCCGGAAAGTAAAATATGATGTTGTCAGGTAGGTCACAATGCCGCTAGTACCAGCTTGATCATATTGCAGCATTGCCCTGCAACAAGCTAAGCTACAAAGTAAAGCACAATTTGATCGTGAAGAGCTTGGGGTCAATTCACCTGATGCTTACAAAAGAATCAGTAAGCTTACAGGCTCCTAAAGACAACATAAGTCAAATTCTGTTGGTAAACTTTTTTTTACATTCAATCAATGGATGTGGTCATCACTTGCAAGGCAAGCATTTATTGCCCATTTTTATTTGCCCTTGAGAAGTTGGTGGTGAGCTACCTTCTTGAACACAACTGAGTGATTTGCCCCATTTCAGGGGGCAATTAAGAGTCAAGCACATTGTTGTGGGTCTGGAGTCACATATAGGCCAGACTGGGTAAGGACGGCAGATTTCCTTCCTAAAGGACATTAGTGAACTAGATGGGTTCTAAGGACAATCCGGTAATTTCAATTCGCCATTACTGATACTAGCTTTTTATTTCAGATTTATTAATTAATTACATTTAAATTCCACCAGCTGGACTTATCTCTCCAGATCAATAGGCCAGGTCAATGATTTACTAATCCAGTAACATAACCATTACACTACTGTACCTGTGCTGCATGATTTATACTGATGTTTTGTGAATCAAGTTCCATCCACTGGTTTATAGTGACTGAATAAATGAGATTGAGTATTTATTACTTTGGATTCTCCAGGATTTTGATTGCTTACTTCAGAAATCCCACACCAAATTGCTAGCCATATTTGCTATGAAACTTTTCCTTATTCATTTGTGAGGTTTGAGTGTCACTTCCAAGGCCAGCATTTATTTCTCATCTGTAATTGCCCTTAATTAGAGATGAGCAATAAATGTTGGCCTTACTGGCAATGCTCAAATCTCACGAAAATGAATTAAAAAAAGTTTCACAGCAAACTACAAATCATTGGCCTTGGGAATGATGCTTGTTCTAGCAAAGTCTGAGGGAGATGGGCTCAGAAAAGGGACAGTGGATATGGTAGGGTGCTGAGATAAAAGGGAGATACATTCAATGCTAATAAAACACTGCTTCTGATTCCAAACAGAGTCAGTGATGAAAGTTGGACTCATTCATCTGGTCAAATCACAAATATATTCCGAGCTTTCATTCCAAATGTTATCTATATGCTGAAAATGCTGTCACGCACACAAAAGACACAAGCTTTCTCTTAATTATTCGTCTATTTGGGAACCGAACAGAGTTGTTGAATAAAGCATTGATCCTGTTAGGCATAACTTTCAAACCAGGCCCAACAATATAAAGTAAATTAAAGAAGGAACACTCAAAAGCTTAGAAAGGAAATCAGATTAAAAATGGATTCTGTATTCAAAGGGAATATATTGAAATCATTGAAGGAAAAAAATCTTCAACCCCTTACAGTGTGCAATAAATCATACCACAAAAAGAAAAAAAAAATCCTAAAAGGTTGTGCTGATTTTACAACAGCAGTAATGTACAATTTCAGGAGGCATCTTCATTAGCACAACAGTAGGGTCTCCTCTCTGCTTCAGCCCATTCACAATTAAGAAGTTAACCAACATTGGTTTGGTATATTTAGTTTGTACTGGGTGCAATCCATTGAAGTTAAAAGTAAAGCCAAATTACAAAAGAAACAACAAAGTCAGATGGAAAAGAGGGGACATGTTAGTTCACAGGATTACCAATCATTGCCCAAGCACATTGCCATCCTCCCCAAAGCAGCACTTTATCTGCCATCGCCTCCTCTGCTAACAGTAAGTAAACAGGAAAAAAATATTGAAAATAGTTTCTCCAGAAATAATAGCTACTGTCATATTACTGGTTGCTGATAATTACTGTATGTGGAAATCCATCCTTTGAGTTGAAGGATGCCAGACCATTAGCCTCTTATTACAAGTAACATCCACTGCCTCTGCTCACAGCACTGGTTCACATATTATTATTATTATTATTAAGAGTAGAAATCATTCCTTTGAACTAAAGAACAGCAGTCCATTAGCTCATCACTAATTGCCCCACACCCATGTATGCTGAAAGATAAAATTTCAACATCGGCTCAACGTGAGTTGTCATTGCTGTGGAAAACTACCAGAGTGCAGTTATTTCAGTTTTTATTACCAGTCACTTCAGCTTCAAGTAGACTCATATTAGTCAGCCAGCCATTCGATTGACTTAGAAACTGGATGATTATTAAAAACAACCTTCTTTCCCATGAAGGACATTGGAGAGATGAATTGTATGTTACTTAAAGCACTGAAACCTGAATGAACTTCCACCTCAGTGTCACAGTCTGAATTGAGCAAAGGGACTTCAATGTTTAATATCCTTGTGCTCTGAGTCCAATATCGATCTCCAAGACAGCCCTATCTACTCCATTGGAATAGTTTTCTGGCAAGCACAGTGTTAGATAGAGGGAGATAGAGAGAGAGAGAGAGAGAGAAAGAGATAGTCCCACTGGGGTTCTGCCTGGTTAGCACATGAAGCCTCTGCTTTTCAAGGTCTCAGTAGCCTGTCTGCTGCGCGTAACAAAACTCACAGTTATACATAGCCTGAGGAGACAGTCACATGGTTCTCTCAATCCCTCTTTGTTTTTCATGAGGTCCAAAGCCTAAAACCCAAAACCTCTCTTAGGTTGTATTGTCAGTGTTTATCTCCTGGAGGGACGTCTCCACTTGTGAACGCCTCAAGATGGCTTTGAATGTCCCGTTAACGAGACTGATATAGATAATCTACTTAGTTAGACAAAGCATTGTTCTGGATGGCCTTCTTGTTACATATGCATCTCCAATTTGATGTTCCGGAATGTGAGGTATTTCAGGTGCAAATTGTGGTTGTCATCTTGGCTGGCAGTTATTTTAAAAAAAGGTAACAGTAGGATCCCAGCTCCTTTTTTTAAATTAAAAGTTTAATGTAAGTTTCCAACTCATGAATTTTAAAAATCCTCCTTCGGCATAGCGGCTTTTCTTGACACTGCACACCTGACCGAGGAGGAAAAAGCAGATGCAGTGGATACTGAAACAAGTAGACTTGAGAAGGACTTTGATTCTGAAAGGCTGCACAAATGTGATGAACAGTATTTACAAAAATAGGATGGAAGAACTGGCCTTTGGAGAAACAGTACAAGGAACCTCCTGACTGTCAATACCCACAGCAGGAAGACAGGTAGTGGTGTTTCTTGTTCTGTTTCTGCATTTTCCAACTACCACAATAAAGAATATGGTCGTTGCCCTTTTCACAGTGGAAGTTGCTGTTGAAATGGTAGTGATAAATTATAGTTGAGCTTGAAGATGACATTTATGAGAAGTAAAATTGGCAGTGGCAGGATAGTTGTACATGATGCACTTTCAGTAATGCCAAAAGGTCAGACTAGTGCTGTCGTGATTTGGTTTGGGGATAACAAGGTGTGTGCCACTGCTGCTATTAGAGTCACCTTTTGCTCAGTCTGTGTGTTGTGATAGCGCAAGCCTACATGCCCCAGATTTTCCTCATACCTCTCCACTTTCTACCACTCCCCAGTGAGTCTTGAGCCCATTCCCCAAATACTGCACTTCAAAATGCCAGTTGTGATGTAATGAAGGCTTATATTCAAATTGAGGTTGTAGATGAGGAAAGCATCAAAGCCCTGAACCTCATCCAAGGTATGTCTTTCTCTCTTACCAATGGCGCCCATCTGATTGCACATTTTACCACATCCCCTGCCTAAATCGCTACACTTAGCACTCATTATATATCCTCCAATATCCTTTCCTCAGTTTAATGTTGCACTTTCCACTATCCTTCCCACCTCTGCTTCACAATCATCACATATTACCACAGGCCATCCTTATAAAAGGCTCCTCACTTCTGTTTTTATTCAGCTTTTGGACTGAGCAACTACAACCTGTGCTGAACTCTAAATGCCCCATCTCTTCTGAATTATCTGCCCTCTGATCCTCCCTCAACCTCATCCCTTTATCTGTGCAAACTCTTCCAATTTTATACATGGAAACCAATCATGAGGAACAATTTCACCTCGCTGCTCCTCAATCCTTCCAAACCCCATACTCAAATCACTCAATCATCTCCCAAATCTCTCTCCAACAAACACCAATCCCTCAGCAGACTAATGTATTTCTTCAAAGAATTGCACCAGCGGCTGCCTTGGAATGCAGTTCCTCAGCATCCAATTTTCCTTTTCAATTCCATATCATTAATGCTATCAAGTTCTTTCTTCTTTCAATAATGCTTCCTAGTCTTTTTGGAGTCACTATCAACTTACACAAAAAAAAGATCACCCTTGAACCTTCTACCCTTACAACTTGCTACTCTATCCTATCCTTGCTTTTATCATTTCCACCTAAGCATAAGCCTACCTGTATGATCATTCCATATTTTGAGTCCCACCAAACCAGTTTTTCCCCAATGAGCCCAAAGGCTATACTATTCCTATTCAATTAACCAATGGTATCTTTCAACTTTGTAGCTTACTGCCCCTCATTTCCCCCCTGCATTTGGCACTGTTGACTAATCTCCTTTTACCACCTCTCCTCCATGGTAAACTTCAATGATTCCATTCCCTTCAATCCTACCCATTGGGACTGGATTGGGGCACCTTCCCCCACAGTTTCATGCACCTTGTTTCTCCTCTCATGTTCACAATTATCCTCGGTGAGCTTTACAGTTCTACTCTTGCTTCTCTCCAATTTGTGTTTGCCTGAAATCAGTTTCCATATATATACCAATGGAACACAACTGTATTTCTGCACCATCACCCTGGTTTTGGCATACAATTTAACTGCCTGTTAGACATCAAGTCCAGGCTGAGGTATCCTTTTCCAACTCATCAACAAAACTGAATCTATCTTGTTCTGCTCTTCCCAGTGTCAATAGACCTCAAGTGCCAATCGCTTCAACCTCAGTGGCTGCTTCCTCTTCCTGGGCTTGTTACTGTTCAATCTCTATATTGTCTTTAAGAGTGAGCTGAGATTCCTATTCCACATCCAGTTTATTGCCAAGATCATGATTCCACCTCCAAAACATTGCTAACTTATGACCTCACCTCTCCACTGCTGAAAACTTTCACCACATTCTTAGAATAAATTTTCTTCTACGGACTCCCTAGCTTCACCGATTTTGTCTTTCACAAACCTTGGCCAACCTGTAATTGCATGGCTTGAGTCCTCTCTCACAAAGTCCAACACTCCTTTGATTTCAGACCTTAACATCTCCACTCTCTCTTTATATGCTTGATGATCCTGGTTCTTGTTTGGAAAAAAATACCTCCACCCTCTTTGGGAAATCTTCAACCATATATAACAGCTTGCACTATTTGTTCTGCTTAATTCATATTGCTAATTGTACCCTCTCCTGTCTACTGTTGAAGCTGCCTTTCTTTTCTCTCGTAAGTTCCTGATTGCCTGCGCATACAATAACATTCAGTGACATTTGAATACGCAAGAAATGCTTATTAACATCTGAGCTTTCGATGTAGTTGGTATAAACCATTTATTCCATCATAGATTAAACCTGCAGTGGTGAATGGTCTTTTATGGAATTACACCAATTTTCATGATGTATGCAAGAGAGTGCATCTCTCAGATTTGAATCTGCGACTAATGGGACTCTGAACTTTGTAATTGAAGTCTGCGTCGCAGATAGATTAGCCTCACAGAGATGAAGCACTGCTTAATAATCAACTACATTGATTGGATTGATAAATCAAATCTGCTGTACTGTGAAAAATTTCTGCTCTGGGTGATGATACCAGACACTTATAGCAAGTCCCCTAATATGCACTAACAGTATTCTACTTCTCATTAAAACTGGCACTAAATGCAGTGCAATTGTACAGCAGGTCCGTGCACTGACTTCCTGTCCTTTGGATTAATTAAACAATACCACAGAGGCATCACACATCGAAAAGACAAGGAAAAGGACAACTTCCATTCCCCTAAGTAATGAACTTAATATAAAATATATATATATATTAATTGTGCCCACTGTTCACAGTTAGCAGTCAGGAGCACCCCAATCTCATGCTTCTGTATTTGACATTTCACAAGATTCTACCATAAATCTTCCAGTTTTATACATACACACACAGGCAGACACACAGACACAAGTACACACAATGGGGACCACTCTCGTTTTTTTTACCTGTGAGCTGGTCCAGATTTTATTCAAAACACAGAGTGAATGAGACAGATACCTTTACCCTATCTGTAGGGACCTTAGAGGTCTTAACATGTCTGGATTTGGACCCTTACTCTAAGCGACTATGAATCAGGCGAGACAAAATATTCTAGTGAAATACAGGTACCCTTTTATTGATTACCAAATATAATAGTGATACAACAATATTCTCAATCAAGCCTTTTGACTTTGCCTTTGCATGGGAGTGAAATCTGTCGGTTAGTCACTCCACCATTGTCCAAACTCTTCACCTCTTCTGATGGTTGACTAGACCACCTGTTCCTGACTGCAATGCCGATCTCCAGGGAATCCTCTTATGTCGATATTCCCACCTTTCGTAGGCCCCTTCTGACACCTGCTCGTTTGATGAGACCATGTTCTTTTCTCACTTGATTAAGTTATCTGATTTTCCTCACTGAGCACTGAGGTGCAGATGCATGGGATAACTCCTTTTCCTATGTTCCTGTAGTTCGTTGGAACAATCAGTTCTGAAATGCCTGCATGTCTAGCAGAGCACTCTTTACCTTGGTCTCTGTCTTCCTGGTCTATGGCTGGTGATACACCTCTCCCGGCTCAGGCTGGATTTGTGGTTGTATTGTTGTAAATAAATAAGACAATGTTTCTGTGACCACCTTATTCCGGTTACCCATTAATAACTGAAAAATCTAATCAATTCAACATTCACCCCCTCCCAATTATCCCACCAACACTTGCAAAATTGCAGTCATTCTAAAATCTGATAAATTACGATTAGGCCATTAACTTAGAATCATAGAATCATAGAAAGTTTAAGGCACAGAAAGAGGCCCCTTGGCCCATTGTGTCTGTGCTGGCCAAAAAACGATCCATCTATTCTAATCCCACCTTCCAGTATTTGGTCCATAGCCCTGCAGATGATGGCACTTGAGGTGCATATCCAGACTCCTTTTGAATGAGTTGAGGGTCTCTGCCTCAACGACCCTTTCAGGCAATGAGTTCCAGACCCCCCACCACCCTCTGGGTTAAAAAGTTTTTCCTCATCTCCCCTCTAATTTTTCTACCAATCACTTTAAATCCCTTCGTCACTGACCTCTCTGCTAAGGTGTATAGACCCTTCACCTCCACTCTATCCAGGCCCCTCAAAATTTCATACATTTCAATCAGATCTCCCCTCAGCCTTCTCTGTTCTAAGGAGAACAACCCCAGCCTATCCAATCTTTCCCCATGGCTGCATTTTTCCAGTCCTGGCAACATCCTCGTAAATCTCCTCTGTACCCTCTCTAGTGCAATTACATCCTTTCCGTAATGAGGTGACCAGAACTGCACACAGTACTCAAGTTGTGGCCTAACCAATGAGTTATACAGTTCCAGCATAACCTCCCTGCTCTTGTATTCTATACCTCGGCTAATAAAGGAAAGTATTCCATATGCCTTCTTAACCACCTTATCAACCTGTCCTGCTACCTTCAGGGATCTGTGAACATTCACTCCAAGGTCCCTCACTTCCTCTACGCTTCTCAGTATTTTCCCATTAATCGTGTATTCCTTTGCCTTGTTTGACCTCCCCAAGTGCATCACCTCACACTTCTCCAGGTTGAATTCCATTTGCCACTTTTCTGCCCATCTGACCCGACCATCAATATTTTCCTGCAGCATACAGCTATCCTCCTCGCTATCTACCACACGGCCAATCTTTGTGCCGTCTACAAACTTCATCATGCCCCCTACATTTACGTCCAAATCGTTAATATATACCACAAAAAACTTATGCCATGCACAATTGTAAAATATTAACGTCCTGACAATTGCAAAAACCTGAAAAAATATGGTAACATTCTAGGCTCTGGCCTACAACCAAGTCTCCCCACAAATGAAAAGATTCAGGTGCTCGGAAGTTACAGGTCTTGTACCAGTCATTGGTATTGTCACCAAGTAATGAATTAGAAGTGTCTTTTCTGCCTTTCACTGAACAAAGAAATGAGTTACTGCCCAACCGTGGTCAACTCATAATGCCCTTGGGGCAACTAGGGATGGGCAATAAATGCACCTTGCCATCCTTACCCACTTCTGAGAACAAATATCAAAGCAAATGTGACACACCATCTATATCTTCAACCAACTTGGTTCCATCTAGTCAGACAAGAATAACTCCAACAACTGAGGCATTGCAAGTTGGTTTACTTCTCCTTTGCACTCTCATGTTCAAAGGAGAGACATAATCTCAGATCAATCCCCCCTCCCTCATTTCTTCATGGCATTTCTTTGAGATAAACAAAATCCTGTTGCAAGTTCCGTTAGAACTGGCTCCACCCTCCTTACTGATTTATCTCATGTTCTCTTTCACTCTTGCTATTTCATTCACCATGTTTCTTTTTTGGGGAGGGAGAGAGGGGCCGAACACCTACTGGCTATTACAGGTAACCAAGCAAAAACAGAGTCAGCCGAAGTCTGGCCTAATGCCATTATTTAGTGCATAAAACTAACTTAACATGAAATTAAAGACTGCAGCAGTATTATTGAAAGACTCTGAAGTAATTCAGTGCATCTCTGGTGTATTCAATTGGATTGGACTTGCACAATTTGATTACTATAGATAGAACAGGAGGGAAATGATAAAATGACCTATTCCTGAATGACGTTTGTACAATTGTTATTGAATTTTCATTTTAGAGTATCTATTTACTAAATGACCTCTGAGGTAGTCAATGCTTAAGCAATTTGTATAATTTGTTGCTTTTGTAAATAAAGAACCCAGTTTACATTATAAAATGCTCTAACTTTTGGCAAGTGCATCTTTTTATAATCACTTACCTCCCACATGCTGCACAACTGAATAGGCTCAATTTTCCTGCCTAACCTCGAGACACTAATTCGGAATTTAAATTTTGAAAGTTAATTACCCTATGGATTCAAAAAGATACTGAACTCATGTGCAGTCGATGTATGAGTGTCTACCTGGCTAAATGTCTTTTTTCTCGATTATTACTTAGCTGTTTCACTGCAAAGGTTAGTCACCAGCCTCACAGAGAATTAAAAGCAGATTAAAATCTTCAAGGTTGAAGCAAAGTGGGTTTTTCTGAAGGATCGGTCTAACAATAATAGTCAGTTCACTTTGCATGAATAACCTAAGAGTGAAGTCAGTAGTGAGACATATCAGTAATGAGGTAGGAAAAATATATATCCTGTAGTGCACCCTGATACCTGAAACAAATAGTTTTTGCACTGTAGGATAAACACACTGTCTTTCCTAATATATTATACGCTGTTACGACCAGGTGAGCAATGTGTCTAGTGGTCGCTTGCTGTCTTCACCTGGTCTTACTGTAACAGGGTTTAACTTCAAACACACTGTGCTTTGAGCTCTCCCCTTGTGAATCCTTGTTCACAACTTTCCAATTATAAGGCAAATAAATGAGCCTAAACAGGCTTTCTTTGGTTTAAAGCAGAAAGATTACATTTATTAAACCTTAAACTTAACTTTAATATGGTTCACGCCTATGGATATACAACGCGCTCACGCTAACATGCACACGCAATTTAAACATGCAAAATAGGGACAGAAAAGAGCAGAAGAAAAGATAAGTAAAACAGTTTGAGGCAATATCTTGTTACTGTTTCTTGAGCTCGCTGTGATCCTTGATTGAAGTTATAGGCTTGCATTTTGTTGGGGCCCAATAATCTTCTTAAAACTTTGTACACATGGCAAAACTTTCTCTCTTTGAATTTCAAGTGTCTTCAATGGTTTCAGTTCCCTGAGAGATGAGCAGGCAGGCAGGCAGATCTTCTTGCTTTAGTTCCAGGAGAACATGGTGTTCTACCTCAAATCCCTTTGTCTGAAGTTCAAATTTAAAAAAAACACCCAAGTGGCCCAGCAGGCTAGTCATGTGACTAGCTCCTTATATGGAACAGTCTCTTCAAAAATCCTTTGTGGGAAGTGCAAATTCTCTGCAACAGCCATAGTCATGTGACTAAAACTGGTCTGACCACTTCTGTGTACTGAGAAGCAACTGCTGGGCCCCCATTGTTCCAACATTGAATGGTATTATAGCAAATGTCCTTTCACCCAGGGCTTGCTATTTTAAGTTTCTGTTCATATGGCGAAATAATGCGTGCCTCAGTCTTGGCAGGTGGGGGTTCGCCTGACAACTCATACTGCAATTCTATAAATTTGAATGAGAGGTATAGACAGGGTGGATAGCAAGAGGCTCTTTCCCAGAGTGGGGGATTCAATTACTAGAGGACACGAGTTCAAAGTGAAAGGGGAAAAGTTTAGGGGGGATATGTGTGGAAAGTTCTTTACGCAGAGGGTGGTGGGTGCCTGGAACGCGTTGCCAGCGGAGGTGGTAGATGCGGGCACGATGGCGTCTTTTAAGATGTATCTAGACAGATACATGAATGGGCAGGAAGAAAAGAGATACAGCCCCTTAGAAAATAGGCGACATGTTTAGATAGAGGATCTGGATCGGCGCAGGCTTGGAGGGCCGAAGGGCCTGTTCCTGTGCTGTAATTTTCTTTGTTCTTTGTTTGTTCTTTGTTCTTTGACATTACCTAGGTTTTAAGGCTGTTTGATTTGCCCTTTATTTGTGACACTTTAAATTTGCTCCCGTCAACAACCCTGTCATTATATGTTAAATTAGCAATATGAACACAACATGGTCCACCAAAGAGCTGACATTCACAAGAATCTCCAGAGGCAGTGTCACCCGTTTAATGGACATGTCTTCAACGGATGGTAAAACAACTCTCTGTACTTTTTGACTTATCCCCTGTTATTTGCTAAATTACAGTAGTCAGCTACCTAGTTGCAAATTAGAGTCATAGAGTTTCAGAGTTATACAACACAGAAACAGGCCCTTCAACCCATCATGTCTGTGCTGGCAATCAAACACCTAACTATTCTAATCCCATTTTCCAGCATTTGGCCCGTAACCTTGTATACTATGGCGTTTCAAGTAATCATCTAAATACTTCTTAAATGTTGTGACGGTTCCTGCCTCTACCACCCCTTCAGGCAGTGCATTCCAGATTCCAACCACCCTCAGTGAAAAGATTTTCCTCAAATTCCCTCCAAACCTCCTGCCCCTTGCCTTATGTTTATGCCCCCTGGTTATTGACTGCTCCGCTAAGAGAAAACGTTTCTTCCTATCTAACCTATCAATGCCCCTCATAATTTTGTATACCTCAATCATGTTCCCCCTCATCCTTCTCTGCTCTAAGGACAACAACCCTAGCCTTTTCAGTCTCTCTTCATAGCTGAAATGCTCCAGCCCAGGCAACATCCTGGTGAATCTCCTCTGCATCCTCTCCAGTGCAATTACATCCTTCCTATAGTGTGGTGCCCAGAACTGTACACAGTACTCCAGCTATGGCCTAACTAGCATTTTATACAGCTCAATCATAACCTCCCTGCTCTTATATTCTATGCCTCATCTAATAAAAGCAAATATCCCATATGCCTTTGTAACCACCTTATCTACTTGTGCTGCTGCCTTCAGTGATCTATGGACAAGTACACCAAGGTCCCTCTGACCCTTTGTACTTCCTAGGCTCCTACCATTCATTGTATATTCCCTTGCCTTGTTAGTCCTCCCAAAATGCATCAACTCACACTTCCCAGGATTAAATTCCATTTGCCACTGCTCTGCCCATCTTATCAGCCCATCGATATCATCCTGTAATCTAAAGCTTTCCTCCTCACTATTTATGACACCACCAATTTTCATGTCATCTGCGAAATTACTGATCATACCTCCTATATTCGCGTCTAAATTATTAATGTACACTACAAACAGCAAGGGTCCCAGTACCAATCCCTGTGGTACACCACTTGTCACAGGCTTTCACTCACAAAAACAACCCTCGACCATCACCCTCTGCCTCCTGCCACTAAGCCAATTTTGGATCCAAATTGCCCAGGATCACATGGGCTCTTACCTTCTTAATCAATCTCCCATGTGGGACCTTACCAAAAGCCTTACTGAAGTCCATGAAAGACATCAACTGCTTTACCCTCATCTACACATCTAGTCACCTCCTCGAAAAATTTAATCAAGCTAGTTAGACATGATCTCCAGCTGACAAAGCCATGCTGACTATCCCTGATTAATCCCTGCCTCTCCAAGTGGAGATTAATACTGTCCCTCAGATTCTTTTCCAATAGTTTCCCAACCACTGATTTTAGATTCACCGGCCTGTAATTACCTGGTTTATCCCTGCTACCCTTCTTGAATAATGGCACCACATTTGCTGTCCTCCAATCCTCTGGTACCTCTCCTCTGGCCAGAGAGGATTTGAAAATTTGTGTCAGAGGCCCTGCTATCTCCTCCCTTGCCTCACATAACAGCCTGGGATACATCTCATCTGGGCCTGGCGATTTATCCACTTTTAAGCCCACTAAAACAGTTAATACTTCCTCCCTTTCAATGCTAATATGTTGAAGTATATCACAATCCCCCTCCCTGATCTCTAAACTTATATCATCCTTCTCCATAGTGAACACTGATGAAAAGTAATCATTTAAAACTTCACCTTGTCCTCTGGCTCCAGATTGCCACTTTGGTCCCTAATGGGCCCTACTCTTTCCCTGGTTATCCTCTTGCCCTTAATATACTTATAAAACACCTTAGGATTTTCCTTTCTCTTGCCCACCAGTGCTTTGTCATGTCCCCTCTTCGCTCTCCTAATTACTTTTTTAAGTACCCCCCTACACTTTCTATACTCCTCTAGTGCCTCCGCTGTTTTCAGTGCACTGAATCTGGCATAAGCCTCCTTTTTTTTCCTGATCCAACCTGATCCAATCCTCTATATCCCTTGACATCCAGGGTTCCCTGGACTTGTTGGTCCTATGCTTTATCTTAATGGGTACATGTTGGCTCTGAACTCTCACTATTTCCTCTTTGAACGATTCCCACTGGTCTGATGTAGACTCTCGTACAAGTAGCTTCTCTCAGTCCACTTTGGCCAGACCCTGTTTTATCATATTGAAATCGGCCTTCCCCCAATTCAGTACCTTTATTTCCGGTCCATCTTTGTCCTTTTCCATAGCTACCTTAAATCTTACAGAGTTATGGTCACTATCCCCAAAATGCTCCCCCACTGACAATTCCACCACTTGACTGTCTTCCTTCCCTAGGATTAGGTCCATTACTGTCCCTTCTCTTGTAGGACTTTCCATGTGCTGACTCAAAAAGCTCTCCTGTATGTATTTTAATAATTCTGCCCCCTTTAAGCCTTTTACACTAAGACTGTCCCAGTTGATCATGGGGAAGTTGAAATTCCCTACTATTATTACCCTATTATTTTTACACCTCTCTGAGATTTGCCTACATATCTGCTCCTCTATCTCTCTCTGACTTTGGAGGCCTGTAGTACACTCCCAGCCAAGTGATTACCCCCTTTTTGTTTTTAATTTCTACCCATATGGCCTAATTTGAGGAACCTTCTAAGATATCATCCCTCCTTACTGCAGTAATTGACTCCTTGGTCAACAGTGCAATGCCACCTCCTCTTTTACCCCCTCCCCTGTCTCGCCTGAAGATTCTATACCCTGGAATATTGAGCTGCCAGTCTTGCCCCTCCCTCAACCATGTCTCTGTGAAAGCAATAATATCATAATCCCATGTGCTAATCAACACTCTCGCTTCATCTGCCTTACTAGTAAGACTCCTTGCATTGAAATAGATGCAATCCAGCCTTGCATTATTCACTTGTGCCTTAACAGGTCTACATTTGCTCTGCCTTCCAGACTGACTCAGTTTCTCTTCTATATTTGACTGTGCATCACCCCCTACTGTACCTCCACTCTGTATCCCATCCCCCTGCCAAATTAATTTAAATCCACCTCCCCAACAGCACTAGCAAACCTCCTGTGATTTTACAACCAGCCACTTGCAAACAATTGATTTATGCAATTCTCCTAACTGCAAAAAACACTGAAAAACATTCAAAGTTATTTCTATGATCCTTAGAAATCAGAACAAGAACCACTTCAGGAAATGGCTATGCAAAAAAAAATGCACTATTAAGCAAGGCATCTCTTATTATTTCCTGTACATACATTATGGGTCGAAAATCACTAGATATAATGAATCCTTGGATGTTATGATACATTATATGATGAGAATATTGAGACCTTCCCTTACCACTAGTTAACTCCATGTCAACATTGCAAGTGACTAACCAGATCTATCCAAATTAAAGTATTGAGTATCACAGAATTATACAGTGCAGAAGAGGCCCTTTGGCCCATCGAGTCTGCACCGATGCATTAAAACACCTGACCTGTCTAACTAATCCCATTTGCCAGCACTTGGCCCATAGCCTTGAATGTTATGACGTGCCAAGTGCTCATCGAGGTACTTTTTAAAGGATGTGAGGCAACTTGCCTCTACCACCCTCCCAGGCAGGGCACTCCAGACTGTCACCACCCTCTGGGTAAAAAAGCTCTTCCTCAAATCCCCCTTAAACCTCCCGTCCCTCACCTTAAACTTGTGACCCCTTGTAACTGACCCTTCAACTAAGGGGAACAGCTACTCCCTATCCACCCTGTCCATGCCCCTCATAATCTTGTACACCTCGATCAGGTCACCCCTCAGTCTTCTCTGCTCCAGTGAAAACAACCCAAGCCTATCCAACCTCTCTTCATTGGTTAAATGTTCCATCCCAGGCAACATCCTGGTGAATCGCCTCTGCACCCCATCCAGTGCAATCACATCCTTCCTATAATGTGGCGACCAGAATTGCACACAGTACTCCAGCTGTGGCCTTACCAAAGTTCTGTACGACTCCAACATGACCTCTCTGCTTTTGTAATCTATGCCTCGATTGATAAAGGCAAGTGTCCCATATGCCTTTTTCACTACCCTAATAACCTGCCCTTCTGCCTTCAGAGATCTATGGACAAACACGCCAAGGTCCCTTTGTTCCTCGGAACTTCCCAGTGTCAGGCCATTCATTGAATAATTCCGTGTCACATTACTCCTTCCAAAGTGTATCACCTCACACATTTCAGGGTTAAATTCCATCTGTGACCTTTCTGCCCATTTGACCATCCCGTCTGTATCTTCCTGTAACCCAAGACAATCAACCTCACTGTTAACCACTCAGCCAATCAAGTAGGTGTGCAGAGATTGCAATCTCCAAGACAGCTGTGATGATCATGTTCATTGAAACCATAATAAATTTAGTTGGATAAATGTATTGATTCAGCATTTGATAATTTAGTCATTGGAATACAAGGGAACCCTTAAATAGGCAACCCAAGAATAACCCAATTAATAGTTAAATATATGAATAGAGGTAGCAGTACTTGCTTTTTTGTTCAACCAACTAATTACATTATTAACATTTATCTGAACTCTGACAATCCTTACGCTATTTAAGGTCTATTCTCAATTATGCACTTCACAAAAATCTGATCATCCTACTGAAATAGCTGCAAAAACTTTTTAAAATTGCAGAACAATAGCAGTCCCAAGTCGATTCATTTACAGAACTTGTCCCAAAGGAAAACTTCTAAGTTTCCTGCAGCTTTATTCAGGGGACTTATTTAAAAACTTGTCTTTAGATCAAGTTCCCCCCCATCCTCCTTTCTGCCATCGCCCTTTCCAGCTTCTGTTTATACCTTCTTTTTCATTTCCATAAATCAGCTCATATCAAGCTTTCTACAAGGACTAGTGTCTTGTGAGTCTTATCAAGTTACATCTTTCAGCCGTATTTTAAAATTGTGCATTCTCATTTTTTTCACTGAAGCTCCTCCTTTTTCATTAGCAGGCCCCAATTCTCCGTTGAATTGAAGAACTGCTCCAAGCTATCGTCAAACACTCTAAACCAGGAACTTACCTCAAACTGAACTGTATCAATCATCCACATTTTTTACTCCTTTAGATTAAAAAGTATTATGGCTATACAAATCCAGCACATCAAATCAGAGTTTACAAGTTTTGAATACACCACACCTGAGTGATTGTGCACAGCATGGCCTCTGATGATAGACTGGTGTTTTGCAATTAGTTCTCGGCCAATGTGAGGTACAAGGATATTACCATGAGTTGGCAGATGTTCATTCTGAGGATGATGAAGCTGGTAACCTACCCCAAGCATCGAAGGCACTTTGTTTAGCTCCATGTTTTTTTTAACCATAAGAAGCTTGGTTCATAGTCCTTTAAACTCATTTTATGCAGGCAAATTTTGTTTCTGAATGAGATTGCCATTGAGTGCTGAGTTAGGCATAGTTCTGCATATCACATCCACCAGCAACTAAATTGAGACATCGTCAACATAATTTCATGGGGCCTTTAAAGCCAGTGGGATGAGGCTTTCTTTACATCAGTCTGGGTTGGATTTAAGCACTTGTCAAAGGCTAGTGCCTAAACCATTGCATCACTCAGTAATCCCATTGCAAGTTTAATAAATGCAAGTTGATCATCAAGAAAACTCTAACCATTTGAACTCTTTGGCCAGAATTTTATATCCCCCAAAAGAGTGAGCTGATGGCGCGGAGAGGGAGCAGTGTAAAATGGAATGGGAGGCTGGGGGTGCCCTTCCCGAACTGCTCCTGCCTCCACTGCCAACTTAAGCGGGGCAGCGGCACGAGAAACGGCCCACCCACCCCAGGTCAATCAAGGCACTTAGGTGGCCAATTAACAGTTACTTAAGGGGCTTCCGCCCACTGCCATGGGGATTTTACAGTTGGCTGGCGGCAGCTGAGGCCTCAGAAAAGCCGCTTGATAAAACTAGTGTTGGCCAGGGGCTGCAAGAAGTACAGAAACTGTTACAAACTGCTGGATAGTTCATGAACATAAAGTAACTTGAGCTCAGACACTGGCCTGTGCTGGTAAAAACCAGTTTGAACTAATTAATTTATGTGACAAGGCAAGGGAGAGATCACAGGAATAGAGCCATATTTGGACATGGTGTGATCCTGGGGTCTTTGGGCCTGGGCCAATAAGGAGAAGATACGAACGAGGTGAGCAGGCCTAAACCAATCAGAAAGAAGCAGCACAGTTTGAAGAGATAAGAAAGAGAATAAGTATAGAGAATCTTGGGTATAGAACCAGCGAGAAACTCCGAAGGCCAGCCATCGCGGAAGTGGAAGACCCTGCATGAGCAACACGGCGACGACGTAAAAGAGAGAGAGAAAGGAACGGCTGGCCAGCCTCAGCTCTCCCCTTTTTCGGGTATTATCCTTTGTTTTCTGTGACTAGGTCAGGAAAAGGGCGGAGGAACCTAGTGGGTGTGCTTATCAATTCTAGCTAGATTTGTTATTAACTGTATAACCCAGTTTGAGTTGCATGCTTTTGTCCAACCAAGTGTATAAGTCTTATTCTTACATTGTACAACAACGTGAATAAAGTAAATTGATAGTTAAAGAAAGGACTGAGTTTCCTCCTCTTTGTACTAAGCCATTAACTGCAGCCGGTGGATTAGGTTGAGGGTGGCTCTCCTGTAACTCTAATATCCCAAACACCCAGCCGGAGCCTGAATTAAGAGGACTTAGTCCCACGTGACGGCCAGGATCAAGTGGGTGAAGGGAATAAAGGGGTCAAGGGGGAGTTGACTCCGCGACACGGTTTACACTAGGTGGCCTTCTGCCATTCTGGGAGGGGGGGCCCTCCTGATCAGGCACCTTGTGCCCCACAGAGGGCCACCCCTGAAGCCCCAATTGCCGCCAACGCTCAACATGCCTCTTGCCCCCGTAACCGACCACCCCCCCCACCTTGCCTCGCTGGGGCCTGATCGATTGCCCTCAACAAGGCTCCAAAAATTTACCTCTTCTCCGGGGCTGTCTGTCATCTTCATCTTGAAGTTGGGTTGCAGTCCCAGTAGCACTGCTGGGACTAAGAGCTGCAGGCCCACTGATTGGTCTGCAGCTCCATTAGGTGGGACTTACTGCCTCAATGAGGTAAAAGTCCTGTCCAAGACCAATTAAGGGCCTGGGGACCGTAAAATCCTCTCTGGATCCCCAGGCCCGGCGGAGGTGGGATCGCCACCGACTTTTCGGCCAGTGGACAGCTCCCCCCCGCCCAGCGTAAAACCCAGCCTTTTGTGTCAGTTATTCAGAAGCTTATCCAAATGATTCTATAAAACTATCACATCCTATTTACTATCCAGTAAAGTCAAATAGACCCAACTTAGAGCAGGGAGACCTTTTCAGAGCATGTAAACAAAATAAAGGCCTCCACAAGAAGCCAAGTTTGCAGTCCAGTAATGTTTTAGAAATAGTTTGAGTGTCACTTCAAAATAGTCTGGAGAAAATGTCATTAAATGGAGAGTTTTAAGTACGCTCCCCTCTGATGTGTTTTGTTGAATGACAATTTTCTTTGGTCCATTGACAGGAAATCTGAATTTACATATTTTTTTGAAAAGACATTTAAAAAGACAAGCTGCCAGCAAAGTCATCCTTTCAGCTTAAGATGATCACCTAGTTTTCTACACTGTATCCTCCATTGCAAAGGACAGCGAGGAGAGAGACAAAATGCCTGCTCAGTCACCGGCAAGAACCAGGACCTAGGAAGTTTAAAGGAACTACCTGTTCTCTCAGCAAGCAAAGAAATATTGCTAAATGCTATATTTGAATGATTGAGTGACTGTCATGTGACAAGCCCCGCCCCATCTGTAGTTTTAAGCTGGTGTTTTCTCTGCAGCAGAGGAGAGACAACCGGACTCTGACATGAGCAGGCCTTAACTGGGGGTCCCTCTCTCTCTTGCTACTCATTCCAGCTTGAAAGCTTTGAAATCCTACTTGTTGACTGACCACCTTTGCATACTCCGACTACAATCAGAAACCGCGTTGGAGGAAATCATCTGCATTGCTATCTCCAAGCGATTCAACAAACCAGTCATCTTCCTCTTCAAACTAAAAGCCTCAGGACCACTGAATTCAGCCAGAAGCCAACCAAATTACCAAACTCCATGCATTGTATACCTTTTTTATGGACTGTAACTCAACCAATCTACCTTTTCCCACTCTGTAACCTATTTGTGTGTGTGTAAACCGCTTGTGTGTGTGAAAGTGAATGTTGGCATGTTGTTTATTATTTTATTAATTCGGTTTAGGTAAAATAAAGTTAACCTCTTTCTTTGTTAACTCAAGAAAACCTGTCCGATTGGTTCTTGTTATGATCATAGCAAGTAAGTAATCAAACACATACTGAATTGGCCCATACATCCACTTTAAGAAAGAATTAAACCCGTTGTAGTCAAACAAGGAGAGGGAAAAGGGGGAAGTCCTTCGACCTCTCATCGCTTGACCATAACAAGCAGCATTGCTATCTACCAGTCAGAATTTTCCCTTTTCCAGGCCCTTAATTATGTGCACTGTCTCTCCTGCTTTAGAGATATTACACCTCTTTCACGGTTATGGTCTGCATTGTCATTATTTAGCCTAGAAGAAAAAGCAGAATTTGTTCAAGTCAATTGACATAGATTGTTGCTGGACTGTTATTAACAGTGGGAGTTGAGGAATGGTTTTATTTTGTCACAGACATGGTTCTTTAAAGAAGGATCCACTGTATATAACAGAACAATGAAAAGATTGCTTAATATTTGCAAGGAAAATTTACAACATCTTCCATGCTCGGAGCAATGAGGTTAATGGCTAATTATACATATGTATACTGCGATAATTAAATGCAATAAAATACCTTGAATATATTTCAAGCATGTCGAGAAACAAAAAGCAGAAAAAAAGATAGGTTAACTATCGCCAGTACTGTTGAATTAATGTAATCCCTGAAAATGTAACACATGGCAAGATTGTACTTTTTTTTATCTTTGTGGCAATCAGTATTAATTCTGATGAAAGTTTGCCTGTCCTGTCTCTTTCAGGGACTGAACATGCTGTGCATTTTAATATTTTATTTTGGATTTCCAGCATGCAGCTTTCTTTTCTCAGACAACTGTTCAGTGTAAGTGATTATGGCTCAGCAACTAGGTTATAATAGGAATGACTATATCAAACACATACTGTGCCTTCAGAGACAAGGATCACAATATCGAGACCAATGCCACTAATTTTATTCAATGCCAGATTAAATGCAGACTGCAGAAAATGCCATCTGTGCCAATTATCACATTACTATTCCTCACTCAGTTACTGCAATTGTGCAGCCATTTAATGATGAATGTTTTCAACCTAATATTAGTCCAGGACTTCTACGAAGTCACACTCCTTACCAGATGATTGTTTAACTGTTTAACTTGCTGCACAGCACTCAAAACTTAGCTGAGGCATACAATGTATAAGCATTCAACTGCTGCTGGGAAAAAGGTAGTGCCTAAAAGGGCTCTCATTAATCAAATGCTTCTGTGAAGATGGAAGCTCACTGTGAACTGTTATTTCATCACACCATCATCAGAAAACAAGCAATTTTGCATGGGTAAAACTGAGTTTGAATCCAGTGGTTCTTGCAGTTTAGCACCTGAGAAGGAAAGAACTTGCATTTATATAGCACCTTGGCAAGGCTTCAGGACATCCCAAAACTGGTTGCAATCAACGGGTTACTGTTGCCAAGCAGTCACTGTTGTTGCTTGGGCAAACACACCAGCCAATGTGAGCACAACAAATCTCACAACCAGCAAACAAGTGACTAGAAAATAGGAGAAAAATTGTTCGCATAGCATCGCTTCTAGCAGCGCTGCACAGACTACATTGATTCGCTAGCGGTAGGTAGCACCATGGGCTGCTACTTGTGCAGTCCGTGCGAGTTTCCTCAATGATACCAATGAAGAATGCCACACGGGTCATGCAAGTAGCAGCCCGCAGTGCTCCTGCCCCCAGGGAATTGATGTAAGTTTGTGTAGCGCCACTCAAAGCGGCACGACATGAACAAATTTCTCCCCCAGTCTGCTTTTTTGGCATTGGCTGAGGAAGAAATGTGATCTGAGAGACCAAGAGAACTGACTGCAAATTCTTCAAATAAAGCTATGGGTTTTTTTTTAACATCCATCTAAGAAGCTGATGAGGCCTCAATTTAATGGTTCATCCTCAGGCAGTGCAGCACTCCTTCAATATTAAAGCATCAGCCATGATTATATGCTCAAGTCTGTAGTTGAGCTTGAAATGATAACCTTCTACCTCAAATTCAAGAGTGCTACCAACTGAGCAAAGCTGACGCAGAATTTTGTCAAGTCTAGTGATATCTTATATATTTAGTGGGAAACCAAAGTAATGAACCAAATCCATGATGCAGGATACCACCAAAATTTAAAACAGTAAGAAATGAAATAAATACTTCCCTAGTACTGTTGGATAACACCATTGTTGGGTTTTTAAATACCTGTAGATTGTAGGAAAAAGTGACATAAGGAGTTCCATAGTTTTAAGACATGAGAAAAGAGAAGTCAAGAGTGGAAGACAGTGTAATAGTCTTCATTTCAACACAATGAAGATGTAAGGACAATGGTTGTGAATGACAATATTGGGAATTGAATCAGAACTGTTTCTAATCTACAACAATAACTTGAGTCAGAAACTCAGGAGGGGAGCAATCAGGCGTGAGAAAGCAACCATAGACCTGCAAAAGGAGAAAGGGAAAATCTGTAAATGGGCGACACAGTTACAGATAAAACTTAAATAAATCAGAGTAAAGTACTGGGTGTTAGAAGGAAAATGGGTGGCATGGGCACACTATATATGTTATTGAATGAGCGCAAGGTGATTTAGAAAATGATTTGGGTTGATGGCACTAAAGACATCAAACCAATGTGGGGCAGCAATAAACTAAAGAATGTTGAACAGTGTTGCAAGTATAAATAAGGACATGCCATGCTCAAATTATACAGTCATGTTCAGACCACACCTTCAGGCTCAGAGGATCATGTTAGGAACACTGGAGAAACTAAGAATCTTACTCTTGAAGGAGATGATTGAGAGGATCCATTATACAGATGGTTCAAAATTAGATAGCAAAAAGAAATCTGGATAACTATTTTAAGGAAAGCCACAGCATTAAATCAAATGTCCTTAGGCTCAAACTAGATAAAGAAACAGGAAGAAAGAACTTGCATTTATATAGCACCTTTCACATCCACAGGAAATTCCAATGAATTACTTTTGAAATGTAATGACTGGTGTTATGTAGGCAAACATGACAGATGATTTGTGCATAGTAAGATCTCATAAACAGGAATCGGTTGAATGACTAATTAATCTGTTTTGGTAGTACTGGCTAAAGGGTGAATGTTGGCCAGGGCACCAGCAGAGCTTTCTGCTCTTCTTTGAAAAAGCATCCTGTGATTACATCCACCGGAACTGAGAGATAGGACCTTGGTTTAACAACTCATCAAAAGACATCACCTCCAAACAATACAGCACTGTGTCAGTATTGCACTGAAGTGTCTGTCTCAATTTATGTAGAACAGTTGAACCAACAAGCTTATGACTTAGAGGTGAGAGTACTACCACTGAGCCAAGAAAGGACAATCTGAGAGTGACCAAAATGGGAAATTGTCTTCTGAGAATGAAAATGCAGGCTAAATCTATAGTTTCTATCAAGATTCAAATGAGTGGCATGATAGACAGGTTTTTTTCTTCCTAGGTAGTTGATTTTTGGCTTCCTTCATCTGTTTTTATCTTGTGATTTACCCACTCAGCCACCAGGGGAGGTTGTGAACTTTACATTGAAATCAGTAATGGGGCAATTGAATCCCTGAGCACTGTGCAAAATGGATTATGCTGTGAAATATAGCATCGGTGGCACTGCAAATAGACAACTCCGACTGCGATGAGCTGACAGAAGGCAAGATGAAGTTTCTCCCAAAACAAAACTGTTCTTTTAAGCTATTAAATTAATTCTTTTTATTGATTGAGCAGATGCTAATCTCTGTTTCTGAGGCCCTATTAGTCTGCAAGGTATAATTGTGAAAGATCTTAACCACAACTGTCCACACAAACCATTGCCTAATGATCTGTGATGAGCATCACGACATTATGGAAATATAAGTGCCATTACAGAGACAATTATCGATGAAACATGACATTGCATATATTTCCAGAGAGGGATTCAGAGGGGAGAAAAGAGATCTCAGTTCTATTTTCCTCTCCAGAAAGAAAGCTGTTTCTTTCCTTATATATTCAAAATACCACTAACACCATATTATAAATTAAGTCATTCTGCATTACCAATGACCTCAGTGCCCAACATTCTTGCCAGGATGAAAATATTAAAATTAAGGCACTGCCGGCAGAGGAACCAATGTATGTCAGTGAGCAAAGGGGTGATGGGTGAATGAGACCCATAAAGTTAAAACTAAAGTTCCATTTTCAAGTAAAAGAATACACGTTACATTTAATGTAGCAGAAAGAAAACCTGGCAGCCTTCCAGTGGGTTCCCAGGTGCTCTATAGGCACTCCATGGCCCACAGAAAGGCCCCCCAGCGGTAGTAGCCACCCCTGTGCCCAAAGCGCCGCTGTCATAGCAACCTCCCCACTCACCACCATGATCACCGGGGCCTGCCTGCTAGGCCCTGGCTTCCTGAAAGACACTTACCAATCTGCGAGGGCGCCTCGCCATTGAGGTTCTCTCATCCTGGCACTGCAGCCTTAACACTGGCCAGCCTCTCATTGAACTGGAAGCTCTTGGGGGTAGGGCACCATCCTCAATTGGACAACGGCCCTGGCAGCAGCCTGTTAATTGGCCACCAGTGGCAAAATGTCTTCCCAGGGTCCCGCTGTCCACCAGAGCGTGGTGAGCTCCCGCTTTCACCATAGGCAGTGGAACTTCAACATCCCCCCAAAAATTCAGCCCATAGGGTCAGTACCTGAGCTGGTGATGAGTGTGAAATCAAGTGATGGTGCTGTGTCTTTATCATTGCTTTGTTCTTGCTATTCCTCCACTGCCTGGCCAGGCTTCAGCTATGGCCATCCCAATAATGGCCAGCACTGTCTCCTCAATGGGAATCAGGACATGCAGGAACATCTGTCCCCATCCAGTTAACTTCTTCTGCCTCCCTATTCCACAAGAGAAGAGAAGTGGGTCAATGAATGTCATGCAATCTGTTTGGCTGACGCGCCTGTCATGGTTCAATAGCTGGCAATGTGTGTAAGCTGTGAGAATTAGGTGTGAGGCTTGCAGTGTGCTAAGTTTGTGAGGGTGAGGTGAAGCATATGAATGTTAGGTATAGATCCTGATTGATAGAGATTATTGGTAGGTGAGTGATGGAGGTGTGGTAATTTAAGTAGTGGTGCAGTTGAAAGGATATGGCATTTGAAGATTCATTCACTGACCTTGACCACTCTGGTCAGGTCATTGAACTTCTTGCAGCACTGCATCCAGGTCATTGGGGCTAGGTTGCAGCTTGACCTCCATATTTATCTCTTTCCACAGCCTTTTGACATGTCTGGAGCACCTCCCTGCCCCCTAGTGATGCAGGATATCTCTCCTCCTTTCCACCTCTTCCGCCAAGACCTTCAGTCCAGCACCTGAAAAATTTGGAGCCCCCTCGCTCCCCTGTTTTGTTATTCCTCACAGTTTCCCAGGACAGATTAACTTTCTGCATGACTCCCAGCACCTGCTCCAGCCACAACACACCTCCCCTTTAAGACGTGTAGGCTAGCTTTAAGCAGGACAATCTAGCTTTCAGTGTTGCTCGGAAGTTATGACTTTGGGCCCCCTATTGGTGCATGCAGTCATTGAACTGGCTGCACTCAGCAATCCTCCTAATGAGCTGGCACTACAAAAATGCCTTGCTGCCTGCATTTCAATCAATGGGTGTGGCTTAATAGTGGATCATGATCTTTGTGCCCATTTTCAGGGGCGATCCAAATTAGCTCCCAATATCTGCAGAGCACTCTGAGGTAGTCAACAGTCTGTCCTCTTGATCAGGAATGCTACATGTCATGGCAATAGGGAAATAAAGGAGAAACATATAAATTAATGCATTAAAAAGTCACTGTCTCTTACCACTATTTCTTCCACATTCATTTCTGATAAACAATTGTAATTAGCAGCCTTGATGGTCAAGTAAGGAAACTCTATAGATCCAAATTTAATTTGTAATGATGAGGAGATGAGTCATTTCTTCGTAAGCACCATGATATCAATAAATGCATCAATATACTAAATCTCTCGAGAACCCGGAAGAAATGTTGATGACAGATGACCTGAGCAATTAGTTCTAATCACCGAAGGAAAATTCAATCCCTTCGAGACAGAAATTATTTCTTTGTTGGAGAAACATGTTATGCTGCTACAACTGTGGGGTCTTGTCGAACTAAGCAGCGTGTTGTGCATAAACGTACGATTTTATTTTTCTAAATTATGAAATGTCAGGGTGCATTCGAAAGTATGCAGTAGCTTGTGCAAATAAACAGTTTGATTCGGGCCGTGTCACCTAGTTTCTACCCTACAGACTCAACATTCTATATTATCCATTTTTGTCCAAGTGCAGATAGATGATGTCAGTGCTAAAGAATGGAATGCGTGTCCACCTTTCAGTTCAGCATCGAGCTTCCCTGATCATATTAAAGTGCAGATGGTGGCCATTCAGCCCATCAAGTCTGTGCCAGCTCTTTAAAACAGCCATCCAATTAGTCGCACTTCCCTACTTTTTCCCCATAGCCTGACATTTTTTTTTCAAGTATATATCCAATTCCCTTTATAAAGTTACTGTTGAATCTGCTTCAACAACCTTTTCAGGCAGCGCATTCCAAATCCTAACAACTTACCGTGTGGAAAACATTCTAATTATCTTCCCTCTGGTTTGTTGAACAAGCCAGTTTTAGCATGGACTAGGTGGAGGGGAAGATTAATTTTACATTACCCCAAGTGTGCCGAAAATGGGTACAGCATGAGTTAATTACAGGTGAGCGTCCCTCCATACAATCCCCATCAGGCGTTCCAGGTTAAATATAGCATTGTCCCTTTGCACTGACTACCAATGTACCTCAATGTTCTTAAATTTTCTGCTGGCTCTCCTCTCTATTTCCATAACATGTACTGTGCAAATTTAGCTGCCTGGCTATCATTCAATATTTGCTTACTAGTAGCAAGAGCAGCCCAGGATTACCGTCAGTTGAATTGTTTTCTGCTTTCCTAAGGTGGACTAATTGAGGTACCTTGCTGCCATTAGGTGCTTCTCATTGACAATGAGCATGAATTGAGCAAGTGGCCATGTGAAGGACACTTGTCAAAAATCACAGCCAAACCCTAAATCATTTCATTATGCTTCCACATGGCAAATAAGGGAAGACTAATGCTCCCTCTCTACAACACCACAAAAATTAGACCAGTATCCTACAATGTATCTGAATTCAATCAAATAACATGCAGAAAAGTAATTTCAGTATATTTTTAGGAATTACTTTGAAGAAGCAATATTAAAGCAAAGAGAAAGAACACAATTGAATGATCTAAAATATTTATATTTCCTGACCTAACCAATAAGAAGCATCTTGTAAACAATTAATATTCTGCTATAGAAATCATTCTTCAGTGTTCAAAGTATCATTGAATGAACAATCTCTCTCTCAAGGATATAATGAAACTGGAATGAAATCTGACAACTCAATTATTTAGTGTTGCTAGGAAATTGTGAACTTCTGATCACAAAATGATATATGAAAAGAACACACCTGTTGCATAGTCACCTTCAAGAACTCAGTATACTAATGAGCTAGGTACCAGGATGTAGTCTAAAAGCCATGGTCACTCTGCACTGTAACACCCTGGACAAAGGTTCTGTATATAGTTTGCTCTGTATTGCATGTATTACCATAGCTGTTAATAAACCATCTAGAGATCTTCAAGGATCTGGAATCTATGTAAATCAAGACAACACCAACCTAATTATACAAAGTATGTTACTCCTAAGTGAGGCAGCTGATACAATGAGCATTCACAATAATTTCTATTGTACTTCGGCATAAAAACCCATCTCACAAAGTGGTGCTGATTCAATGAGCAGGATTTTGGCTCTGATATGGGGTTAGGAACTGAGGTGGACGGGCATGTAACTTTGTGCTGCCAGCTAGCGTGGTAATTTGCCAGCAACATCCCAATCTGGAGCCATTTTCAGGAGGCCGGATTGGGGGCAGAATGGCTACCTACCCAGACTGCAGAGGGTAGCTTGTTAAGGTAATTTAAAGGCCAATTATGGCCATTGTTCAGAGGCCGACTGGATTTTGCAGTGATGCCCTCGCGGTGTCGGGAGCATGGCAACTGCCTGGAGGCAGTCTCCAGGTGGCAGACCAGGATGCCAATGTCTAGAATGACTCAGAGGCATTTCCCCCACCCGCCTACCTTGCCACAGCTGCGGCCAGAGGCAGGTTTCTGCTCCACAGTGGCGGCCTGGCAGCTGTGGTCATTTTCTAATTCAAATCTTTTACAAATGCTGAAAGGGTGCCTCAAGTTGGAGGCGCCCTCTCTCTCCCTTACCTGCAAGACAGACTGCAACTCTTTTCATGTTGAAGGGCCTCATATTGGCCCTCTAGCTTCGAAAGCACAATTGTCATCCTTAATTGGACAGTGAGCATGTCATCCTTAATTGGACAGTGAGCATGCCCTCTGGCTACTAATTGGCCAATCCAGGCAAAATTAATGTCGGGTGACTGTTCCTGACACAGTGCCGAGTGGGGACCCGCATTTGAACATGACGTCGGGGTCCCAACCCAAAAATCTTGTCTTATGTTTAGAATATGATTTGCAATCTGACTGTTTGCAAGGACCAAGGAAAAGGGTTGCATCGTGCAGCCAATTGCCCACTCACTGCCCATTACTCTGTAACGTGTTTTTCAAAGGATTACCTAGAAAGTACAGCACAGAAACAGACCATTCAATCCAACTAGTCTATGCCAGTGCTACAAGAGCCTTCTCCCATCTTACTTCATCTTATCCTATCAAAATATCTTGCTCTTTCTCCCTCATGTACTTAACTAATTTCCTCTTAAATGCATCTATGCTATACACCTCCATCACTCCTTGTGGTAGTGAGTTCCACATTCTAACCATTCTCTGGAAAGAGTTTTTTCCTGAATTCCTTATTTGATTTGAAAATGACTCTCTTATATTTAGGGCCACTAGTTTTGGATTCCCCAGAATTGGAAACATTTTCTACATGTCTACTCCTATCAAACCCCTTTGTAACTTTAAAGTCCTCTATTAGATCACTCCTCAGCCTTCTTTTTTCTAGAGATAAGAGCCTCGGTCTGTTCAGTTTTTCCTGACAAGTATAACTCACCGTCCTGGTATCATTCTTGTAAATTTTGTTTGAATCTTCTTCAGTGCCTTGATATCCTTTTTCGGTGATTTGGAGACAGGAACTGTCCAACCAAGGTTCGATACAAGTTTTCTTTTGTACATAATGGGCACTATTTAAGCTGTTGTTCCAACCCTAGGTGATGAGGAGGAGGGGGTGAGATACACAGCAGCAGTGAGCAGGAGCAGTTGGTGGTAAAATCAGGATGAGGACATAGCTGACCGAAAGGTCAAATGGAGTTGTCGCTCTGCGGAAGGGGCTGAGCATTTGCAGCTCACGGGCCCTGTGTTTGAAAGAATGATGCTTGCAGAGCATCAGATGTTGATGCAGACATAAGAAGCCGTGTCAGACAAGGTGCCGTGGATGGTAGCTCAGGTGGAGCAAATGTCTTCTGGTTTTAATAACAGCCAAGTCAGGTAGAGGCAAAACCTGCCATGCAAACAACCTGTGGGATTCTCCCAGAGTGCAAAATGTCACCTCAGACAAGTGCCCACTCTTCATGAGTGAGCCCGTTTTCCTCTTGTCCCATTTGTGCTGAAAAATAGAACAATACTGGGCCAAAAATAACAAGGGAATGTTGACTGTCGGCTTTAATGTTTAGGCACGTTTTATCCAGGTGCCCAGAGCTGCTGCTGAAAACAGGCAGGAACCTCATTAATATACAGTAATTAGTGTCAGCTGACATAGTTTAGTTTAGTTCAGTTTAGATTTAGAGATACAGCACTGAAACAGGCCCTTCGGCCCACCGAGTCTGTGCCGACCATCAACCACCCATTTATACTTTCTTTTGGGCCTCCTTATCTCGAGAGACAATGGATACGCGCCTGGAGGTGGTCAGTGGTTTGTGAAGCAGCGCCTGGAGTGGCTATAAAGGCCAATTCTGGAGTGACAGGCTCTTCCACAGGTGCTGCAGAGAAATTTGTTTGTTGGGGCTGTTGCACAGTTGGCTCTCCCCTTGCGCCTCTGTCTTTTTTCCTGCCAACTACTAAGTCTCTTCGACTCGCCACAATTTAGCCCTGTCTTTATGGCTGCCCGCCAGCTCTGGCGAATGCTGGCAACTGACTCCCACGACTTGTGATCAATGTCACACGATTTCATGTCGCGTTTGCAGATGTCTTTATAACGGAGACATGGACGGCCGGTGGGTCTGATACCAGTGGCGAGCTCGCTGTACAATGTGTCTTTGGGGATCCTGCCATCTTCCATGCGGCTCACATGGCCAAGCCATCTCAAGCGCCGCTGACTCAGTAGTGTGTATAAGCTGGGGATGTTGGCCGCTTCAAGGACTTCTGTGTTGGAGATATAGTCCTGCCACCTGATGCCAAGTATTCTCCGAAGGCAGCGAAGATGGAATGAATTGAGACGTCGCTCTTGGCTGGCATACGTTGTCCAGGCCTCGCTGCCGTAGAGCAAGGTACTGAGGACACAGGCCTGATACACTCGGACTTTTGTGTTCCGTGTCAGTGCGCCATTTTCCCACACTCTCTTGGCCAGTCTGAACATAGCAGTGGAAGCCTTACCCATGCGCTTGTTGATTTCTGCATCTAGAGACAGGTTACTGGTGATAGTTGAGCCTAGGTAGGTGAACTCTTGAACCACTTCCAGAGCGTGGTCGCCAATATTGATGGATGGAGCATTTCTGACATCCTGCCCCATGATGTTCGTTTTCTTGATTTATACTAATCCTACACTAATCCTACACTAATCCCATATTCCTACCACATCCTCACCTGTCCCCATATTTCCCTACCACCTACCTATACTAGGGGCAATTTATAATGGCCAATTTACCTACCAACCTGCAAGTCTTTTGGCTTGTGGGAGGAAACCGGAGCACCTGGAGAAAACCCACGCAGACACAGGGAGAACTTGCAAACTCCACACAGGCAGTACCCAGAATTGAACCCGGATCACTGGAGCGGTGCTAACCACTGCGCCACTGTGCCGCCCATAGTTACAATCATAGTTACAATCCAACACCATTTGGATCTTTGGCCGTGCATTACCACAAGCTCCTGCTTCCATGGGCCAAACATGACCAGTAGAAGTCAGGTAGTGGCCATTTTGAGCACCCATTAAAGGGATTGTCAGCTACAATCAGTGAAAGTTAGAAGTAGAGTTGGCACACTTATGTTTTGAATCTACTTGTGAGTTTTGAGCCTCAAAGGCTTCCACATTGAATGTCCTTCCAGCTAAAGGTTTGCCTGCTGCTCTAAACTATAGTGCTTCCTTTTGCTCCCGAATGTTCAACCCTTCCCCTTTAAGGGGCTGCTGCAGGTCCTTCAAATTCAGCTCATGCATAAGATTTCCCACTCTCCTGATCAGGGAGCATATTTTGTGCTTGCAATTGTCCAAATGCATTTAACTTCAGTCCAATCACAAAAATAGCACAACCCCAACACCAACTCTTTTGGGCACACAAAATGCCCTTCTCAACCACCTGCCCAACATATTTCCCACTCCAACATCATCCCTCTGTGCATTTTAACAGGCTATTCACATATGGGAAGCATCACAACCAGGTCCCACTCTGTCCTCAACCAGCATTCATGCACATGCACTTTCCAGTGCTGGTTACTGGGTAGCAATTAGTTGATTTCTATTTTCTCCCTAGCTCAGGGAACAAACAAATCTGGCTGACATCAATTCACTCAGCAGAGACTGACAGGCAGATTTCCCCTGTGTGCTATGTGTGGCAACTTCATCAGCACATCCTTTCTAATCATATTTTGACCAGGGAAAATCTGCACCCAGGAATCAAAGGCTGGGACACCCATTTCATAAACAAGAAGTCAGCAGGGTGTAGGGAAATCATTAATCGCCAACTTGTACACAGTATGAGTGTCAAATACTCCCAAATCAATGACAATATCAAGCAGTTGTAGAGCAAGAAGATCTTCAAAACTTTTCCAGTCATGTGCCTTAACCTTCAATGTGAGAAGACCCCCATCCCATCCACCTCCTCCCACCCTGGTGCATTAGTATTATGTTTCAATTTCTTACATCACTACATTTAATTGCCCAGTCACTACCACTTAATGTTCAATATGGCAAATGGCTATCATTTTGGCATCAGGCCTCAGTGGGTATCTTGTCAATACTTTTAAATCAATTTCCCTTCCAATCTTAAACTGCCAGGAAGCTTCCATGACTCGATGTCAAACCCAACTCCCAGAAGCAAAATAAGAGCACTCCATTGCAAAGAGTGAACTGCAAATGTTTCCCTTTAGACAGTCTCCAGTCATGTACCAAGGTGACACCACCATCTTTCTTGCATAAGCTCAAAACACACAACCAGACACCAACCAACATGATCAATGCCGATTCAGGATAATGACCCTGCAGCAAGGAAAATGTCCCTTTATCTCAGTATTCCTTTGAAGAAAGCACTGTAAAGTGGCCTGAACGAGTGTTGTCTTTTGAATGAAAGATTTCATTAACTGGAATACAGGATATAACTGACTCTGAAACATTCACTGTTTGAAGGGAAAAGAAAGACTTTTAGTCTGTTTCTGAAGACAGCATAAGATAGAAAACATAATTGGCTGGAATTTGCTGAGAAAAGTAACAGCGTGTGAACAGTGTAAGCTGTTACCCATGTACAAATTGGCCAGCAACGTGTGGTAAGGAAATCATGAATTGCGAATTGCCACAAATTGCTGGCCGATTTCTGCCATTCCATCGTTTCCTTTGTGAAAACAGCATCACACCCTTAACCTCATCATTTCCATGATGCTGCCTTTGCACATTGATTGCCAAGTACATGTGCCACAGAAAGTTACATCCACTAATTAATAGCATTAGTACCCTTTTAGCAATGTGATAATTGTCCTCAGTACCTTGCTCTACGGCAGCGAGGCCTGGACAACGTATGCCAGCCAAGAGCGACGTCTCAATTCATTCCATCTTCGCTGCCTTCGGAGAATACTTGGCATCAGGTGGCAGGACTATATCTCCAACACAGAAGTCCTTGAAGCGGCCAACACCCCCAGCTTATACACACTACTGAGTCAGCGGCGCTTGAGATGGCTTGGCCATGTGAGCCGCATGGAAGATGGCAGGATCCCCAAAGACACATTGTACAGCGAGCTCGCCACTGGTATCAGACCCACCGGCCGTCCATGTCTCCGTTATAAAGACGTCTGCAAACGCGACATGAAATCGTGTGACATTGATCACAAGTCGTGGGAGTCAGTTGCCAGCATTCGCCAGAGCTGGCGGGCAGCCATAAAGACAGGGCTAAATTGTGGCGAGTCGAAGAGACTTAGTAGTTGGCAGGAAAAAAGACAGAGGCGCAAGGGGAGAGCCAACTGTGCAACAGCCCCAACAAACAAATTTCTCTGCAGCACCTGTGGAAGAGCCTGTCACTCCAGAATTGGCCTTTATAGCCACTCCAGGCGCTGCTTCACAAACCACTGACCACCTCCAGGCGCGTATCCATTGTCTCTCGAGATAAGGAGGCCCAAAAGAAAATTGTTAATGATGACCAAATAACCTCTCTGGTCCAGAAAGTGAGCGCTTCAAAATATGGAATCTCATTTTGTCAAGTAGTGAATTGTTACTGGAGATTTTTTTTAAAGAAGTCAAATTTTACATTTCACATTTTTTCTTACTTTTCATTTCTGTCTCATCTCTCTTTCTCTTAAATCAATCTTTCTTCCCTCTCTTTAGTTCTCTTTCTGTAACTGACTTGACATTGAATTTACCCTTCTGATGAAACCTCCTTCTCAGTCCTTCCTCTGTTTATTTCTCTATCCTTACATTTCATCATTGGCTAAGGAGATCCTGTTGGTGCTATCGCTCACTGATGCCCAGATGCCCCATTACCCTCGCTGCGCTGTTATCAACACGCACCTTAGCAAGTCATGGCACAAAAACAATTGGCGAACAGGGTGCAGGAAGAAGTCTAGCTAATGATATACACCATGAGATGGCCTGCTCCAGTAAATTATGGCCCATGTATGTGTTTGTCCAGCTGCATTCTAAATGACATTTTCTAACTTAAATGAAATATTCAGACTTGATTTGTATTAAATCAATGTGCCTTAACCATTGAAAAGGTTATGGAAAAAATCTCTCGCTTGTTTTATCCACAAATGTCCTCTAGCGAGATTCAACAAAATGGTCATTTTTTTTCCTTAAGGACCAGCGGCAATATGTAAACTTTCTTTGGAATGGATTTTTAAAATAGCAGAATCTTTTGCAATGCTTTAAGTCAGAATCTGCCAAGTTGCAAGCCCATGAGCAGTGAATCAATAGATCTGCTTGCTCATTCCTATCCATTAAAAATTGCCTCTTCAGATGGCCTGAGCTTTTGCAAATTCTCCCTGAACCTACATTTCCCTGAAACAATTACCGGTGATTCAGAGTCATTTGCAGACACCAGTGTGCACAGGTACTTAGAATAGCTGCTCAGGAGTAGAAACTCGTAGTCAACCTCTTCAAAAAATGTGCCATTGGATTATATCTGCGACTAATAATTTACTACACAGTCATTGCACTGAGAATTAGGGAGACAGGATCCTAGAACATTTCTTAACTAACAAGATTTGTATTAACTGCTGTAATAACTTGGAATTCTTATTTAGGTTTCATACCTCGGTAGCCTCTTCCAACAATGACAGTGCAGTCATTAATAATTGGGTGAAATTAATTTTTTGTGTAAATGTTAACACAGCATTCGCTCATTTTTGTCTTATTTTAACAGTCTTAAGATTCCTCCGAGGATTAATCAGTCCAATGATGTTAACCAACACACACAGTGCCAACTGCTTTTTGGCTTGTTTGGGCTAATTACTAGATACTGTGTAAATTTACTCACTCTTGTCTTCCAGAATTTGTTATTTTATTGATAGCTACGATAAGATAAAGGTCCAATTGGGAGCTGAACGGAAGATATGGAATGATGCGACTCATCTGTTTGAGTCTGCACAGCAACAAGCATGTATCAACGAAGAGGAAAAGAGGGAGGAAGATCAGAGATAATAACTGGAGGATAAGTAAGACTCACTTCTACACTGAACAGTGTTCCTTCTTCATGTTGTAGTTGGACAGACAATAAAGAGCGCATTTTGTGAAACACCACTGGTTTATACCTACGAAAACACATTTACACAGTGAGTGTCGCAGTTACAGAAAAATGAAACATGTTCCTATCTTCCACCAATGCTCTGTATGGTTATCCAGCCAATTCCTTCAGCATTTAAAAGAATAAATGTTGCTCTCAGGATGCACACGTTGCTGAAAGGCTACATTTATTTCCCAAACCATAGCCGGAGTTTTATGTTGGGTGGGAAGCCCCGCCCACCAGCCAAAAAGTCAGGGCCTAGCCCACCTCCGCTGGGCCTGGGGAGCCATGCCAGGATTTTACGCTCCGGCGAGAAGTGGCTTCTGCGGGGACTGTATCCAGCCAACAGCAGGATCGTGGATGTCGACCCCGGAGGATAGGTAAGTTTTGGGCCCTAGCCGAGGACAATCAGCCAGGCCCCGACAAATCAAGGGAGGGTTAGGTGGTGAGGTGGGTTTCGTTGGAAGGGGGGAGCAGGGTGCCCAATCAGAAGGGGCCCCTTCCCCAGCCTGCAAGGAGTCCGCCAGGTTTTAACTGGCAGCTTTCTGTCAGGCCTAAGGCGCCTGCTGACCGCTGGTAAAATACCAGCGGCGGCAGAAGGTGGTACTTAAGTGGCAATTAATTGGCCTTGATTGGCCTGGGGCAGGTGAGCTATTTCTCACTGCCACCGTTCCTGGTAAAATTACAATGCAGGTGGGAAGGCATCGGGAATGGCACCCCCCACCTCCCACTCAATTTTACAACCGTCTCCGCCCCCCCGCCCCACCCGGCCACCTGTCCACTCCTGTGGGGGGGCCGTAAAGTTCTAGTTTTCTATTATGATCTCCTCAATCGGTTCATCTGCTGCATCGTTGGTCTTTCTGCAGCTTTCTTCTGCAAAGAGAACAATATGTGTTGAGCTAATGTATATCTTGCTTTAAAGATACAATCTAGGTACACCACGGTTTTTGCCTTGATGTGTATCTTACCCTTAGCAACAGCCTTACAGGCCTGGAATTGGCAGCTGTACTTGTGAATAATGACTTCAATGTTTCTCACCTGGATTTTCCTTTATTGGCCTGCTGTGTTGATTCTCAATAATATTCATTATTTCCTTTGTGTTGAAATTCCCAGGTAGAGGGTGCATTGCATTCTAGCATACAATGCTGGAAACACGTCTGAGTGTATTTGGAGTACAGGTATAATTTTGATGTAAACCGCTTTGGCTTCAAACTAACACTGCTATTATTGTATAAATCCAGCTTGAGTTGGAATCAAGTTGAGGGCAAGATTCCCTGGTGGAGGAACCCCTGCTTCAATTCACTTTGACATCAGTTTAGATCTTCATGCCCGATTTACACTTCACAGGACCAGTGACACTTTTAATTGACTTGATTGGTATAAGTGGTTTTCCATACATAAATGGTAGACTTGTTTACTTATGGCCAACCATGCTGCTCACCTGGCCTTTTGGCACCACATGCAATAGCCTCCCACACTTGTTTTATCCCCCGGCACGCCATATACTGTAGTGCCTTCCTGCCATTTGCTATCAGCTGTAGATCATCCCCAGTAAATCTGGGTTTATGCTGCCTACACTGTCCCCCACCTCACATCGAACTTGTGCTTCTTGCTGCAGGATTGATCCAACAATGCAATACCTATTCATGTTAAATGGTTGTTTCATTAGTTTCATTCAGAAGATTTGAGCTCACCCAAAACCCTGTTGTCCACACCAAATCCCATTCACCTCTTACCGCTGTGGTCACTGATGTATCTTAGCTCCCAGTTTGGCAACATCATGATTTTAAAATTCTCATCATTTTTTTCAAATCCTACCCTGGCCTCGCCCCACCCTTTCTATATAACCTCCTCCAGCTGTTCAATGATCCAAGATCTCTGCGCTTCTCTAGCCTTCTGCTCATCCCAATTTTTCATCGCTCCACCATTGGTGACCCCTTCAGCTGTCTAGGTCCCAAGCAGGGAATCCCTTCCCTATAGCTCTCTACCTCTCTATCTCCCTCTCCTCCTTTAAGGAGTTCCTTAAAACCTATTTCTTACAACAAGCTTTAGGTGACCTGTTCTTATGGACTGGATTTTATTCCGGGACATGTGCTCCTGGCAGCAGGCCGGAAGGCAGGGCAGAACCCACCTCAGCCCTCCATCAAACCCCCCTGCAAAATTCTACAACAGGCAGCCAATTAATTGCCAGTCATAGGGGACACTGTCCCTTTAAGGGATAAGATCACGCCTCCAGTGCTGCAGGGAGCAGTGGCCACTGTCGGTGCTGCAGGAGGCAGTAGCAAGGACATCAGAGATCCCCAGGACAGGTGAGTGGGATCAGGGTAACCAGGGCATGTCAGGAATTCCCCCACGACAGGATTTGGGGGGTGGTTAGTGAGCGTGGTGGTAGGGGGGGGTCTTCACGGGGAGGCACCCATCATAGCTGGGGAGTCCTCTGGGCACTATGGATTGCCCCAAAAGAGGGACCCTGACGCCGACCCACTAGGGGCCTGCAGGGCCTCACCTGGTGTTGTCTTCATGTGATGGCAGGCCCTCTGTCCTCCACAAAATTGAAGTGAGGGGGCAAGAGGCCCTTAAATGACCATTAATTAGTCACTTAAGGGTATCAATTACCGTTCTTGGCCTTTCCCACCCCATACAAAATGGCAGTGGGCCCAGGCAACACTGGGAACCGTACGTTTTGCCATTTTGTTTGCACCCCCTCACCCGCCGCCACACCCTGCCTTCATTCTCGTCACCAAGCTGTGGTGCAGTGTTAATTTTTGTTTAATAATGCTTCTATGAAGCACCTAGAGACATCTCACTATATAAATGGATACTGCTATTATTGTGAGGTAGTATTTGAGGTGATTTACTATTGACTACTCAGCTCTGTGGCACTTCTGGAGCCTCTGAACTTCTATAAATCACAAAGTAATGTAGTAATCTGTTGACAGGAGACTTACATAGACAGGCCAAAGTTTCATTAATGTCCAGTTTTTGGATAATCTGGTTTTGGGTTTAATCCTAGCCCTCACCTCCATAACATTAATGGGAAACCAGGAATTGTTGAAAAGGAATGAAGGTTAATGTAGTTATAGTTTAATTATCAAGAAGTATTTCTGTTCATTTTTGTTCTTCAACATGTCAAAGAACACTACAGCACAGGAACAGGCCATTTGGCCCTCCAAGCCTGCGCCGATCTTGATGCCTGCCTAAACTAAAACCTTCTGCACTTCCGGGGACTGTATACCTCTATTCCCATCCTATTCATGTATTTGTCAAGATGCTTCTTAAACGTCGCTATCGTACCTGCTTCCACCACCTCCACCGGCAGCAAGTTCCAGGCACTCACCACCCTCTGTGTAAAGATCTTGCCTCGCACATCCCCTCTAAACTTTGCTCCTCTCACCTTAAACCTATGTCCCCTAGTAACTGACTCTACCACCCTGGGAAAAAGCTTCTGACTATCCACTCTGTCCATGCCGCTCATCACTTTGCAAACCTCTATCATGTCACCCCTCCACCTCTGTCGTTCCAGTGAAAACAATCCGAGTTTATCCAACCTCTCTTCATAGCTAATGCCCTCCAGACCAGGCAACATCCTGGTAAACCTCTTCTGTACCCTCTCAAAAGCCTCCACGTCTTTCTGGTAGTGTGGCGACCAGAATTGCACGCAATATTCTAAGTGTGGCCTAACTAAAGTTCTGTACAGCTGCAGCATGACTTGTCAATTTTAATACTCTATGTTTCGACTGATGAAGGCAAGCATGCCGTATGCCTTCTTGACTACCTTATCCACCTGCGTTGCCACTTTCAGTGACCTGTGGACATGTACGCCCAGATCTCTCTGCCTGTCAATACTCCTCAGGGTTCTGCCAATTAGTGTATACTTCCCACCTGCATTAGACCTTCCAAAATGCATTACCTCACATTTGTCCGGATTAAACTCCATCTGCCATTTCTCCGCCCAAGTCTCCAACCGATCTATATCCTCTGACAATCCTCATCACTATCCGCAACTCCACCAACCTTTGTGTCGTCCGCAAACTTACTAATCAGACCAGCTACATTTTCCTTCAAATCATTTATATATATTACAAAGAGCAAAGGTCCCAGCACTGATCCCAGCGGAACATCACTTGTCACATCCCTCCATTCAGAAAAGCACCCTTCCACTGTTACCCTCTGTCTTCTATGACTGAGCCAGTTCTGTATCCATCTTGCCAGCTCACCTCTGATCCCGTGTGACTTCACCTTTTGTACCAGTCTGCCATGAGAGACCTTGGCTTTACTGAAGCCCATATAGATAACATCCACTGCCCTTCCTTCATCAATCATCTTCGTCACTTCCTCAAAAAACTCAATCAAATTAGTGAGACACGACCTCCCCTTCACAAAACCATGCTGTTTCTCGCTAATAAGTTCGTTTGTTTCCAAATGGGAGTAAATCCTGTCTCGAAGAATCCTCTCTAATAGTTTCCCTACCACTGACGTAAGGCTCACCGACCTATAATTTCCTGCATTATCCTTACTACCCTTCTTAAACAAAGGAACAACATTGGCTATTCTCCAGTCCTCTGGGACCTCACCTGTAGCCAATGAGGATGCAAAGATTTCTGTCAAGGCCCCAGCAATTTCTTCCCTTGCCTCCCTCAGTATTCTGGGGTAGATCCTATCAGGCCCTGGGGATGTATCTACCTTAATGCTTTGCAAGACACCCAACACCTCCTCCTTTTTGATAATGGGATGACTGAGACTATCCACACTCCCTTCCCTAGGCTCATCATCCACCAAGTCCTTCTCTTTGGTGAATACTGATGCAAAGTACTCATTTAGTACCTCGCCCATTTCCTCTGGCTCCACACATAGATTCCCTTCTCTGTCCTTGAGTGGGCCAACCCTTTCCCTGGTTACCCTCTTGCTCTTCATCTACGTATAAAAAGTCATGGGATTTTCCTTAATCCTGTTTGCCAATGACTTTTCATGACCCCTTTTAGCCCTCCTGACTCCTTGCTTAAGTTCCTTCCTACTGTCTTTATATTCCTCAAGGGATTCGTCTGTTCCTAGCCTTCCAGCCCTTACGAATGCTTCCTTTTACTTTTTGACTAGCCTCACAATATCCCGCGTTATCCAAGGTTCCCGAAACTTGCTAAACCTATCCTTCTTCTTCACAGGAACATGCCGGTCCTGGATTCTAATCAACTGACGTTTGAAATACTCCCACATGTCAGATGTTGATTTACCCTCAAACAGCCGCCCCCAATCTAAATTCTTCAGTTCCTGCCTAATATTGTGATAATTAGCCTTCCCCCAATTTAGCACCTTCACCCGAGGACTACTCTTATCCTTATCCACAAGTACCTTAAAACTTATGGAATTATGGTCACTGTTCCCGAAATGCTCCCCTACTGAAACTTCCACCACCTGGCCAGGCTCATTCCCCAATACCAGGTCCAGTATGGCCCCATCCCTAGTTGGACTATCTACATATTATTTCAAGAAGCCCTCCTGGATGCTCCTTACAAATTCTGCCCCATCCAAACTCCAAGCACTAAGTGAGTCCCAGTCAATATCGGGGAAGTTAAAATCACCCACCACTACAACCCTGTTACCTTTACATCTTTCCAAAATCTGTCTACATATCTGCTCCTCTACCTCCCGCTGGCTGTTGGGAGGCCTGTAGAAAACCCCCAACATCGTGACTGCACCCTTCCTATCCTGAGCACCACCCAAATTGCCTCGCTGCATGACCCCTCCGAGGTGTCCTCCCACAGTACAGCTGTGATATTCTCCTTAACCAGTAATGCAACTCCCCCACCCCTTTTACATCCCCCTCTATCCCACCTGAAGCTTCTAAATCCTGGAACATTTAGCTGCCAATCCTGTCCTTCCCTCAATCAAGTCTCTGTAATAGCAACAACATCATAGTTCCAAGTACTAATCCAAGCTCTAAGTTCATCTGCCTTACCTGTTATACTTCTCGCATTGAAACAAATGCACTTCAGACCACCAGTCCCGCTGTGCTCTGCAACATCTCCCTGCCTGCTCTTCCTCTTAGTCTCACTGGCCTTATTTACTAGTTCCCCCTCATTTATTTCACTTGCTGTCCTACTGCTCTGGTTTCCACTCCCCTGCCACACTAGTTTAAACCCTCCCGAGTGACGCTAGCAAACTCGCAGCCAGGATATTTGTGCCCCTCCAGCTTAGATGCAACCCGTCCTTCTTGTACAGGTCCCATCTGTCCCTGAAGAGATCCCAATGATCCAGATAACTGAAACCCTCCCTTCTATACCAGCTGTTCAGCCACGATAGCTGCACTATCTTCCTATTTCTAGCCTCACTGGCACGTGGCACAGGGAGTAATCCTGAGATTACAACCCTAGAGGTCCTGTCTTTTAACATTCTACCTAACTCCCTAAACTCCCCATGCAGGACCTCGTCACTCTTCCTGCCTATGTCATTGGTACTGATGTGTACCACAACCTCTGGCTGTTCACCCTCCCCCTTCAGAATGCCCCCTGTCCGTGCAGAGACATCCTTGCCCCTGGCATCAGGGAGGCAACATACCATCCTGGAGTCTCTTTCACGTCCACAGAAGTGCCTATCTGTGCCCCTGACTATAGCGTCCCCTATAACTATTGCTCTTCTGCGCTTTGTCCCTCCCTACTGAACAACAGTGCCAGCTGTGGTGCCACTGCTCTGGCTGCTGCTGTTTTCCCCTGATAGGCCATCCCCCCCAACAGTATCCAAAATGGTATACTTGTTGGAGAGTTGGATAGCCACAGGGGATTCCTGCACTGACTGCCTGCCCCTTCTAGCAGTCACCCATCTATCTGCCTGCACCTTGGGTGGAACCACTTCTCTAAAACTCCTGTCTATGATGCTTTCTGCCACCTGCATGCTCCTAAGTGCATCCAGTTGCCGCTCCAACTGATCCATGCAGTCTGTGAGGAGCTGCAACTGGGTACACTTCCTGCAGATGTAGTCGTCCGGAACGCTGGAAGCCTCACGGACCTCCCACATCTCACAGGTGAAGTACTTCATCCCTCTAACTGACATTTCTAGCACTAATTAATAAATTAATTTAAAATAAATAAATACTTATTAAATCCTTACTAAATTGTTAGAATTAACTATATGGCCCCTAGTGCTAGATTCCTACTATAAATATTAAATGCGAACTCAATACAGTAATCTCCTCCCTCTGGTTTAGTTACTCTACTTATTAATTAGTTAATGAGGGTTTTAATCAATTTTTATCAATGTTTTATTTTCAAATTCAGTAAAAATTCCCTACCAGCCAATCAAGTCACAGCTTTCCTGTGACGTCACTTACAGTTTTTTTTTACCAGAGGTAAGTTTTTATACTTACCGGTCCGGAACTCCGCCCTTCGAGACTTCTCCCAGTCAGCTGTGCTCTTTGGAAGCTCTCGGCTCCCCTCACTCTGAGGACAGGTAGGAAATGAAAGGAGCTCCTCACTCCCTCCTCACTGAACTACCTCAGTTAACAAACATCCACTATAGCACTCTAATGCAACCCAAGTCAGCACTTCAGTGTCATTGGTAAATTTATAAGAGCTTTGAAGGTGTTTAACTTGCTGAGAGTTAAGTATAATTTATATATTTTTAAATTAAACCACAAACTACAAAAACCAGTACAAACATAAAGACTAATATTCAACACAGCATCAGTGTCAAAAAACACAGTACAAATAGTTGGATAAATTCACTCCCCCTTCTAAACAAAGCATGAAATTAAAGCAAAAAATGGAAGAGCAAAAATAGAAACGGAAGGGCAAACAACTTAATGAAAGGCACTGTGCTCCAATCCTATGACTTGCAGATGATGGACAACACCTGTTCAAAACGGCATCCAGATCATTGACCCAGTACAGGTACTGAATAAAGGAATTCAAAGCATTGGAAAGAGTGCAGAGGAGATTTACTTGAATGATATCAGGGATGAGGAACTTCAGTACTATGGAGAAACTAGAGAAGCTGGGATTGTTCTCCTTAGAGCAGCGAAGGTTAAGGAGAGATTTAATACAGGTGTTCAAAATGATTTGTTTTGCTAGAGTAATTAAGAAGAATTTGTTCCCACTGACACGAGGGTGGGTAATTAGAGGGTATAGATTTAATAAAATTGACAAACGAACCTGAGGGGAGAGAAGGAAAACTTTTTTTTATATATACGCAGCAAGTTATGGTGATCTGGAATGCACTGTCAGAAAGGGTGGTGGAAGTAGATTCAAAAGTAACTTTCAATAGGTTGTTGGATAAATACTTGAAAAGGAAACATTTGCAGGACTATGGGGAACAGAGCAGGGGAGCAGGACTAATCGGACAGATTGTTCAAAGAGCTGGCACAGGCATGATGGAATGAATGGCTTGCTTCTGTGCTTTAAGAATCTATGAAGTTGATGCAGCATGCCAATAGGCAACTTGTCACAGGAGGCAATTAGCCTTTGCACCATACTTCTCAACAATATAATAAAAGCAAAATACTGTGGATGCTGGAAATCTGAAATAAAAACAAGAAATGCTGGAACCACTCAGCAGGTCTGGCAGCATCTGTGGAAAGAGAAGCGGAGTTAACGTTTTGGGTCAGTGACCCTTCTTCTCAACAATACCTGCATTGATGGTGATGGGGATATTTGCTGATGATTACACAGTGTTCAGTACCATTCACGACTCCTCAGATACTGAAGCAGTCTGTGTCCACATGCAGCAAGACAACATTTAGGCTTCGGCTGTTCTGAAGACGGGTCACTGACCTGAAACGTTAACTCTGCTTCTCTCTCCACAGATGCTGCCAGACCTGCTGAGTATTTCCAGCATTTCTTGTTTTTAGCTCAGATTTCCAGCATCTGCAGTATTTTGCTTTTATTATATAACATTTAAGCTTGAGCTGATAAGTGGCAAGTAACATTCACACCACACAAGTTGCAGGCAATGGCCATCTCCAACAAAAGAGAATCTAACCATCTCCCCTTGACATTCAATGGCATTACCATTACTGATTCCCCCACCATCACCATCCTGCGGAGTTACCATTGACCAGAAACTTGACTGAGCCAGGCATATAAATAATGTGGATACAAGAGGATGGGAAATCTGTGGTAAATAAGTAACCTCCTGACTAAACAAAGCCTGCCCACCATATACATGGCACAAGTCAGGAGTGTGATGGAATACTGTTCACTTGCTTGGATGGGTGCAGATCCAACAACACTCAAGAAGCTTGACACCATCCAGGACAAAGCAGCCTGCTTGATCGGCACCCCATCCAACACCTGAAACATTCATTCTCTCCACCACTGCTGCGGCTTGATGGGCACTCTGCTAAGATTTAGCTGGTCTAGTTGTGTCAATTATTGACTGGGGATAGGAGGGCTGCATAAAGAGTTCAAGCCATCCTTGCATTTCTGTGCCTGTGGGTATCGCTTCTTGTCAAAAACTAAATTTGAAGCTCCTTGCCTTGAAACAAATTGTGCAAATAATGACTTCACCATTTTATTTGCAAATGTTGACATTTAGGATTTTTTTTCAGTCTCTGACACAGCAGTTTTCTTCTTTTGCTAAAACCTCAGAGTTAAAAATTAATGATAGGGCAGACAGCTGGACACAGCTGAAACTCTCCATTATGGGCCCAGCAGGTTTTTTGACAGTTTTGATTATTAATATAATGGGATGCTGCATTATTTAAATTTCCTCTCCTGGGTTCTTGTACTGTTAAAATACTCTGCATACTTCATGTATTTTAATAGGACCCTGTTTCAAAAATCAAATCAAATTATTAACAAGGTTTTTTCAGTATTGATGGAATATTAACCTTGATATCTTTTTTAGTTGGTAAATATAATCATTTGAACAATGAAATGCTATGACGTCACATTACAGACTTTTGGGGTTGATTGTTTTCAATGGTGACAGGGCATCTAAATCATCAATTGAGGATTAACTCTAGGGCTTTGATGCATTGCCTCATATCAAGCTACTCCATTGCAATATTTTCTGCTTCTCTCTCCACAGATGCTGCTGAGTATTTCCAGCATTTCTTGTTTCTATTTCAGATTTCCAGCATCTGTAGTATTTTGCTTTTATTTTTATATTAGAAACAGATTATTCGCACTGGATGCCCCAACCCCATTTTTTTCATTTCACAGTGCACCGAGACATGGAGAATGGCTACAGAAACTTAGTTGCTATTCAGTGTCTTGCAGTGTCCTTTTAGCCCACACAAACTGAATTGTAACACTCTGGGAAAGTTTGTGCTTAAATCTTGCACATCTTTCTTTATTTGCCTATGCTATTCTCCTAAGAGTTAGGCTTCCGAATTATCATAAAATTATACTTCAAAGAAGCAAATACACTTACATAATTTTTGTGACCACATTAATATTGAAATAAAAGCAGAAAATGCTGGAAATACTCAACAGATCAGGCAGCATCAGTGGACAGAGAAACAGAGTTAAAGTTTCGGGTCAGTGACCTTCCATCAGTACTGGAAAAAGTGCGAGATATAATAGGTTTTAAGCAAGTACAGAGGCAGGAAAAATGGGGTGTGTGATGTTCTCAGGATTGGAGTGAAGTTTAGGTGAGTTTAACAAGAAATATGAGGCAAAGACTGAGACAGAGGCAGCATTATGTTGAACATGATGGAGTCTTCTTTATTTTGTTTTACTTTGCCGTAAAATGCAGCTGGGGGTCCCCCAGACAACCGAAGCGGGGTTCCCCTTGCCTTTCTGGCCCGGTGTCACGACCCCTGCTGCTTGCATAAAATTCAGAACAACCAGTGGACAATTAAAAACCAGCTTAAAATGTTTGTGGAACAACAAGGGTGATTTGTGTGACAAAGATTTGATACAGTTCATAATGTAAATAATTTTTATTGGAACACTGTAGCTGGGGTAAGAAAAAACTGGCCACCATCACTTGACACTTGAGTAGAATAATAAAATTCTGGCTCATCTTTTCAGACAAAAGAATTACATTTGAAGGGCAGTCACTGTTGTAATGTAGGAAACATGGCAGCCAATTTGCACACAGTAAGGCCCCACAAAAATGCATTAAGATAATGATCAGATAATCTGTTTTAAGAACAAAGAACAAAGATAATTACAGCACAGGAACAGGCCCTTCGGCCCTCCAAGCCTGCGCCGATCCAGATCCTCTCTCTAAACATGTCGCCTATTTTCTAAGGTTCTGTATCTCTTTTCTTCCTGCCCATTCATGTATCTGTCTAGATACATCTTAAAAGACTCCATCGTGCCCGCGTCTACCACCTCCGCTGGCAACGCGTTCCAGGTGCCCATCACCCTCTGCGTAAAGAACTTTCCACGCATATCCCCCCTAAACTTTCCCCCTTTCACTTTGAACTCGTGTCCTCTAGTAATTGAAACCCCCACTCTGGGAAAAAGCCTCTTGCTGTCCACCCTGTCTATACCTCTCATGATTTTGTACACCTCAATCAGGTCCCCCCTCAACCTCCGTCTTTCTAATGAAAATAATCCTAATCTACTCAACCTCTCTTCATAGCTAGCGCCCTCCATACCAGGCAACATCCTGGTGAACCTCCTCTGCACCCTCTCCAAAGCATCCACATCCTTTTGATAATGTGGCGACCAGAACTGTACACAGTATTCCAAATGTGGCCGAACCAAAGTCCTATACAACTGTAACATGACCTGCCAACTCTTGTACTCAATGCCCCGTCCGATGAAGGAAAGCATGCCGTATGCCTTCTTGACCACTCTTTTTACCTGCGTTGCCACCTTCAGGGAACAGTGGACCTGAACACCCAAATCTCTATGGACATCAATTTTCCCCAGGACTTTTCCATTTACTGTATAGTTCACTCTTGAATTGGATCTTCCAAAATGCATCACCTCGCATTTGCCCTGATTGAATTCCATCTGCCATTTCTCTGCCCAACTCTCTAATCTATCTATATTCTGCTGTATTCTCTGACAGTCCCCTTCACTATCTGCTACTCCACCAATCTTAGTGTCGTCTGCAAACTTGCTAATCAGTCCACCTATCTTTTCTTTTGGGCCTCCTTATCTCGAGAGACAATGGATACGCGCCTGGAGGTGGTCAGTGGTTTGTGAAGCAGCGCCTGGAGTGGCTATAAAGGCCAATTCTGGAGTGACAGGCTCTTCCACAGGTGCTGCAGAGAAATTTGTTTGTTGGGGCTGTTGCACAGTTGGCTCTCCCCTTGCGCCTCTGTCTTTTTTCCTGCCAACTACTAAGTCTCTTCGACTCGCCACAATTTAGCCCTGTCTTTATGGCTGCCCGCCAGCTCTGGCGAATGCTGGCAACTGACTCCCACGACTTGTGATCAATGTCACACGATTTCATGTCGCGTTTGCAGACGTCTTTATAACGGAGACATGGACGGCCGGTGGGTCTGATACCAGTGGCGAGCTCGCTGTACAATGTGTCTTTGGGGATCCTGCCATCTTCCATGCGGCTCACATGGCCAAGCCATCTCAAGCGCCGCTGACTCAGTAGTGTGTATAAGCTGGGGGTGTTGGCCGCTTCAAGGACTTCTGTGTTGGAGATATAGTCCTGCCACCTGATGCCAAGTATTCTCCGAAGGCAGCGAAGATGGAATGAATTGAGACGTCGCTCTTGGCTGGCATACGTTGTCCAGGCCTCGCTGCCGTAGAGCAAGGTACTGAGGACACAGGCCTGATACACTCGGACTTTTGTGTTCCGTGTCAGTGCGCCATTTTCCCACACTCTCTTGGCCAGTCTGAACATAGCAGTGGAAGCCTTACCCATGCGCTTGTTGATTTCTGCATCTAGAGACAGGTTACTGGTGATAGTTGAGCCTAGGTAGGTGAACTCTTGAACCACTTCCAGAGCGTGGTCGCCAATATTGATGGATGGAGCATTTCTGACATCCTGCCCCATGATGTTCGTTTTCTTGAGGCTGATGGTTAGGCCAAATTCATTGCAGGCAGACGCAAACCTGTCGATGAGACTCTGCAGGCATTCTTCAGTGTGAGATGTTAAAGCAGCATCGTCAGCAAAGAGGAGTTCTCTGATGAGGACTTTCCGTACTTTGGACTTCGCTCTTAGACGGGCAAGGTTGAACAACCTGCCCCCTGATCTTGTGTGGAGGAAAATTCCTTCTTCAGAGGATTTGAACGCATGTGAAAGCAGCAGGGAGAAGAAAATCCCAAAAAGTGTGGGTGCGAGAACACAGCCCTGTTTCACACCACTCAGGATAGGAAAGGGCTCTGATGAGGAGCCACCATGTTGAATTGTGCCTTTCATATTGTCATGGAATGAGGTGATGATACTTAGTAGCTTTGGTGGACATCCGATCTTTTCTAGTAGTCTGAAGAGACCACGTCTGCTGACGAGGTCAAAGGCTTTGGTGAGATCAATGAAAGCAATGTAGAGGGGCATCTGTTGTTCACGGCATTTCTCCTGTATCTGACGAAGGGAGAACAGCATGTCAATAGTCGATCTCTCTGCACGAAAGCCACACTGTGCCTCAGGGTAGACGCGCTCGGCCAGCTTCTGGAGCCTGTTCAGAGCGACTCGAGCAAAGACTTTCCCCACTATGCTGAGCAGGGAGATTCCACGGTAGTTGTTGCAGTCACCGCGGTCACCTTTGTTTTTATAGAGGGTGATGATGTTGGCATCGCGCATGTCCTGGGGTACTGCTCCCTCGTCCCAGCACAGGCATAGCAGTTCATGTAGTGCTGAGAGTATAGCCGGCTTGGCACTCTTGATTATTTCAGGGGTAATGCTGTCCTTCCCAGGGGCTTTTCCGCTGGCTAGGGAATCAATGGCATCACTGAGTTCCGATTTGGTTGGCTGTATATCCAGCTCATCCATGACTGGTAGAGGCTGGGCTGCATTGAGGGCAGTCTCAGTGACAGCATTCTCCCTGGAGTACAGTTCTAGGTAGTGCTCAACCCAGCGGTCCATCTGTTTGCGTTGGTCAGTGATTATGTCCCCCGATTTAGATTTGAGAGGGGTGATCTTCTTGATGGTTGGCCCAAGAGCTCTCTTCATGCCATCATACATTCCTCTGATGTTTCCGGTGTCTGAGGCCAGCTGAATATGACTGCATAGGTGTTGCCAGTAGTCGTTTGCGCAACGCCTAGCTGTTCTTTGTGCAGTACTTCTGGCTGCTTTAAGTGCTGCGGATGTTAAATCGCTGGGGGCTTTCTTGTAGTTCAAAAGTGCAATGCGCTTAGCGGCTATGACAGGTTCCAGCTCTTCATTATGAGATTGAAACCAGTCTGCATTTCTCTTCGCACTTTTGCCGTAGGTGGTCAAAGCTGACTCATAGATGGCGTCTCTGATGTGGGCCCACTTGGTCTCAGCATCCCCTGTGGGAGTGTTTTGAAGGGCTGTTACAAGTGAATTTAGAAATTTTTGTAACAGCTGTGGATGAGAGATTCTGCTCGTGTTGATGCGCGGGTGGCCCTTCTGCTTGGAATGATGCAACTTCTTTGGTCTGAGTCTAACCTTGCTGCACACCAGGGAGTGGTCGGTGTCGCAGTCCGCACTGTGGAAGCTGCGTGTGATTTGAACACTGTTTAAGGCGGCTCGCCTTGTGACAATGAGGTCTAGCTGGTGCCAACGACGTGATCTTGGGTGCCTCCATGAAACCTGGTGACAGGGTTTAGTGTGAAAGAACGAGTTGGTGATGCAGAGGTTATGATAGGTACACAACTCAAGCAGTCTCTGCCCGTTCTCATTCATCCTTCCAACGCCATAGCGCCCAAGGCAGGAGGGCCATGAGTCATGGTCGGCCCCAACCCTGGCATTAAAGTCCCCCAGCAGGAATAGGTGTTCGGTGTTGGGGATGCTGCTAATGATGTTATGGAGTTGTTCATAGAACTGGTCTTTAGCTTCAGGTGCGGAGCAGAGTGTTGGAGCATAGATGCTGAGTAGGTGTACTGGACCAGAGGTGGTGAGCAGTCGGATGGACAGTATGCGTTCCGAGCCATTTGAGGGAGGCTCTATCATGCTGAGCAAGGAGTTTCTGATGGCGAAGCCCACTCCATGCTGTCTTGGTTCTTCAGGATCCCTGCCCTGCCAGAAGAAGGTGTAGTCTTGCTCTGCTAGAGAGCCACTCGCGGGGAGGCGAGTCTCCTGAAGTGCTGCAATGTCCACATTGAATCTACTGAGCTCGTTGTTAATGATGGCGGTCTTCCGAGAATCGTTGATTTGTGTAAGGTCTTCCGACAGGCCAGGACACATAGTTCTGACGTTCCAGCTTGCAAAGCGAAGGGCTGGTACCTTCTTTCCTTTTTTCATGTTGTTTGGTGCGGTGTATCAGTCCACCTTTCGGGCAATGACCCTGAGCTCCAAGCACCCATCATTGAAGCAGGCAGACTGTGGCGGGACAGAACCTTATTGACCGGGGGCTGCCCGGTTTGAGGCGGGCGGTAGCTGTCCAGTGAGGTGCAATGACCTCTCCCACCGACAAAGGCAACCCGTGGCGCCCAGTTTCTACGCCAATTTATCTGGACTTATAACCCGTAACTGCTGCCTTCCGTGTTGTTTTAGTCGCTGTGAGGCAACTATGGAGTGACCTCTCCATGGCGCATGCCTGGGCAAATTTATGGGGGTTGAGAGTTGCCCAGTCGTCAAAACCCCCCTCTCGGCCTTTCTGGTGGGGTCCAAAGGAGTGCAGGACACGACGTTTGGCACCAGTATGGCTGCAGGAACTGCCGGAAACATGCCAAAGGTGACACATGACCGCCTACGGGGTTCCGCTCCGGATTTTCTGTTAGGGTTTACTCCCTTAGCCTTGGTCTCTCCCGAGACGCCCACAAGGCAGTGGGGTTGTTGGGGCCCCTACACAGGTGTAGGATGGTGCTGGTGGGAGGAGGGGATGCAAGGGGGAGGGGTAGAGGGAGGGGGTGGGGGTGGGGGGTGCAGGGGAAGGGGGTGCGGGGTGAAGATGGTGCGAGGGGGGGGCGGGCTGGGACGGGGTTGTGAGGGGGTGAGCTGAGAGGGTGGAGCAGGGAAGGGGACGGGGGTGGGGGGGGGTGGAAGGGGGGTAAAGGGGGGGGGAGGGGGGGTGGAATCTGGTGCAGGTAATAAGCCATTTCCTCAGTGCCCACCATCGACGTCGGGAAAGCTCATCCACGTCCTTCGGGAGGTGAAGCATCATTTGGCAGACTTAGAGGTGATTACATTTGCTAAGGGTTTTTTTTTGCAGTGGTTTAAATAAAGGCATGCAGCATTGCCGACAGTGCGCTGCAGATGCTCTCCGAGCCATCTCCCGAGGGCGCTTTGAAGTTGCGGCCGGGGGGGCCGTTCGTGGATGTTTTGGGTGTTCGGGGCACCTTTTCACAGGACTTCTCTCGGGTCCCGCAGCTCCTTCTTCACCTCAATGGACTTACCGCATGCCGTGGCTGCAGACACTCTGGACTGTGAAGACAGCAGGATCGGAGATTGAAGTATCGGCAGCTGTGCTCGTCAGTTTCATCCGGATCAATTTCATTGAGAAAACAAAGAGCAGGTGTGGCTGGGGGAGGACAGTGGGCCCAGGTAACATACACTAAACTAACTGTTAACTTTTAGATAGGGCTAAAATGAACTGATTTAAAGAGCCAGGGGAATTTAAACAGTTTAAGAGGGCAGATTGGGGGAGAAAACGTTAGGGATGGGAGCAGATGGCCATGGATAGAGTTGAACAGCAAGGGAGCTTCCTAGGGAGCTTCCAGCCCAGGAGCCATCTTGGGAACAGTCCACCTATACTTTCCTCCAAATCATTAATGTATATCACAAACAACAGTGGTCCCAGCACGGATCCCTGTGGAACACCACTGGTCACACGTCTCCATTTTGAGAAACTCCCCTCTCCTGCTACTCTCTGTCTCCTGTTGCCCAGCCAGTTCTTTATCCATCTAGCTAGTACACCTTGGACCCCAAGCGCCTTCACTTTCTCCATCAGCCTGCCATGGGGAACCTTATCAAACGCCTTACTGAAGTCCATGTATATGACATCGACAGCCCTTCCCTCATCAATCAACTTTGTCACTTCCTCAAAGAATTCTATTAAGTTGGTAAGACATGACCTTCCCTGCACAAAACCATGTTGCCTATCACTGATGAGCCCATTTTCTTCCAAATGGGAATAGATCCTATCCCTCAGTATCTTCTCCAGCAGCTTCCCTACCACTGACGTCAGGCTCACCGGTCTATAATTTCCTGGATTATCCCTGCTACCCTTCTTAAACAAGGGGACAACATTAGCAATTCTCCAGTCCTCCGGGACCTCACCCGTGTTTAAGGATGCTGCAAAGATATCTGTTAAGGCCCCAGCTATTTCCTCTCTCGCTTCCCTCAGTAACCTGGGATAGATCCCATCCGGACCTGGGGACTTGTCCACCTTAATGCCCTTTAGAATACCCAACACTTCCTCCCTCCTTATGCCGACTTGACCTAGAGTAATCAAACATCTGTTCCTAACCTCAACATCCGTCATGTCCCTCTCCTCGGTGAATACCGATGCAAAGTACTCATTTAGAATCTCACCCATTTTCTCTGAGTCCAAGCATAACATTCCTCCTTTGTCCTTTAGTGGGCCAATTCTTTCTCTAGTTACCCTCTTTCTCCTTATATATGAATAAAAGGCTTTGGGATTTTCCTTAACCCTGTTTGCTAAAGATATTTCATGACCCCTTTTAGCCCTCTTAATTCCTCGTTTCAGATTGGTCCTACATTCCCGATATTCTTTCAAAGCTTCGTCTTTCATCAGCCGCCTACACCTTATGTATGCTTCCTTTTTCCTCTTAGCTAGTCTCACAATTTCACCTGTCATCCATGGTTCCCTAATCTTGCCATTTCTATCCCTCATTTTCACAGGAACATGTCTCTCCTGAACGCTAATCAACCTCTCTTTAAAAGCCTCCCACATATCACATGTGGATTTACCTTCAAACAGCTGCTCCCAATCTACATTTCCCAGCTCCTGCCGAATTTTGGTATAGTTGGCCTTCCCCCAATTTAGCACTCTTCCTTTAGGACCACTCTCGTCTTTGTCCATGAGTATTTTAAAGCTTACGGATTTGTGATCACTATTCCCAAAGTAGTCCCCTACTGAAACTTCAACAACCTGGCCGGGCTCATTCCCCAACACCAGGTCCAGTATGGCCCCTTCCCGAGTTGGACTATTTACATACTGCTCTAGAAAACCTTCCTGGATGCTCCTTACAAATTCTGCTCCATCTGGACCTCTAACACTCAGCGAATCCCAGTCAATGTTGGGAAAATTAAAATCTCCTATCACCACCACCATGTTGCTCCTACATCTTTCCATAATCTGTTTACATATTTGTACCTCTATCTCACGCTCGCTGTTGGGAGGCCTGTAGTACAGCCCCAACATTGTTACCGCACCCTTCCTATTTCTGAGTTCTGTCCATATTGCCTCACTGCTCGAGTCCTCCATAGTGCCCTCCTTCAGCACAGCTGTGATATCCTCTTTGACCAGTAATGCAACTCCTCCACCCCTTTTACCTCCCTCTCTATCCCGCCTGAAGCATCGATATCCTGGGATATTTAGTTGCCAATCATGCCCTTCCCTCAACCAAGTCTCAGTAATAGCAATAACATCATACTCCCAGGTACTAATCCAAGCCCTAAGTTCATCTGCCTTACCTACTACACTTCTTGCATTAAAACAAATGCACCTCAGACCACCAGTCCCTTTATATTCATCATCTGCTCCCTGCCTGTTCTTCCCCTTAGTCACACTGACTTCATTATCTAGTTCCTTACAGGCTTTTGTTACTACCTCCTTACTGTCAACTGACCTCAATTGGTTCCCATCCCCCTGCCACCTTAGTTTAAACCCTCCCCAACAGCGTTAGCAAAAGCACCTCCAAGGACATTGGTTCCAGTCCGGCCCAGGTGTAGACCGTCCAATTTGTAATAGTCCCACCTCCCCCAGAACCGGTCCCAATGTCCCAAAAATCTGAACCCCTCCTTCCTGCACCATCTCTCAAGCCACGCATTCATCCTGACTATTCTTTCATTTTTACTCTGACTATCACGTGGCACTGGTAGTAATCCTGAGATTACTACCTCTGAGGTCCTACTTTTTAACTTGGCTCCTAACTCCCTAAACTCTGCTTGTAGGACCTCATCCCGTTTTTTACCTATATCATTAGTGCCTATGTGCACAATGACAACTGGCTGTTCACCCTCCCCCTTTAGAATGTTCTGCAGCCGATCTGAGACATCCCTGACCCGTGCACCTGGGAGGCAACATACCATTCGGGAGCCTCGTTTTCGACCACAGAACCGCCTATCTACTCCCCTTACAATCGAATCCCCTACGACTATAGCCCTTCCACTCTTTTTCCCGCCCTTCTGAACAGCAGAGCCAGCCACGGTGCCATGGACCTGGCTACTGCTGCCTTCCCCTGGTGAGCCATCTCCCCCAACAGTATCCAAAACGGTATACTTGTTTTGGAGGGAGATGACCGCAGGGGACTCCTGCGCTGCCTTCCTGCTCTTTCTCTGCCTTTTGGTCACCCATTCCCTTTCTCCCTCAGCAATCCTAATCTGCGGTGTGACCAATTCACTAAACGTGCTATCCACGACCTCCTCAGCATCGCGCATGCTCCAAAGTGAGTCCATCCGCAGCTCGAGAGCCGTCATGCGGTCTAACAAGAGCTGCAGTTGGACACACTTCCTGCACGTGAAGGAGTCAGGGACATCAGCCGTGTCCCTGAGCTCCCACATTGAGCAAGAGGAGCATGACACGGGTCTGAGATCTCCTGCCATTTTTAATCTTAAGCTTAACTTAGTTAAATGAAAAAGGAACGAAAAGTTTTTACCAATCACAATAAAACCAGAGAAATCGAAAAAGCCTTACCTTATAAACACCCCACCGAGTCCTTTTTTTTTGGGTTCGAGGAGGAGGGCGGGTGGGAGACACGACAAGTGTGGTGTCTCGGGTTCAGAAACCGCCCAAATATATAGTGTTTTACTTACCCAGCAGCCCCCTGGCCTCCGCCGAAAAACAAAAGGAAATTAAATTTACTTTCAAACTGACCTTCCCAGCTGCTCACTCGCTCACTCTCTGCTCCCGAAAAAGCTGCTGCAATGAAAGGAAAGTTATTTTAAACCGCCCAAATATATAGTGTTTTACTTACCCAGCAGCCCCCTGGCCTCCGCCGAAAAACAAAAGGAAATTAAATTTACTTTCAAACTGACCTTCCCAGCTGTTCACTCGCTCACTCTCTGCTCCCGAAAAAGCTGCTGCAATGAAAGGAAAGTTATTTTAAACCGCCCAAATATATAGTGTTTTACTTACCCAGCAGCCCCCTGGCCTCCGCCGAAAAACAAAAGGAAATTAAATTTACTTTCAAACTGACCTTCCCAGCTGCTCACTCGCTCACTCTCTGCTCCCGAAAAAGCTGCTGCAATGAAAGGAAAGTTATTTTAAACCGCCCAAATATATAGTGTTTTACTTACCCAGCAGACCCCTGGCCTCCGCCGAAAAACAAAAGGAAATTAAATTTACTTTCAAACTGACCTTCCCAGCTGCTCACTCGCTCACTCTCTGCTCCCGAAAAAGCTGCTGCAATGAAAGGAAAGTTATTTTAAACCGCCCAAATATATAGTGTTTTACTTACCCAGCAGCCCCCTGGCCTCCGCCGAAAAACAAAAGGAAATTAAATTTACTTTCAAACTGACCTTCCCAGCTGCTCACTCGCTCACTCTCTGCTCCCGAAAAAGCTGCTGCAATGAAAGGAAAGTTATTTTAAACCGCCCAAATATATAGTGTTTTACTTACCCAGCAGCCCCCTGGCGTTGTTTGAGAGATAAATATTGTCCAGAATACCAGGGAGAATTCCATTGTTCTTCATCAAAATAATGCCTAGGGATCTATTATATCGACCTGAGAGGGGCGTCAGGACCTTGGTTTAACATTTCTTGCCAAAGGATGACACCTCTGACAGTGCAGCACTCCCTTAGCACCCCACTGGAGCATCCGCCTAGATTACATGCTCAAGTCCCTGGAGAGGGACTTGAACTCTCAAACTTCTGACACGTTGATGAGAGTGCTACCCGCAAGCCATTGGGAAGAACCATGGAATAAAAAAGCCAAGAGGCAAAGATGAGTGTATATGAAACTTTAATAACACCTTAGTTAGAATACTATGTGAAGTGCTAGTGGCAGAAACTTTATCAATAGTCAAGATTAATTGGCTAGGTCCATTAAGGGATCGGGAAACCAGGTAGATAAAAGTGGTTAGGGCTATTTGGAATGGAATAGAATATTCACGTGGAATGTAAAGACCGACACGGACGGGTAAAGCTGAATGGCTGTTTCCCTGTGGTAACTTCTCTGTATTTCTATGCACCTGAAACTAACAAAGACTGTATTAAAATGATTTTCTTTGCTCAGAAAAGTATTTTTGAGCCTCTAATTTTGCTGCAGACCTGGCAATAGCTGGACACTATTTTTATCCTATGCACACTGCACACGTGCAAGCCAATCTACACCATTGTTGCACCATTTTTTTTGTTAAATGCTTTTCCATGAGTGTGTGATTGCTCCTTTCAAATTGCTTTTTGAAAATCCAATTCCTGATAACCTACTGATTTACAATTGAGTACAACAAATTCTGAAGATCCAGGTTATTCACTGCTGCAAAAGCGAATACTGAACAGTTCCAGGATTTCACAGGTCATGTTGGGACAGATCAGTAGAAATGCTTATTAGATTGGGAGACATCCAACAAGTTTCAGAGGTTCTAAATCAGTATAGAATTTATTGAAGCCCAATATGCAGGTTTGATAGTGACCTAAGTTCTATTCCAGGGCAACAGCCAATTTCAGTCTCCAAATACAATCGTAATAGAATTGTCATTTCACATATTCTGATCCTATTTGAAGAAAAATATTACCTGAATCGGGCAACATGGACAGATTTTTCTGATTTTTGGAGTGTAGTAGGGTGATTGAGGGCTGATATGTCAGGCTGATAAGGTCTCTGATCCCCAATAAGAGTACAGTCCCTTTAAGAACCTTCTCTTTATAGATAATTGTATCTGGAGTGGGGGGAGGGGGAAGGGGGACGGAGAAGGGGAGTCCTCAGCCAGGTGAACATAAAAGGGGAGGCTCAAGGGTAGTAAGAGTTGAGGGAAGCTGGGTATTGGAGAGTGTAAGGATGGGTTGAGAGTATTAAAAGGGGTTTAGAACTTAGATTGATCAAGGACTACTATTTGTAAAAGAAGTCTCCATGATAGTAGGATCTTATAATGGGTGAAAAAGCTGATTAGAGGTGCAGCTGATTCATTATTATTTCATATACTCACTTGCTAGGGTTCAGGTGGGGGATTGGAGTCACCCATTATTTAACAATGGATGACTGTTACTGTTGTCCTTCTTCCCTGTGATTACACATTGCCTGACAACTGCATGAATAAGTCTTCTCCTGCCTTTGGGTGAAAAAGATGAGAAACTTTGAATTTTAAACAAATACTCCAATAGATTGTTTTGCATTGAATTTCATGTTCTTGTCTGGTAGAAGGATATTAAGTAAATGTATAGAACTAAAGTCAAAAACAAGGACAGTCAGCCCACCATAGATTACCCCTTTAGAATATTGTATCTGTCCTGGTTAAGTATTTAGTGTACGTTGTTACGACTACGGTGGGAGCAACACACTGTTAATTCAGTCCTGTCACTTCACAGGTCACAGCATATTTATTAATTGTTTTTACCAAAATTGGAAAAACAGCCAAATTAAACACTCTAGTACCCCCAGAATGAAATCGACCAAACCAGATATCTTTAGACAACAACAAATTAAGTACTAAAATATTTTCAAGAGCGGGTAAGAGGCCAAGGGGAGGGGTCCAGGTAGAGGGAGAATGCTGGAGGCGGGTGAATGGGTCAACAAATTAACTATTTATTTAAAAAATCTTAAACACTATTAAGATAAACCTATGTCTAAAGACCTTATAATTTAATTTAATCTATCTCCCACATTCACACATATGCATTCAAAAATATCAATTAATTTTTAAAACGGTAGTTTTTAAGATTAGCTGTCTGTTACAAATAAATAAAAATGAGAGTCTGAGTTTTATGTTCCTGGTGAATGAAGTCTTCTAAGGTAAAGATAATCAAAGTTCATGAAGTCTTTAGCTGAATTTGATGAAAATGCTCTGTTCTTGATAGGCAAACAGTTTCGCTCCAGTAGCATTAAACAGTTCTTTCCACAATGAGCACAGCAATAAAAATAAGTTGTTGAAAAAGAAAAGCTTTTCTTCCTTACAGAGGGAATTAACTTAGCTTGTAGCTTTGTAGAATTTTTCTTGAGAGAATAAAACAGCTCCTTTTTCTTCAATTCCTCGCTGATAAGTCTCTCAGAACAAAACTTCAAACTGGTTTCTGCCAGCTCCACACACAGTCAAAATGGACACATCAAACCGTGTCACCTACTGTTGCTCAGGGTAACAAAAATGCAGCTGTGGTACACTGTGTCTCCATGTTTCTAGAATATTCTCTCCCTTAAAGGTGCATTTTTAACCGTCTTAAAGGCACACAGTTTTTTTTAATCCGAGGAGAAAAAATAATACAAGTCCGTGACAATGTAAAAGATCCTTAAAGTCTACAGTTTGTAGATTACTGACACATTTATTACCCTTTGCTTGAAGAAACTTCTGCTATTTCTGCTAAATCTGTTATTCATACTTGTACATCACACTGGTAGTCTTTTTGGACTCAAAGACAAGATTTAAAACTAACAGGTTTAAATATCTGACCCTGAGGCTCTGAGTATCCATGCCAGGCACAGAGTCTCAAGGACATTATAGCTCCCATAAAGTGCAAAGAACTTGCAAAGAACATCATTGCCTGGTTGCACTGTCTTCTATTTTCAACGCAATTTATCTGACAGTCGAATCAAATGTGAAAGATTGAGGAATCTAAAGTATAAATTGCCTCTAGTGCAACTGAGTTTCTGTGATCTTTCGCACTTTAAAAAAAAACTTGGAAACTGGCCCTGCCCACAAAACTGGCCATGTCCCGGATTGAATTAACTGCTGTGTGTCTGCTAATTGTGCCCAATTACAGGCCTGTGAGGAGGCTATGAAAAATGACTTTTTTTTCGCTGTTAGGAAACTAATGGATACCTTTTAAAGCTTTTACACATTAGATAGTTAACTAAAATTGACTAATCTATACTAATGAAAACTAGTAAATGATGTGAATGAAACTGCATGAGGTTACCACTTTTAATACCACTTTTGACGCAAGAAAAAATTTAAACAGTGTTCTAAAATGCTGCCTATGCCAGTTTGTGGAAGATTTTGTGTTGGGTAATTTGCAAATAAATTTGAGTGGGACTGAAGCAGGCAATTCAATTCAGAAAACTAGATTAATTTCCTGGGTTGCTGCTTGCCCCTACACATTTTGCATCTTCAGGGTGTTACTAATTGCTTCACAAGCAAGGAATTACTTTTTGAAGTGTAATCACTGGCCTTGTAGAAGCCAACACAGCAGTGAGATCTCTCAGTGATGTGCTGAATGATCAGGTGATCGTGTCATGGTGTGTCGATTTGAGGGATTAATATTGGCCAGGACATTGAGAGAATTCCTCCTTCTCTTGCTTGTACTTGAGGACAGACTGGACATCCATTTAATCTCTAATCTGAAAGATGGCACTTCAACAATACAGTTATCTCTGCTAGCCTAGATTGTGTGTCTAGTCCGTGACTGGAACTTGCACTAATGACCTTCTGTCACAAAAAAGCAAGAATATGACTAGGGAGCCAAGGCTAATAAATTTGTTGTTTTAACTATTATTGGTAAGTCCTTTTTCAACAAAATGTGATGCCTTTGATGGTTTGAATGGAATTTTGATCACTCTTCAAAGTTTGTCACTGATGTCTGTGGCAGTAAACATGATGTTAAACATGCTGCTCAATGTTGAAGCAAGAGCTGAGTTTTTGAGAACATCACAGTCACGCCTGTGCAGTGTTTGTAGATGGCAAGAAGTATGATTTGGGTTCTCGGTCATAAACTCTAGTCAATGTGTCTTTCAACAGTCCACTCCAGGATCAGATGTTCTGACCTATAAGGTGAGAATATGCTGTCAGACACTCCTGCATTCTGTGAACATGTTATAAATGGCACTTGGCTTACTACTGCTTGATTGTTTTCCCAGTATGTTGCCTTTTCGTTTACTTCTATGCTGTTATTTATCAGTTTGACAAATACTTGGTTTTCTGCATTGTCTGGCTTGTGTTTTGGCTCTTGCTTTCTGTGTCCTAGTCACTGACCCTGACTCCAGTCCCTTTCCCATTTTACTCTGATGCTACTTCACATTGAACATGTCAGCTGATACTAGTAGTGAGGTAAAGAAGGCAGCACTGTTGTCTCCTAGGCCCTGAAGATAAGGTTTCCACCAATCTTTCCTAAGAGACAGCCTTGGTGGCATTATTGATCTCTTTCTCCAGGTTTTTATTTGCTGGCTTTCCTAGCCATCAGGGAAGGTATAGTGTGGTGCCAAAAACTCTATCAAGAATAGTGAAATTGAATTAATGTAAGCACAGCTGTTCTACTGGTGCACTGGGATTGGATCTACCAATATTGGTCAGCTGCAATGAAGTGTTTTAAGAATAACACATGGGACTCATATTAAAAAAAAAAGTCCTTGCAGCTGGATAGGGAGCATAATTAGTTGTATCTATGAATCCAATATGCAAGCAAGTTACACTTTTATAGCCAAGTGATACCGAAAAACAATAACCCATCATACCTATGCTAGCTCTTTAAAAGAGCTTTCCTATTAATTCCAGTCCCTTGCTCATTCCTCAGAGCCATGCACTTTTTTTCCTTCTGAGTATATATCCAATTCCCCTTGGGGAAAATGTACTATTGAGTCTGCTTCCACCACCCTTTCAATCAGATCAGAACAACACGCAGGTTCTCCAAGAATGTGCCCACTGAAAAAAAGACACACTCGTTTTCTTCTTTTCTGAAAGACTCGGCATGCCTGTAATACTTTTCCAGCAGACGCCACTACTAGTGCTGGGACAATATCAGCGGATTCATGAGCCCGGCTGAAGGCTGTTCCAACAGGTGCCATCTGCAGCCTTCCTCTCTATGGAGATAAGCTGAAGCTTAACAAAATATTTATATTGTCATGAAACCTGCAGGACCCATGGGGAGTATATGCAACCTGTCTTCTGAACAGATAACTTGTTCTGTTAGGTGCACTGGTCCTGATTGTAATGTTTCTTTTTTTGTGGACAGACTAAGGTCATAAGGACACAAGAAATGAGAGCAGGAGTAGGCCATTCACCCCTTCTAGCATTCTCTGCCTTCAATAGGATCATGGTTGATCTGATTATTGCCACTTTTCTGCTGTCCCCATAACCCTTGACTCTCGTAGATTAAAAATCTGCCGAACTCAGCCTTGAATATAGTCAATGACCCAGCTTCTAGTGCTTTCTGGGGAAAGGAATTCCAAAGATTAATGACCTCTGAGAAGAAATTCATCCTCATTTCCATCATGAATGGGAGACCCCTTATTTTTAAACTGTGCGCCCTAGTTCTAGATTCCCCATGAGGGGGCATCTACTGTCGAGCCCCCTCAGAATCTTGTATGTTTCAATTAAATCACCTGTCATTCTTAACTCTAATGAACATAGACTCAACCTTTGCTCATAAGACAACCCCTTCATCCCAGGAATCAGCCTAGTGAAATTTCTCTGAACTGCTTTAAATGCAAGTATATGTGCACAGTACTCTAGGTGAAGTCTCACCAATGCCCTGTATGGCTGTAGCAAGACTTGCCGCTTTTATATTCCATTCCCCTTGCAATAATTGCCAACATTCCATTTGCCTTACTTGCTGTATCTGCATGCCAACTTTTAGTGATTTTTGTATGAGAACATCCAAATCCCTCTGTACTGCAGCATTCTGCAGCCTCCCTACATTTAGATAATCTGCTTTTCTATTCTGTCCCGCAATGGACAACCTCACATTTTTCCACGTTATACTCCATCTGCCAAATTTTTGCCCACCCGCTTAACCTATCTATATCTCTTTGGAGACACTCTGTGTCCTCCCTGCAGCTTGCCCTCCACAGGACTGGGACTGACTGTCCTAACAGAAACTGAAGCCAGGTGGAACCAGATAAAAAGGAGACTGAACCATCCAAGCTCAGTTAGCAGGAAGGTGCATTGTAGGCAGGTTGAAGAAAGTGAAGGCTAGATTCAGGAGTTGTTTCACTTACTTAGAGTTACTGATTAACCAGACCTGGCCGAACAGTGCACATGGTTGGCACTGAAGGACACATAGAAAAGTAATAAGCTTGATGACATGGGTCCACTTATGAGCAGGGCTGAGAAGGTTCTGGAGAAGTGCTCTGTTTTGGGTGAAAACCGTACCCATGAAGTTCGGGATTGAAGGGGAACTAATGTCGGGGGAGAATCGGTGGCTGCGTCTTGGAAGACGAGCTGGAGGTCTACCCGAGGAAGTTAATCTTTGAAGAACTTTGTGGCTGCAATCAATATGCTGAGTGGACTGCCCAGTAAATCCATGAGATCATCTTGGTATGCAAATTACACATTAACTATTGGAATGTGTAGTGACCATGATTTGTCTGATGAGTAATTTGTTTTTGGTTTGATAAAGTAAAAGTTATAAAAGTGAAATCTTGTTCATTTGTTTTTTTTATTGGGGTCATTCAGTAAATTTGGTTCTTTTGGTTTGTTGATCACCCGCAGGGATCTTAGCAATATGGTGCCTTTAATGTAATAAAACATCACAAGGCGCTTCACAGGAGCTTTATAAAACAAAGTATGACACCAAACCACAAAAGGAGATATTGGACTGGATTTTAACAAGCCCTCGACGTTGTGATCCGTATCTGGGGGTGGCGGGGGGGCCTGATCATGGCTCCTGATTAGGCCTGCCACAGACCTCGACGCCTGCAGGGCCTGGCCCGATCCTCCCAGTGGCGGTGAGGCTCTGGGGCAGGCCCCCTACCACTGGATGATGGGACCACAATTTAAATATGAAAATCAATAAAATTAATAAATTTAAATCCACTTACCTCCAACCTTGAGGGCCCTCCGTGATCTTCAGTGTGACAGCCAACACTCCCGTGCCTTCAGATCGCCGTGCAAGGAAATGTAGCACCACACTAGTGGGGAGTGGGGAGGAGGTAAGTTTTTCGTTGTGGTGTAGGAGGGGAGGTGGAAAACAGGGTCAAATATACATAATGGGTGTAGGGGATGGTGGACAAGGTGGAACCTTAAACTTTGTGCAGTTTGTGGGGAAGTAAGTGTTTTGGAGTGGGGGGGAGAGAAGGGCAAAGAGTAGTTGTAATTGCTTTTGGGCGGGTGGGAAAGGGGCATAAGAAATTTATTTAATTTTGGGGGCTCTTTCTTTAAAAATGTAAATATGCCAGTGGGGCTGGCTGTCCTTTAAAATGGCACCAGCGCCATTGCCGGGGACGGACAGCACCCCAACCCATCCCATGTAATTGGGGGGTGGAGCGGGCTGCCCCGGCTATTTAAATGAGTCGCTGTGCTTAAGATCACGCCGACTCTTTAGCATGCAGCCTGCGCGGGCAGGCGCCATTTTTTGAGATCGGCGGTGGGCTGTTAAAATCCATTTGATTGGGTCAGGTGACCAAAAGCTTGGTCAGAGGTATCTTTTTTTAAGGAGGAAAGTGAGGCAGAGATGTGTAGGGAGGGAATTCCAGATCTTAGGACCCGGGCAACTGAAGGCACAGCAAGAAATGATGGAGTGATAAAAATCAGATGCTCAAGAAGCCAGAATTAGAGCGCAGATATCTGAGGGTTGTGGGGCTGGAGGAGATTCAAGATAGAGAGGGACGAGGCCATTGATGGATTTGAAAACAAGGATGAAGATTTTAAAATCAAGACATTGCTTGACTAGAACCCAATGCAGATCAGTGACCATAGGGTTGATAGGGGAACATGATTTGGTGCAAGTTAAGACACGGGCAGCAGAGTTTTGACTGACAAAGTTTATGGAGAGTAGAATATGGGAGTGTGTTGGAATAGGTAAGCCTAGAGGTAACAAAGCCATGAGCAAGAGTTTCAGCTGCAAATGAGCTGAGAGAGGGGCAAAGTTGGGCAATGTTAGAGGTGGAAATGACAGTCTTGGTGATGGCGCAAACATGAGGTCAGAAGCCCATCTTGGGGTTAAATAGGATACGAAGCAAGGAATGAAAACAAAGACTTCAGTGTTCCCAATATTTAACTGGAGGAAATTTCTGTTCATCCAGTACTGCATGTTGGGTAGGCTGTCTGAATTTCTCAACAGTGGAAGAGTTGAGAGGTGGTGAAGTAGAGTTGGGATTTTGCCATGTATAGTATATACCTGCACACTTATTTTAGTGATATAAATTTATCATTGTTTGTACTGATCACCAAACTTCTCATAGAAGTACATAGAATGTATAGCACAGAAACAGGCCAATCAGACCAACTTGTCTATGCTCCATATGAACTTTCTCCCACCTATCTCATCTAACCGTATCAGCATAACCTATTCCTTTCTCCTTCATGTTTATCTAGCTTTCCCCTTTTTTCTATACTTTCTCATCATGCTCAGCAATATTTCTAATTTTCCTGTCAGCAAGTACTCCATTCATTGGGTGCTTTCTTCCAACATTTGACATCCAGGTATCTGTTATTTCTTCAGCATTTTAGGTGGCTCTTCACAGGCTATGCAATTTTATTGCTACATCTAACATGCTCTCCCTTTTCATTTGTTTGATCCGTCTAATTTCTTGATCAGTTTGTAATGAACCAGACCATTATTGTTTCAGGTATAATTCAGGCATATACCGCTGTCTTGTCATTTTGCTTTGAAACAGTTTGAAAGATGTAATCTACACCAGGTGTGGGAGCTCTCTGAAAATGCTGTAAATGTTGTAAAAGCTGGAGCAATGTTGATTTCCATGCCACAGACCCACCCCCTACTTTTACTAATAGAAATTGATGTTGGTTTCTCAACTTCATCATGACTACTTTGACTACTTTTTTGCGGGGTTGTGGGGTGGGGGAGGGGGAGTTGTGAGACGTAGGGAGAGGATATCATTTAAAGGTTTTAATGAATTTTTGTCAGAAGGAAAGAAAAAATCAGATGAGCTACCACAAGGAGTATTTGAGGTGAATCGTGTAGATATTAAAGGGAACACGTAAGGGAGAAAGGGATAGAATGTTTTGCTAAAAGGATTAGATGAAATGGGATGGGGAGGAAGCTTGTGTGGAACACAAGTACCAGCATAGACCAAATGGCCTGTTCCTCTGCTGTACATTCTATATAATTAATGATTCCACCCCGACTCTTTCCCATCCTGGCCTTGGCAAGAGGTGACAAGCCTTCTCTGGAAAGAAAATGCTTGCATGGCCCGTTCTGATGAAAGGTCACTGACCTGAAACGTTACTTTACTTCTCTCTCCACATATGCTGCCAGACCTGCTGAGTATTTCCAGCACTTTTTGTTTTTATCACATCACCAGTATTTGTGCATGTAAAATTCTCAGGACCATGCAAGATGCTTAAACATGCGAGCAGGGCTAATTTAAAGTGACTAGTTTACAAGGGTAAGAAGACCATTGTAAATGGATTTCTAATAGTGCATCATTTCCAGGTTAATGCAAGACCATGAACTACTGTACTCCACAGCAAGACATCAAATCAGAGAGAATCATTTCAACACCAAAAGAACAACACTCCTGGAAGAAGCAGAAACACGGCAGGTTTTCAAGCTACCCAATTCTGACCATCTATGATTAAAATGTCAGCTACAAAATGAACTGTAAACCAAGCACACCTGAGCATTTCTCTTTTTTTTAATGCATCTTTATGGTCTGTGACTGTTGCATGTAATTGTAATTTGACTAACATTTACAAGGCACTATAGTTAAAGATCTTATTATTGCACTGTTACTTTTGTTGACCATTATGCAGATCAATCTCCTTACATTCAGCCAGCTCAAATAAACCACCATTTTCAATCAGAAATGAATTATCTAAAACACTACGAGTGTTGCTATAGTTAAAGCTGTCACTGTCAGATTATAAGAGCTCTTTCAGGCACTTCTTTTTTGCCATAGTGCATTGACGGACATTTAATAAGCTCAATGAAGCACAACAGCACATTCAGTGGCATGAAGCAAGCTTTAATGGTCCTCTAAGTCATTGTCTATTATCATAAAGTTGAGCTTTAACATGGTTTTTAATAGTAGTCTGTGAGGTGTTCTAATCATCCTCAATTGTTAACTTTGTGCATGAATATTTACAGAAAGCTCTTTGGGGTGTCCGTGTCTATTGGCCATTAAGGCTTGTGCCACTGAAGGATGCCAAGGATACGACTGTTGTAGTAGACCAGCAGTCACCATTCAGTTTCTGGTGATCATTCTCATTGCATGACCTGGTGCAGAGTTGTGATTTAACTAGGATTCACAGGCTATCGTGATTTCTCACATATGTGAAAATGGCTTCTGATCATTTTTTTTTCAGATCCTTCAAAGAAAAAGATGCCTTTCTGTTACATGTAGTCATTCAGTGCAAGCTAAAATAGGTGCAAAAAAAGGTTGCGCATGTTAAATATGCAAAGACTGATGGCGTTGACTGAAGGGCAATAAATAGCTAGAGTTTGTAATATGGAGAGAATAACAAATATTGGTGGAGGCTAGGGAGGAGATTAATGGATACCTGGTAGTGAGTGTCATGAAGAATAGCAAATTGAGTGAATATCATGTCAGCTAATGGATACTTAGCAATGGCTAATGTGCAAGTTAATAATTGGTGTTGTGTAACATACGGGTTAATGGATACCTGGCAGTGAGTAGTACCATGCTCCGTTAATGGACATTTGGCAATGGCTAATGTGCCAGTTAATTATACTTGGCAGTAGGTAATGCGCAGGCTAATGGGCAATTTGCAGTGAATACCATGAATGTTAATGGTTGCCTGCAGGTAAATGTATACCTAACAGTGAATGGTAATTGGTAAGGTGAGATTCTCCTCCTGTGCTGTAAATTTCCTCCTCCTATCTATCCTATCGCGCTATCATAGAGGTTTCTAGAATTATGAAGGATTTTGTTAGAGTTAATAGGAAAATATTTACCTCTGGTTGGTTATTGAGAAGGCGTCATTAATGTAAAATTGCTCTTAAGCAGCGAGTTGCTGAAGCATGGAATGGATCGCCACATAAGATAGGGTAAATTGCATAAATATTTAAAACAGATATAAAGTTATGGCCTTTCATCAGAACTTGAAACATTAATTCTGCTTCTCTCTTCCCCAGATGTTGCCAGACCTGATAAGTACTTCCAGTATTTTCTGCTTTTATTTCAGATTTCCAGCATCTGCAGTATTTTGCTTTTATAAAGCTATGGGGTCGTTGCAGGGCAATGGCATTAATTTTAGATTGGTCTACCATACAGCTGCAGTGGGCTGAATGTCCTCCTTCTTCTGTGCTGTAACTTTCCATGGTCCTATCTTAAATTGTGCCAACCATGATGTAAAAATGCCAGACCCCCAGATTGGATTATTGATTTTTGTACTCTTGTAGTAATGAGACATTAAGGGCTTTGTGCTGTACATCTTATCCCTTTTGTGGATGTACATCACTGTCCTAAGGCATGTGACATAGCATGACAAATATTAGGAAGTAGGATATTTTTAGGAGGTTCCTGGCCAATCAAACACATTGTAAAATTAATACAGGCATTTCCCAGCTGGCAAGTATTGGTTAACAACCTTTAAAACCTGTTCATGCTGGCAGACAAATGAAATACAACAGAAGCTTTTTAGTTGCTGAGAATCACATAATTGAGCTTATTAGAGAGAAAATATGACCTGGGTCTTTGTAATGAATAAAGAGATGAGTTCATAATGTAACTTGGACTATAATTATACAATAAGTGCAACATAAAGACAAATATGATGAGCTACTACAAAGACTGAAGCTGAAGATTTCCTCCGCACACAGAATAGATGATAGTTGGAACAGTCTCCCAGCAACAGCAGTAAATCCTGTGTCAATTAACACTGCTATAGAAGGAGCTGAATAAATATCTGGTTAGGAATAAGTTTGAAAGAAACAAATAAGGATGGACAATGATGGCCATACAATCTACAGAAACATGTTGGTATCTCTGTGCTGAGACTGTGCTCAAGTTTCCTATGAATGCAACTGGTTTCTATTCTAAGCGTGAATGGTAAAGCTGGGTTGTTTGTGCTGCATTTGGACCTGAAGAGAAATTTCAGAGCTTTCTCTTGGCCTTTTTCAGTGCTATGAAATTCGATGGTCTGCTGTGTGAAGCAGATGTCCAATTCTCTTCCCACATCCATTTTGCATCTTTTGCTTCAAATATTTATCCACTTCCTAAATGTTATTGTAGATTGTGCTTATGCATCTCCGAACAACCTTCTGCATAGAAAGACAACTTCTTGGAAGGCACTTTACCTGCCTCACACTTTACTTACTTTCAGCTGCACTTTCCAGCAGCCAGCCTGCATCAGGGCATGGGAGCAGCTTATGCTCCAGAAGGAGCAGCACTAGCTACCTTCTACTCAGCTGGATGCCCCTCCCTTCACAGCTCAGAGGGGATGGACAGAGATCCAGCTTGAAGGAGGTGAGACCCCCAACTCATGGTCTACAGGAAGAGCATCAGCTCACTCGACATGTCTGTGCACCAGTGCCTCAGGCTCTCATGGCAGGTTACTGCTGGCCAGTGCAACCTTTTCAATGGTGCAGGTGGCCAAGCATTGCCAGTGGCCAATAGGTGCCTGTCACTGGAGGGTCAACCCACACCCGGATGGGGATCAGGGGTGCCTAGGGAGAGAATGAGTGGAGCTGCAAAGTGTGTTGCTGTGGAGGAGAATGCTGGGCAAGTCAAAATATGGGGCTTGGCAACTGAAAGTGTCGCCACTCGCCTTTCCTGCCCTTTTTTATAATTCATTCTTGGGACATGAGCATCATAGAGTCATAGAGAGATACAGCACTGAAACAGGCCCTTCGGCCCACCGAGTCTGTGCTGACCATCAACCACCCATTTATACTAATCCTACATTAAACTCATATTCCCTACCACATCCCCACAATTCTCCTACCACCTACCTACACTAGGGGAAATTTACAATGGTCAAGTTACCTATCAACCTGCAAGTCTTTGGCTGTGGGAGGAAACCGGAGCAACCAGCGAAAACCCACACGGTCACAGGGAGAACTTGCAATCTCCACACAGGCAGTACCCAGAACTGAACCCGGGTTGCTGGAGCTGTGAGGCTGCGGTGCTAACCACTGCGCCACTGTGCCGCCTGCAACATTGACATTTATTGCCCTTGAGCAGGTGGTGGTGAGCTGCCTACAACTGAATGGCTTTCGAGGCCACTTCTATCCATGCCTGCTTGATAGGAGAGGTTGTCATCTTCCTCCCGTCCTTGGGAGAGCTCACCTCACTGCAGTCCCTCAGATCCCTCAGCAGGACCTCTAGGTAAGAGACCCAGGGAGCAGCCTTCCCAGCTCTCCTCTCTATTCCTGTGGTTGCCGCAGCTTCAAAAATCCCAGTGCGGGTAACCCATGCTGTGGTCCCTTTCATTAGAAATCCTTCCTTTGACTTAGAGGTGCCATCCTGCTCACCCTCTCTAATTGGTTGGGGAACCCAGAGGTGGGACACTAATGTTGTGGCTCTGGGAAAGGGCCAAAGCCAAGCCTGCCAATTAACAAAAAAGGTTCCCCATCCACAAATGGTCCCGCTGTTCCAGCAGGAACAAAGTGTAGAAGATTCCACCCCAAGTGTCTGATCTTCAAAACAAAATTACATTTGTCATGATTTGTTTAGGTAATTAAGATTTCTGATAAAGTTTCATAATCAAAATAGAATATTGTGCCCAGATAAATGCGCACACTGGCTTGTACTCTTGCTGCATATTATTCTATTTTGAACTTAACAGAATGGTGACCTCCAGCTCAGAGGCAGATGATTCAGTCTTGTAGTAACTTCCTGTTTTGCTTTTGCTTCCTCTGGCCAGAAATGACCACTTCTCAGCCTGGATCTCAATGTTCTCTGTTACATTGTTAGTTGTCATTTGATCCTGCTTAAGCAAATATACCAATTCAATGGATCTTTCCATTAAGAGTGCCAAGTACTTAATTTGTCAAGTGGCTGCTTGACTGGGAACTGTGTGTGACTAAACTAGAGTTTGATTGTTTTATTTAGTACTATTTAGGTTTTCTAATGATTTTAATAATGCTTATTCTGAGATCTTGCAATGTGTCTTGCGCAATGACAAAGCAGCAATGGCTCAAATGGAGATTGAGCAATTGATAATGCCCATTATCAATGAAAAATTACTCGTTTGAATCTCCGAACCACAGTCCTTGAAATAATTAATTGGTTTTGATTGAAATGGTTAGGCGAAGTGGAATTAAATAGGCATTTATAAGTATTCAATACTTATGAGCTTTTCCCTGATGAATTAGCTGAAAGAGATTTTGTAAAACTTTGATCATCTACTCAATGCCTTTTTACCTTTGAAATTATCCACACAATTTTGCCTACAAATAGAACTATAAAGCTATGGGCCCTGACAATATTCCGGCAATAGTACTGAAGACCTGTGCTCCAGAACTTGCCATTTCCCTAACCAAGCTGTTCCAGTACAGCTACAACACTGGCAATTACCCTGCAATGTGGAAAATTGCCCAGGTATGTCCTGTACACAAAAAGCAGGACAAGTCCAACCCAGCCAATTACCGCCCCATCAGCCTACTCTCAATCATCAGTAAAGTGATGGAAGGTGTCATCAACAGTGCCGTCAAGCGGCACTTGCTTAGCAATAACCTGCTCAGTGACGCTCAATTTGGGTTCAGCCAGAGCCACTCAGCTCCTGACCTCATTACAGCCTTGGTTCAAACATGGACAAAATAGCTGAACTCAAGAGGTGAGGTGAGAGTGATTGCCCTTGACATCAAGGCAGCATTTGACCGAGTATGGCATCAAGGAGCCCTAGCAAAACTGAGGTCAATGGGAATCAGGGAGAAAACACTTCGCTGACTGGATTCATATCTAGCTGAAAGGAAGATGATTGTGGTTGTTAGAGGTCAATCATCTGAGCTCCAGGACATCACTGCAGGAGTTCCTCAGGGTAATGTCCTCGGCCCAACCAGCTTCAGCTGCTTCATCGATGACCTTCCTTCAATCATAAGGTGAGAAGTGGGGATGTTGGCTGATGATTGCACAATGTTCAGCACCATTCGTGACCCTTCAAATACTGAAGCAGTCCGTGTAGAAATGCAGCAAGACCTGGACAATATCCAGGCTTATAAGTGGCAAGTAACATTCGCGCCACGCAAGTGCCAGGCAATGACCATCTCCAACAAGAGAGAATCTAACCATCTCCCCTTGACATTCAACGGCATTACCATCGCTGAATCCCCGACAATCAACATCCTAGGGGCTACCATTGACCAGAAACTGAACTGGAGTAGCCATATAAATACTGTGGCTACAAGAGCAGGTCAGAGGCCAGGAATCCTGTGGCGAGTAACTCACCTCCTGACTCCCCAAAGTCTGTCCACCATCCACAAGGCACAAGTCAGGAGTGTGATGGAATACTCTCCACTTGCCTGGATGGGTGCAGCTCCAACAACACTCAAGAAGCTCGACACCATCCAGGACAAAGCAGCCCGCTTGATTGGCACCCCATCTACAAACATTCACTCCCTCCACTACCGACGCACAGTGGCAGCAGTGTGTACCATCTACAAGATGCACTGCAGCAATGCACCAAGGCTCCTTAGACAGCACCTTCCAAACCCGCGACCTCTACCGACTAGAAGGACAAGGGCAGCAAATACATGGGAACACCACCACCTGCAAGTTCCCCTCCAAGTCACACAACATCTGACTTGGAACTATATCACCATTCCTTCACTGTCGCTGGGTCAAAATCCTGGAACTCCCTCCCTAACAGCACTGTGGGTGTACCTACCCCAAATGGACTGCAGCGGTTCAAGAAGGCAGCTCACCACCACCTTCTCAAGGGCAATTAGGGATGGGCAATAAATGCTGGCCTGGCCAGTGACGCCCACATCCCATGAATGAATAAAAAAAAACTCTCTCACTCTGTATCTTAATGAAGTTTTCTATCATGTTATGGTCGCTCTACCCCAAGGGACCCCGCACAACAAGATTGTTAATTAATCCTTTCTCATTACATGATAGCCAGTCTAGGATGGCCTGTTCTCTAGTTGGTTCCTCAACATATTGCTACAAAAAAACGCACTCCAGGAATTCCTCCTCGACAGTATTATTGCTAATTTGGTTTCCCCAATCTATATGTAGATTAGCGTTACACCCTTATTGCATGCATCTCTAATTTCCTGTTTAATGCCATCCTCTACATCACCACTGCTGTTTGGGGGTCTTTATACAACCCCCACCAACATTTTCTGCCCCTTGGTGTTTCTTAGCTCCACCCGTACAGATTCCACATCAGGATTCTCTGAGCTAATATCCTTCCTCACTCTTGTATTGATTTCCTCTTTTACTAACAATGCCACTCCACCTCCTTTCCCTTTTTGCCTCTCCTTCCTAAATATTGATTACCCCTGGATGTTCAGTTCCCATCCTTGGTCAGCCTGCAGCCAAATCTCCGTAATCGTAACTGTATCGTATCCATTTACATTTATTTGCGCAGTTAATTCATCTACCTTATTGAGAATACTCCGCGCATTGAGACACAATGCCTTTAGGCTTGTCTTTTTCACATTATTAGTCATCTTAGCATTATTTCAAACTGTGGCCCTATTTGATTCTTGCCCTTGATTTCTATGCCTTCCACTTTTGCCTTTTTGTTTCCTGTCTTTCGTTTCCATCCTTGATTCCTCCTCCTCAGTCTCCCCAATCAGGTTCCCATCCCCCTGCCATTCTAGTTTAAATCCTCCCCAACAGCACTAGCAAACCCCCCTGCGAGGACTTCGGTTCTGGTCTTGCCTCGGTGTAACCCATCCTGCTTGCACAGGTCCCACCTTCCCCAGAACCGGTTCCGATATCCCAGGAATCTAAATTCCTCCCTCCTGCACCATTTCTCCAGCCGCGCGTTCATCTGGTCTATTCTCCTGTTCCTATACTCACTTAAATATGGCACAGGAAGTCATAGAGTCATAGAGTTTTACAGCACAGAAACAGGCCCTTCGGCCCAACGAGCCAATGCTGACCATCAAGCACCTGTCCTAACTAATCCCATTTCCCCGCACTTGGCCCATAGCCTTCCTTGTATGTTATGGAGTTTCAAGTGCTCATCTAAATATTTCTTCAATGTCGTAAGTTTTCCTGCCTCTATCACTCCTTCAGGCAGTGTATTCCAGATTCCAGCCACCCTCTGGGTGAAAAAATTCCTCCTCAACTCCCCTCTAAACCTCCTGCCCCTTACATTAAATCTATGGCCCCTAGTTATTGACCTCTCCGCAAAGGGAAAAAGTTTCTTCCTATCTGTCCTATCAATGCCCCTCATAATTTTGTACACCTCAATCAGGTCCCCCCTCAGCCTTCTCTGCTCCAAGGAAAACAACCCCAGTCTATCTGGTCTGTCTTTATAACTGAAATGCTCCAGCCCAGGCAACATCCTGGTGAATCTCATCTGCACCCTCTCCATTGCAATCACATCCTTCCTATAGTGTAGCGACCAGAACTGTACACAGTATTCCAACTGTGGCCTAACCAGTAATCCTGAGGTTACTATCTTTGAGGTCCTACTTTTTAATTTGGTTCCTAACTCCTTAGATTCATCATGCAGGACCTCATCCCTTTTTCTACCTATGTCGCCAGTACCAACATGTACCACAACCACTGGCTGTTCACCCTCCCCCTTCAGAATATCTTGCAGCCGCTCCAAGACATCCTTGACCCTAGCACCAGGGAGGCAACTACCACCTTGAAGTCACATTTGCGGCCACAGAAACGCTTGTCTGTTCCTCTTACAATTGAATCTCCTATCACTATGGCTTTCCTAGCATTTTTCCTCCCATCCTGTGCAGCAGAGCCATCCATGGTGCCACAAACTTGGCTGTTACTGCTTTTCCCTGGGAGGCCATCCCCTCAACTGTATTCAAAGTGATATATCTGTTTGAGAGGGGGTTGGCCACAGGGGACTCCTGCACTATCTGCCAGTGCCTATTATTCCGTCTGGTGGTCACCCATCACTTTGCTGCCTGTGCAGCTGTTACTTGCGGTGTGACCATCACGCTAAATGTGCTATTCACGATATCCTCAGCATCACAGATGCTCCACAGTGAATCCACCTGCAGCTCCAGCTCCGTAATGCGGGTAGCCGGTAGCTACAGATGGATACACTTCCTGCACACATGGTTGTCAGGGACACTGGAAGCGTCCCTGATTTCCCACATAGCGCAGGAGGACCATATCATGGATGCGAGCTCTCCTGCCATGACTTACCTTTAGATTACTTAGTTACTCCCTTTAAAAAATACTAATTACAGTAGGGACCTTGTTCTACTCCAAACACTATCGACTACAATCTAAGGTCCTGAATAAATTACACCAATTTAAAAAAACAGACTTTAGTAGTACTCACCTTATCAATTATAGGATAGTTTTTGAGGTTTTTTTTAAAAAAAAAGAACTTTCCCCTTATTTTTTAAGCTATTTAAATGCACCAACAGCTGTTACTTACCCAACCAATCAGCTTACAGGGGAGTATGGGGTCATTCTTTTCCTAACATTTCAGGGTTGGCTACCCAGACAGTGGGGAAGTTCAATTTGGGAATCCTCTAACATGTCCTCACTGTCCTTTTTGTCCCCTTCCTTCCTGACTGTCTGACTGACCTGTGATTGATTGTCCCTTTCTCTGCTGTGATATTGTTTTAACATATTGATGTGGCACAGACTTTGTTTTTTCCCTTCGGTCTGGAGTGTCAATCAAATAATTTACCTGGCTAATCCTATTTGCCACTCGGTATGGGCCACTGAACTGGGCTTTCAGGGGTTCACCCTGAATTGGGAGTAGTACCAATACATGGTTTCCAGGCCGAAATGTTCTGGCCTTGGCATGTTTGTCTACCTGTCTTTTCATCGCTGTCTGGGAGGTTTTTAGATGCTCCTAAGCCACTGCACAGGCTCTTGTGAGTCTCCCAGAACATGGAAATATAATCTGACATCGAAGTCTCATCCCGGCATCCCAAAAACCTCTCCTTGATTAGTTTAAGTGGACCTCTCACCTCGTGTCCATAGACTAATTCAAAGGGACTAAAGCCGGTGGACTCATTGGGTGAGTCCCTGATGGCAAACAGAAGAAATCCCAGCCCTTTGTTGCAGTCATGGGGGTACTCATAGCAGTATGCCCTGATCATTGTCTTTAGGGTCTGGTGCTATCGTTCCAAAGCCCCTTGTGACTGTAGGTGGTAGGCTGAACACTTTCACTGGGTTATGCCCAGATTACCCAAGACTTTTGGAACGATCCCAGACATGAAATTCATGCCCTGATCCATTTAGATCTCAGCAGGCAGCCCATATCTGGTAAAGAATTGAGTTAGCCCTGCCATCACTATGTTGTCAGAGATAGTTCTTAAGGGAATGGCCTCTGGGAATTGGGTAGTCACATCCGTAATGGTGAGAAGATACTGGTAGCCCCCTTTTTTCCAGCAGGGTTCCCACAGAGTCCACTACTCTGCTGAAGGGTTTCCCAAAAGCCGATATGAGAATTAGGGGCGTAGGTTTTATTGTAAGTTGGGGCTTCCCCACAACATGGCACATATGGCAAGTTCTACAGAACTTCACCACATCTTTGTGGAGTTTTGGCCAGTCAAAATGCTTTTTTATGTGGGCTTGGGTTTTTCGTATACGCACATGTCCAGCCATGGGAAGTTTGTGGCCCATTCTTAGTATTTCCTTGCAGAACCTCGACGTCACCACTATCTGGTGAACCACTGTCCACTCTTTATCTGTAAGTCTGTGAGGAGGTCTCCACTTCCTCATGTCACAGAACCATATTTATTTTCTACTCAGATTAAAGAAAGTGTGTGCCTTTAAGACTCTGTTTGATAACCGTGTGCCTTTAAGACTGAGCACAGGGTGCCAGCTGCACCTGTCCTTAAGCCACAGCAGGAGACAGAGGTCACATGGTATAATGTTTTAATTTGACTGTGTGTAAAATTGGCAAAACTGGTCTGAACCAGTTAGTTTTGAGAGACTCCAGCGAGGCATGCTGAAGGAAAGAACTGTATATTGTCTCTCAGCAGAAATTCTGCAAGGAGCTACAAGCTGAGTTTATTGCCTAAGAAAAAAAGGAATCCCTTTTGAAGAGAACATTCATATTGCTGAAGAGAGCAAAACTCCTTTTCTTTACTTCCAAGCCAGGAAGTATTTGTTTCAAGATTGCCTTTCTCTTGACTGGTTGTGTTTTCTGCAATTCGCAGAAAGTTTTGACTGAAACCTACAACTTTAAAAGCCAAATAATAGACCTGTTGTTATACTCCGTGTTTAGAGAACTGTGTGGTGCCTGCTGCAGCCAAAGAAATGGCGGAGGACATCACCGCCATTTCCGCCACCTCCAGCGTGATGCCACTACCAAACGCATCTTCCCCTCCCTTCCCCTCTCAACATTCCGAAGGGATCATTCCCTCCATGACACCCTGGTCCACTCCTCCATTACCCCCACCACCTCGTCCCCTTTCCATGGCACCTTCCCCTGCAATCGCAGGAGGGAAATACCTGCCCATTTACCTCCTCTCTCCTCACTATCCCAGGCCCCAAACACTCCTTTCAGGTGAAGCAGTGATTTACTTGTACTTCTTTCAATGTAGTATACTGCATTCACTGCTCACAATGTGGTCTCCTCTACATTGGGGAGACTAAACGCAGACTGGGTGACCGCTTTGCAGAACACATCCGCTCAGTCCGCAAGCAGGATCCCGAGCTTCCGGTTGCTTGCCATTTCAACACTCCCCCCTGCTCTCATGCTGACATCTCTGTCCTGGGATTGCTGCAGTGTTCCAGTGAACATCAATGCAAGCTCGAGGAATGGCATCTCATTTACCGGACTGAACATTGAGTTCAATAATTTCAGAGCATGATGGTTCCCCCCATTTCACTTTTATTTTTGGTTATTTTTTTCTTTTTCCTTTTTTTATTTTTTTTTGTGTTTATTTTATTTTATTTCATCTTAGTTTATTCAGTTTGCTTACCCATTGTTTTTTTCATGTTTGTACTTGCGGCTGTTCAATTTTCAGTCCATTAACACCCTATCTGTACTAATGCTTTGTCTTTAAACATACCATTAACATATTGTTTGCCTTTGCTCCACGACCTTCTGGTCAGTTATTCTGTGACCTTGTCCTATTTGCACCTTCTCCTTTGTTATCTCTTGCCCCACCCCACTTTATTTGCTTATAACCTTTTACATTTCTAATATTTGCTAGTTCTGAAGAAGGGTCACTGACCTGAAATGTTAACTCTGCTTCTCTCTCCACAGATGCTGCCAGACCTGCTGAGTATTTCCAGCATTTCTTGTTTTTATGCCTCCAGTACTAGCGCATTTGAGCCCAGGATAGCATTATTGGTCATCTGATAATCTGATGAACTCTCATCTGGCAACAGTAAATAAATCCCATGGGCTTTTCCTGTTAGTTTGCTTTGTCGTAACAGCTGTTTTGTGAGCTTTTCAAAAGTGATAAAAAATGCTTCCACGTCCCTCATATTGAACTTTGGTGTCAGCTGTCAGAACTTTAAGAGCTCAGCACTCGGTCCTGAGCTAGGGGAGGTTCCCTCACTAGTGGTGCCTTTACTGGATGTATTGGGTCTTCCCCTAGTTAGTTCGAGCCACCTTAACTCCTGTTCTTCCTTCTCCTTCTGGAAAGCTCTTTCTTTTTCCCTTTCTTGAAACTCTCTCTGCTCTTTCTCCTTCTGGAATTCTAATTCTAGTCTCCTCTGTTCTAGTTGTACCTTAGCAAATGTTACTTTGTCTGCTTCAGATTCTAAGCCTATCTCCTGTTCTTCAGTTTCAAGTGCAAAATGGTTGGCCACAAATTTTAGGTTTTCTAGCCTTTGGGTGGATAGTGATTCCTAACTGCCCAGCTACATTCCTCAACTCTTCAATAGACAGGGCATTTAACCTTGGTTTTTTGGCCAGCACAGACACGATGGGCTGAATGGCCTTCTTCTGTGCAGTAATTTTTCTATGGTTCTATGTTCTATGTTATTTCACTCTGGCTTATTAAGGTTCTGGCCGTGAATGTGGACATGTTAGTACTCTAACAGTGAAAACCACAAGAAAATCCTGTATTGAAGCTTTTAAAATTTTGGTCAAGATCAATTTGGTTTCACAATTCCAATTTCTCATTTGTCATTGGGTTACAACTATGGACTTGAGCCCCCAAATTTCTGTTCTGACCAGACGGGGAGGGGTCACAATACTCCCTTCTTGTCCTTCCTCTTGTTTGACAACAACGGGGTTTACTCATTTTTAGACAGTGGATGTGCTTACCACTTCAGTGAGTGCTTTACCTTTTACCCTTTGTTCTGATTGTAAAAGAACAAATCGGACAGGTTTTTGTGAGTTTAAACAAGAAAAAGGTGAGTTTATTATACTTAGCAATCTAAACCCAATCTAAATAAAATAATAAAATTGCAATGAACATTCATGCACACACTCACACGAGAATCTCACATACACAAATAGATTACAGAGTGATGAAGAGCAGATTTGTGTTTGGATTTTTTTTTATTCATTCAGGGATGTGGGCATCGCTGGCTAGGCCAGCATTTATTGCCCATCCCTAATTGCCCTTGAGAAGGTGGTGGTGAGCTGCCTTCTTGAACCGCTGCAGTCCATTTGAGGTAGGTATACCCACAGTGCTGTTAGGAAGGGAGTTCCAGGATTTTGACCCAGCGACAGTGAAGGAACGGCGATATAGTTCCAAGTCAGGATGTTGTGTGACTTGGAGGGGAACTTGCAGGTGGTGGTGTTCCCATGCATTTGCTGCCCTTGTCCTTCTAGTTGGTAGAGGTCTCAGGTTTGGAAGGTGCTGTCTAAGGAGCCTTGGTGCATTGCTGCAGTGCATCTTGTAGATGGTACACACTGCTGCCACTGTGCGTCGGTGGTGGAGGGAGTGAATGTTTGTAGATGGGGTGCCAATTAAGCGGGCTGCTTTGTCCTGGATGGTGTCGAGCTTCTTGAGTGTTGTTGGAGCTGCACCCATCCAGGCAAGTGGAGAGTATTCCATCACACTCCTGACTTGGATTAGAGTCCAGAACAAATGAAAATAAATATTCAGTCAGTGAGGTTGGTTGATTCCATTGCCTTCCAGCTGAGGTTGTGTTCTTGAAGTGTTTGGCTAGTAGAAGTGCACTTTGTGGCTGGCCCACCTGGTTCAGGGTTTTCATGGAGGCAGAATTGTAGGTGGCTTTCTTCCCCTGGTGTCTTTGTCTTGGATCCAACAACTGGCAGCTAGGCTTTGCATGCCCCACCAGGCCTTCTGGAGAGAGAGAGAGAGAGAGACAGCCCTTCTGGCTTCTGCCCAGTCTGAGTCACTGGCTTGTCTGCTTTTTCCAAGGGAAACTCCCAGCTTTCACAGCGGTGGGCAGACAGTCACATGACTTCCTCAGTGTATTCCTTGGTACTTTCCAATGGGATTTAAGTTTAGGAATTTCTTAGCAACCTCTTCAACCTTTTAATGTTAATACCCCAGGATGGCTTTGTATGTCTTGCTAATGAAACCAGTCTCAGGTAGTTCAATCAATAAAGAAAGCCATTGTTTTGGGAACAAGCTCAACAGACATATGTCTCCTCTTGGATGCCTTGGAATGTGCAAGGTGTTCAAATGCAAATTGTGGCGGACATCTTAGCTGCCAGCTTTTTAAAAAAAGTTATCTGTAGGATTCCAGCTCTTTTTGTTTCATTAACAGTTTAATGTAGGTTTTCAATCGATGAATTAAAAAAATTTCCTTTGGCATAGCAGGTTTTCTTGTCAACTTACTTGCTTCTGCAAGTAAGAATTAATTTTGTCCTTGACAGGGTCTCCAGTAAGTTTCCCACAGTTGATGTCAGACTGGCCAGCAGTTACCAGGTTTATTCCTCTCCTTTTTTTAACTGCAGTGTAACATTTTTACAATCTTCCAGTCCTCTGCTGCCATTCCCATATCTAAGGAGTATTGAAAGATTAAGGTCAGAGCTGCTTCTATCTCCATCCTAACCTCCCACAGTCATCTCATCTGGATCAGGTGACTTGTTAACTTGGTATGATGTATGTCATGCAGTGCAGTAGCGACCTCCCCTTTAAGAAACCATGCCTTTAAGAGATCAGGCCACTGATGCAACATTGACATCATCAGGCATATATAAGGAGGAGACCTTTTCGCAGCACGAGAGATTTTATTTGCTCGCAACCACAAGTACTGACACCTGTCCATGTGTGATGTGTGCATAGGCAATTTGGCAGACTCAGGAGCAACAGTCAGTATAATGGACGCCCCAACATTTCATGAGTTCAAGAAAACAGAAACTGCAAGTGAACAAGCCAATATCTAAAATCTTCTTGTACAGATCAGATACCACTCTACTGATCCTAGGGATGATCCAAGTTACACTCAAACCCGCCCATGGGTCTACATGTCAGACTGAGTTCCATGTTGTAGACTCAAGCAAGGGAAATCCTGAAGTTTTGAATCTGCCAGCGAATGAAGCTGATCACTATCAACACTGTTAGAGGACAGAACTAGCTGACGTCGAGGGAAGACATCTTGAAGAAATATTCATAACTATTCGAAGGCATTGGTAAAGTGAAAAACAAGAAAAATCAAGCTCCATGTAGATGAGTCGGTCCAACCCAAACAACAAACACAGGAGGATTCCATTCCATACCAGAAAAGATATAGAGAGAATTGAACAGACTGAAGCAGTTGGACATCATTAAAAATATAGAAGGGCCCACACTATGGATCAGCTTAATTGTTGTAGTCCCCAAACCCACAGGACAAGAATTTGCGTCGACATGAGTCAGGCCAACAAAGCGATTAAAACAAGAAAGGCACCCAATGCCAACATTAGATGAGGTAATTGAAGACATGAATGGGTCAACAATCTTAAGTACCCTAAACCTGAGCACTGGATATCACCAATCTGAGTTAGACAAATCCAGTCGATACATAACAGTGTGTATATCTTTTTTAATAGGTGTGGTTCTGATGTAACACACTATGTGACTTCTGCATTGGGGCAGTCTTAAGTAAGTATCTGTACAGTGAGGAGCTGTCTGTACAAGAAGAAACATCCTTAAATAAAGAGTCCACATTACTGCATTACTGTTCCCATTTTGAGTGGTCTCAATCTGTACCTAATTTGACTTTAACTCATCCTAATTTCTTCAGTCATTTCCATTTCTTTCTCAACCTTTAAATCTGATTGGTTGAGTAGAAACACTATTGGTCCAATCATTCACCAAGGCCCCAAATGCCCTCGCTGTGCTGTAATTGGTTCAGACTTCCAGCAACTTACAGGGCAAAAAATTGCAACCTGAAGGCAGAGGGAAAAAGTAACGATTGCAGAATGTAGCAAGATACCCCACTCTCTAGCAAAGTCTGGGCCATTGTTCCTGAAGTTTGCATTGAGTTTCATTGGAGCAATATAGGAGGTCAAAGATGCAGTCATGAAATGGGAATGAGCAGACATTTTTGAGCCAATAGCTTATCACTCTCCTGAATTTGGACCATATCTTCCCCATTTAATCACTATGTACCAGACACTTAATTGCTTTCTTTGTAACCTTTCAATCCATTTCCAGATCTTACTTAATCATTTTCATGCATTTTTTCCTTTTATACATTTTTCACTGACTCGTTGAAAAATTTGTATCAGCTGCCAAATTCTCCTTCTTTCTCATTCAATTCACCAAAAAGGAGACACTGAGTTGCTCCAATGTCATCAACACAATTTTTAAAAAAATCTAAAAGATGCCCCTTTTGAAAGAAGCACAACTAATAGAAAACTAAATCATAACCAAAGTGTAAGATTAGATAAGATAGGGGTGTTTTATGTCCCCTTCTAAGGTGGGAACAGACTTGGCAGCACAAAGCTTGTTATGAATCGACTTTGTTGAGATAAAGATAAGGACATGTCTATTAAGTTTTCAGATAAACTTAGTCACAAACTCAGGCAGTGATCAACAGTCTAACACAGATATTGCCCATATTAGAGACTGGACAGCAGAGCACACGACTCTTACTCTTGCAGTTTTTGATCTGTCTCTCTCTTGTCTCTTGTTGTTCGCAAATTCTCTGCCGTACAGTGTCAAAGACAAGACTTCTTTTATCCTGGCAGCTTTGCAATTAATCCTCCCTTCTCCCAATCAGTGATTAGTCTTGTATTAAAGCATATCTTCCTTAACCAACTAAGGATCATTCTCTGATGGTAGCTAACCTTTCAGATTTACCTAAATAATATCCCTTTGTGTTGACTTCTTTATCTCAATGCTTTTATAGTTAACTGTCAGTCACTGTAAACTGGTTAATTCTCCATGGCAACGCCTCTACCAATCAGAGTTCAATTGCTAACCAATCAGCACTCTCTTCTCATGCAGTATAAGTTGATTTTTGTCTTTACGTTGGTTATTCTTGCGCATTGTCCTGATGAATGCAAGACGAAAAGCTTCGACCACATGTCCTTATTTTCAGCAATTCTGTTTCAAACTAATTAAATCACTGATGCAAAATGTGCTAACCAAATCAGAAGGTCATTTTACATCTCCAATTTTTATTTTATGGAAATTAAGATCAGGAGATATGTAAAACAGGCTGCCGACTTTGTGCAATCTTGTAGACCGTATGATAAAATTGAAGTGTATTCCATTGTGTTTTGTGCCATGGAATAATGGTGTTGCATTGCAGGATTTCTTCAATCATTGTCAATGCATTTAAACAGATGAGTAAGGCTCAATGCATTTAAACAGAGAAGTCTGGGCTTCCTTAGGTGCCTTGTATCGCCTGTAGGTAGTGCACTTTGAGAAATAGGGTATCAGAATAAGCAGCTTATACCAGTTAGGTGCGTGATGAAACTTGGAAGAGGTTTTTGACGTCCATGTACAATCAACAGTCTCTTTACAGAGCTTCAAATAACATTTTACTCTGTTATAAAAGTCAGCAGACCAATCATGATGGAAATCTTACCAAAATGACAGAGAATAACCCAATGATGCTATTTAAAACTTGAATCTCACAGCATTGTGTAGGGAACTCAATAGATGTTACGACCAGCTTCAATCAAATCTCTTAAATTGCAATAACCATTGAAATTCTCATTCAAGCTGTTTAATTTCACTTAAAGCATCCAGGTTTTAAAAATAGATTCAATTCAGAGCTACCAAGTCATAACTATTTCTACTTGTGAAGGGACTGAAAATGCTGTCATCTGCACTGATTTTGTTTTGGCAATTTAGCTTTTAAAGTTATGAGTTGTGCATCATGTACTGTGGGTGGTCAGAATAGAATATTTGGATATAGCCACGATGGTGAATCACCAGTTTGAAATGTTGCTCTTAAAATCTTATCGCCATTTATTGAAGTAAATTTAGTTCCAGCAGATGTGATCAGTAACTTAATGGTATGGGTGAGTCAGTAACTGTACATTTGTGCCCTGTTCTCTGGTTATCTCCCACAGCAGTTTTAAATATAAAACTGATATGTGCAGATACATCTTGCACATAATATCTAATTAAAGCTCTTCTGTTTTATGTATGTAATGCACTTGTATAAATTTCTCATTTTGCACTCTGTGCACACAATGCATACTTCACCAGCTGCCAAATGATGCCCATTCGCACCCCTACAAGTGCTGATCTGTTAATTGTTCATCTAATTATTTATTTGCAGCTGGAGTCTAATCAGTGTAAATTAACTTTAATTCATTTACATTGTAGCAAATATAAACCTATATTTTTTTTTCCCAAGGAAGTACCCTTTACTGTTGATGCATAATACAGAGACGCCAGTGGTATGCATGTGTGAAATACTTGTAAAAAGTGCATTTGACAAGAGTATACCATACTCCACTGTCAAGTTAATGGAGACATTATTGCACTTCAATTCACACCTTGTCAAATTCTTAGAGTTAGAGTTCCCATGATAAGTCTGTGTGCAATAACATTACATATCTGATACAGAGCCAGACAGACATGAAAGCTCCCTGGTTAGATCTTTGCCATGACTAGGCCATGACATTTGAGTACCAATGTTCTCAATTTAGGAAGAGGAAAAAAATCAGTAAGAGCCCCAACTATTCCTAATTGAGGTGTTTTAAGATGGCAAAAGTATTTGACAGGATATAGAGAGAGACTGTGGCTAAATTGGGGCACGTAAGTGCCTGTTGTTTATGAACTATGCAGCCCTATAAGGATCAAAATTGGGGTCCAAGATAGGAAGTGAGCAGGCCACCATCTTGGTCGAGGGGTTTGTGTGTGCACATCCAATGACCACCAGCAGCATGTAGAGCAGTGGGATAATGATGCAAATCAGTGTGCAATGCTGACTTGATGCCAGTGCTGCCATTTTCAAATTCCCCACTCTAGCCAACACCCTTTCTCAACCGCACAGCTGAATGTTGTGTTTTGTGTCCCAAACATGAAGAAACTAAACTCTCAATTTTTGTGTGTGCGAGGGCTTCATTCAAATCGGCTGTCTGGAGTCTGTTTGGACTTGTCTTAGTTTCACTTTTGGAACCATGCCCCTTCAAGGGTTGTCTAACAGCATAGTGAGCAGTATTACAATACCGTGAGCATAGAGCAATCGATCGCTGAACAATCAAACATATTTTCCCCCTTGTAAACTAAGGAGCTTATTTTGAATTAAACCTTAATAAGCATCAAACAAGTATATGTTTGGTCATTTCTTAGAGTCTGTTCCTCTAAGTACATAATATTCAAAAAATGGTGATCTCCTATGATGGCATTGAGATCAATGAAGGTGTGGTTGTGGTTCAGAGTGATCATCTTGAGGTAGATGATGAACAGAATGATCACTAATCAGAAAAGGAAGTGTATCCTCATGATCACAATTGTTGAAATCTCCAGGTCTGATCAATCAAGTGTCTCGTGTTCCATTCAATGTCATCCAAGAGATGCAAACCCAATTTCCGACTGCAAATTATGATTTCCTTGCGCACGTTCGCTTATTGGAGTATGCTTTTACTTTGCCTTGTCACTTCGCAATTTCTTCTTCTTTTGCTGTGATATTCAGGTTGGATGGAAGTGATGGCTGAAGAATGGTCAGCAGCGTGCGAATGTTGCGACCAATCGTAAGTTTGGCCGGTGTCTTTCCTGTCAGATAGTGTGGGGTGGATTGGTATGCACAAAGTAGGATACAAATAGATTGTTCAGACGTTTTCCCCTCCAACATGTTAGCTGTCAAACTGTCCTTGATCACCCTGTTGAAACACTGAACACCACCATTTGATTGTGGGTTGTATCGCAATGTCAAATGATGGAGAATTCTGTAGCTTGCTAGGAACTCTGTGAATTAACCAGAAACAAACTGTGGTCCGTTGTCCATAATAATAGTCTCTGGCAAACCCCTCATCTAAACAACTTGTCTAGAATGTCAATGACTGAAGTGATGGTTATTGAACTTTTGTAGCAACTTCCAGCCACTTGCTATGTAGATCATGAACAACAAGCAAAAAAAAGTTAATTGCTAGAGACTGCATGCGCTTCTCCAAAAATATCTACTTGAGGCTGTTGCATTGGTTTTGTTGGCATGGGGTCAGTTGTAGAGCTAAGGGATAAGGTTTAGCAGATTTTTCGCTAAGTGTATATGCTAGGTGGTTTCTGATGAACTCTTCTATGTGGCGATCTATTGCTGGCCACCAGACTGCTTCACAGGATCATTGCTTCATTTAACAACACCTGGATGTCCTTCATGGGTAAAATGTAACACCTGTTGCTGTAACACTTTCGGGATAGCCACGCAAGCTCTGCATACAATACAGTTGTCAGCAAACAATGTGAGCTCATTGCGTACCCTATAGTACGAGATCAGTTCTTCCTCCAGTTCATGAGGCCAATCCGTTTTTAGGTACTGGCTTACTTTGTGCAGTATACTGTCTGCCGCCAACTCTGCCTTCAACTCCTCTTGTGTCACAAAATTCGTGGTCGCATGCAAAATCACCACGACTATGTAGTCCTCGCTGTCACAAGTTGCTTTGCTAAGACTAAGCCTGTCTGCGATAATGCAGCTAAGCATGTCAGCTGCTCAGTTGCGTGAACCTGGGAGATATTCAACCTCAAAGTTGTACTGATCAGACCATCAGTAGATGCATAGAGATCAATGACCAGATCCTGACGTGACTAACAATGTAGTCAGCGCTTGATCAGTGCGCAGGGTGAACTTCCTACCATAGAGGTACATGTGCCAATATTCACAAGCGTAGATGCAGGCTAGTGCTTCCCACTCTCCAGTGGAGTATTCGCATTCAGTTTCCAACAACAGGCGTAGTCTGCACACAATTGGTTGTTTGTTTCTGCAATGTACTGTGTACTAACGCATTTTTTGACGCATCTGTTGTGATATACGTTTTCATATGTGAGTTGAAATGCGTGAGGACTGGCGGAGATGCTATCTTTGCCTTTAACATGTCAAGTGCTGTTTCTGTGATTGTGCATTCCCATTATGTATCTTTGTGCAGTAGCTTTCAAAGAGGCTCCGTGATCTTCGCGTATTGGGGCACAAATTTGTGATAAAAGTTGGTACTGCCAAGGAACGATGCCAACTTTTTCATGTTAGGCAGGTTCAGAAGCACATGAATGGCCTTGACGTTGTTATACATAGAGTCATGCAAGCTGACACCCGCCAAGAATGGGGCATATTAATTTTGTCATATGAACATTGATTTTAAACTTGCTGAGAAGAGAAGGCCTGTTACAAGGGCTGCCAGACACTTAGCTGAAAAACATTTGCATACTAACAGACAGTGTTTGTGAAGACAAAAGGACCATTCCCTGACAAATTAAACCCACAATGGATTTTGATCAAGTTTAAAGACATTGAAGATGTAAGGAAGAACATTCTGGAGGCTGCTAAGGTGATACAATCCACAAAAGACAGGACTTTTTAAACCAGCTGGTCACATGACTAACAGGCTGATCCAGGGTTTTTTGAACTAGCCACGGACTTTTTGAACTGAGAAAAAGACTGTTTGCTCCTGGAGTGAGAAGACTTCTCCTGTCTGCTCCCATCTCTTTCTCACAAACCTCTGCACCCACTGAGGACACATGAACCACAAGAGAGAAAAGTCTCCTACATCGAACAAGGTTTAAGAAGAATACTGGACTCCAATGAAAAGCAAGACCTACCTCCAATCAAGGACTCTTACAGCGAGCTCAAAGAACAGTAACCAAAACTATCTTCAGATATTGCCTCAAACTTTTCCACTTTATTTCTTCTGCTCTTTTCTGCCTCTATCTGCATGTGTATATCGTGTATGTATGCTAGCGTATCCATAGGCGTTAACCGAATTAGAGTTTAAGTTTAATGAAGTTCAGCCTTTTTTTTCTTTAAATCTAGGAAAACCTGTTTGGCTAGTTTCTTTGCCTTGTAATTGGAAGTTAGTGAACAAGGATTCACTAAGGGGGAGCTAAAAAAATGGTGTGTTTACAATTAAACCCTGTTATGGTAAGGGGGAACCCGAGACCCCTTTCTCACCTGGATGTAAAAATAGGCTATACTCCATCTGCTATCACTTTGTACCCAAGAAAGTCATTCTCGGATGCTGCAAATGTGCATTTATCCTCCTGGAGCGTCAAATTCTGCTGTCCGACTTGAGCAAGCACCGTGGATAATCGCAGAGCATGTTCTACTTTGTCCCTTCCATACAAAACGATGCCGTTGAGAAGATTGAGCATTTCCTCAATCTCACATGGCAGATTCGATTTGGATGGACAAGGTTGTGGCCTTTTCCAAAGTCAAACCATCATCCTCCATGAATAAGCATTCCCTAATTTGTGGGATTGAAGTCTTTTCAATTAGTTTGTCATGAATTAGTTCATTAGTGTGCCAAATTTGCATGTAGAAGCCAACTCTCACAACATTGCCACATATTGTTTTACGGGCTTACTATTTCCCTGGCATTTCTGGTGAAAGGTGGATCGTTCAATAATGATACTTTTTCTTCAGGCCAAAGTATTTCTTGAGAGCACTTACCACTTTATCGAAAGTAGACGTGTCATCCGTTACCTGCTCGACTATGTGCTGGCCCTCTACTCTGAGACAATGTGTGAGTATTGCCTTCTTGAAGGTCGCTGCTATATCTGTACCATCCATACCCGGACCAAGCAAGTAGGTTTCAAACCCAGAAATCCATCTGTCCCTTAGAATGGGAGGAACCCCCGGTGATGGTAGGAAAGGAGCTGGAGCCAATAAATTTTAAATTACTCACCATCTTTGTCGCTAGATGTTATGTTTTGTACACCAAATGTGAAGAAACTAGATTCTCAATTTCTGTGTGCGTGAAGGCTTTATTCAAGCAGGCTGTCTGGAATCTGTCTTGTCTTAGGTTCACTTTTGGAACCACACCCCTTCCTAGGTTGATTAACAGCATAGTGAGCAGTGTTACATAGCACAATCAATCATTGAACAATCAAACACAACAATGACCATGACATTAAACAAAATGAAGGACAGCCCCCACCACTATTTAAAAGGAGCATGAACCACTTGCATGTTAGTAGTTGGATTTTTTTTTGGCTGATCCAATTCTACATGGTTTTTGAGCTTTTGTATACTTGGCCAAGGTTTCATTAGTCTACAGGGAGTGATCTGGCTGATGCTGAAGTATTTTGGCCATTTAATTTCTTGTGCCAAAACAAGTAGCTTCCAGACATGGGTGGCCTAGTAAGGATTCTTCTGTGAATTTATCAATGTTGGGAGAATGAAGCAAGGCCACACAGAGAAAGACTAGTTGCTAGCAAAGCAAGGAGGGAGTAGTGGCCCCAGTAAGAGGCCATATCTGCTGAAGATCTTCATGGAGAAATTATCGTACCTCATCTTCAGCAAGGACCAATACATGAGACATCTTGGCTTCGCAAAAGAGCTCGTGACTTAAAACTGCCAACTGTGACAGCCACACCTGAAGTCTCAAAGCAGAGCAAGCACAGAAGTCCCTGTGGCTATCAAGGTGACTGTAGTTCTTTACGTCTATGCATGCTACTGCTGGATATATAACAATGTTTTATAGTTTGCAGTGCACTAATGTAAAAGGGAGGTCACCCTATACACAGAAACACTTTTGCATCTCATTCCCTCTTGCCAGAGCTGAGCAGGCAGAGTGAGCACAAGGATTTTCACAAATTGCAGGCTTCCCCATGGTACAGAGTGTCATTGACTTGCCTGCACCTCATATGAACTCGACCATTTTCATGAACCGAAAGGGATTTTATTCCTTCAGTATGCAGCTGGCATGTGACCACAGGCAGCGCATTATGCACATGAATGTCTATTCTCCTGGCATTATTCACAATTCCTTCATTCTGCAACCATTCTTTGTTCCACCTGCATTGGACCCAACATGGCAAATCTAAGGCTGGCTGCTCGATGATGTGGCTAGTGGTGCAGTTGGTAGGACATGCCATTTGAAGGCTGAACTCAGTCACCTTGATAACTTGTCAGTTCATTCAACTTTTCCTGCACTATATCCATGTTCTTGGAGCAACACTCCTGACATTGATCTCTCCGCTACTGCTACACACTGCCTCCTGAGCAGAGGTCTGGAAGGCCTCCTGCCCCCTATGGACACAGGATATCTTTCCTTCTCTCCAGATCTTGCACATAGACCTCCAGTGTGTGCTATGAAATCCTTGACACTCGTGTTCTCATGTTGAGCCATTCCACAAAGTATCATAGTGCAGATGCACTTTTCAAAGAATTCCCACCATTTCTTGCAGCCATAATGTACACGTTGCAGGCTTCCTTTAAGTAGTGCTAGCCGCTCATAATATCAGGTTCCCTGCTGACGCATGCAGCAAATGAATAATGCAAATAGTGCTGATTGCCTGCAGCAATCATTTAAAACAGCAGACAGCTCAAATTTAGCATGTTGCCTGTAACACAATGAACAGGTACAAGTTAATCAAGGAAGATGGTCCCATTGCCTGTTATCCTGGGTTAACACCCTTTGTTTCCCCGGTGGGGGAGTTCAAAACAAGAGGCGTAACCTTGAAAATTAGAACTGTGCCATTCAGAGGTGATGTCAGAAAGCACATCATTATGCACAGGGTAGTGAAGATCTGGAACTCTTTCCTACCAAAAAGCTGTTGAGGCAAGGGGTCAATTGAAAATTTCAAAACTGAGAATGTTAGATTTTTGTTCGGTAAGGGTATTCAGAGTTAAGTCAGGTAGATACAGTTAAGATGCAGATCAGCCATGATCTAACTAAATTGTCAGGGCTTACACATAAAGCAAGATCATTGGACGAGGCACCTTTGCAGTTTTTAACGTTTAAACAAAAAATTGTGGGGAAAAGGGGAGTTTTTTAAAGCATTAATTAGATGGCGTTGTTATCAACCTTAACAATGAAGTGAGCTGACTGGTGGCAGCTCAGTAAGAGTACTGGGGAGAATTCCTGTGGCATTCACTCTCTTTTCCCCTCCACTGTACCTTTTTGGCTGAAAGTTGGTGAAGCCAGTGGAAAAATAGCTTAGTTGGGTGTTTTTAGACATTTGCGCCTTTCTCTGGGGTATTCTGATAATCTTCCACCAAAGCTCTAGCAGCAGATAGGGAGAACCCTCCACGGAAATTCCAGATGTATGAGTTTTGTTAGTGCTTAGTGCAAGTCCCAGAAAGTCCAGTTAACATGTTATGACTATCACAATTATTTGAGCAAGTTTTACAGGGTACTATGTTATCACTACGGTTCTTATCAACAGTCCAGGAAAGGTCATACTTAACCTCTTGGAAGTCAGATTGATATTAGTTAAGAAGATGAGGAGGAATTTCTGCTCTCAGAGTGTCATTAATCTTTGGAATACTCTTCCCCAGAGAGCAGTGGAGACTGAGTCATTGAATAGATTCAAAGACAGATTTTTGACCTACAAGGGAGTCAAGGGTTATGGGGGACAGGCAGGAAAGTGGAGTTGAGGCCACAATCAGATCAGCCATGTTCTTATTGAATGGTGGAGCAGGCTCGAGGGGCCGTATGGTCTATACCTGCTCCTATGTCTTTTGTTTTTATGTTAAATTTCTGATCATATTTTCTTCATTAGCAATCAATTTTACATAGAAACATTGGTCACCGGGGAGCGGAGGAAGAGCGGACCCGGAGGGGCGGAGCATCGGAGCTGTGAGTATAAATAACGTACCTTGGGGATTTCGCTGCCTAGTCACCAGGAAGCGGAGGTACAGTGGACCCGGAAGGGCGGAGCATCGGAGCTGTGAGTATAAATAACTTACCTCGGGGATTTCGCGGCCTAGTCACCGGGGAGCGGAGGAAGAGTGGACCCGGAGGGGCTGACCTGCTTTCACTGCTTCGGTGTCCCAACTGAAACTGAGAAAAATCTGATAAAAGTGATGTCACAGGAAAACTGGTAGGGAATCTGCACTAAATTTGAAAAACTAATTTGAAAATTTGAAAAACTTATTAACTAAGGTAGAGATGGCAGGGCAGGCGATATGCCATAGCAGCATGATGTGGGAGCTGGTAGATCCCATTGCGAGCCACAGTGACCACATCTGCAGGAAGTGCTTGCAGCTCGAAGAACTTCAGCTCAGAGTTGATGGGCTGGAGTCTGAGCTTCAGACACTGCGGCACATCAGGGAGGGGGAGAGGTTCCTGGACACTGTGCTTAAGGCAGTCACACCCCGTAGATTAAGTATCCCAAATTCGGCCAATGGTCAGGGATAGGAGGATGTGACTGCAAGTGAGGCAGGTAGAGGGATCCTGAATTCAGCAATGGAGGAGGTACGAGGTACTTGCTCCCTGTGAGGAAATGGACTGTAGGGAGGATGAGCAAAATGACCACTGCACCGTGGTATAGGAGGCCATTCAAGCCGGGGGAGCAAAAAGAAAAATGGTCCTGGTAGGTGATTCCATAATTAGGGGTACTGATAGCATCCTTTGTAAGCAGGACTGAGAGTCCCGCATGGTATGTTGCCTACCCGGTGCCAGGGTGAGGGACATCTCTAACTGGCTTGAAAGGATATTGGAGTGGGAGGGGGAGGATCCAGTTGTTGTGGTTCACGTTGGGCCAAACAACATAGGCAAGACTAGGCAAGAGGACCTGTTTGGGGATTATCAGGAACTAGGAACAAAATTTAAAAAACAGGTCCTCAAGGGTTATAATCTCTGGATTAATACCTGAACCACGTGCAAATTGATGGAGGGATAAGAAAATTAGGGAAGTAAACATGTGGCTACAGGAATGGTGTGGGAAAGAGGGGTTCCATTTCATGGGGCACTGGCATTGGGACAGGAGGGAACTGTACCGTTGGGACGGGCTCCACCTGAACTGGTCTGGAACCAGTGTCCTAGTGGAAAGGATAAATAGGGTGGTCACAAGGACTTTAAACTAGTAAATGGGGGGGAGGGGAGGCGGAGGCCTCAAGGGAAGTCAATACAGTTTCAAAAACAAGTAACAGGGCAGAGAGTAAAGAAACAGTCAGGAACCCTACTTCAAGAACTACAGGTAATGGCAAAACTGTAAGAAGTAGATTGGTTAAACCAGAAGAGAGAAATAATAAACAGGCAAATAAAGCATCAGTGCTGAGGAACACGTTAGGGAGTATAGCCCAAATAAAGATCTATATACAAAAGCATGGAGTGTAAGGAATAAACTAGATGAGCTGCAGCACAAATTCAAATGGAAGATTATGATGCGGTGGCCATTGCGGAGACGTGGCTGCAGGATGGTCGGGACTGGGAACTAAATATACCTGGTTACAAAGTTTACAGGAGGGACAAGGAAAATGGCAGAGGGGGTGGAGTAGCCTTGCTGATTAGAAATAATATCACCTCATTAGTGAGGGAGGATATAATGAGGGGAAAGCATCCAGTGGAGACCTTATGGGTGGAATTGAGGAACAGAAAAGGATCTAAAACTGTAATAGGTGTTGTGTATAAACCCCCGGTAGCAGTTCTGAGGTGTTAGATTGTATAAATGCACAAATTAGGCAAGTATGTAACAAAGGCAGAGTAGTATTAATGGAGGATTTTAACTTACACATAGATTGGGAGAGGCAGATTAGCACCTGTCAGAAAGGTAGTGAATTTCTGGAATGTGTCCGGGATAGTTTCCTACAGCAATATGTCCTAGATGTAATAAGGGGACTTCTGTATCTCCAACACAGAAGTCCTCGAGGCGGCCAACATCCCCAGCTTATATACACTACTGGGTCAGCGGCGCTTGAGATGGCTTGGCCATGTGAGCCGCATGGAAGATGGCAGGATCCCCAAAGACACATTGTACAGCGAGCTCGCCACTGGTATCAGACCCATCGGCCGTCCATGTCTCCGCTTTAAAGACGTCTGCAAACGCGACATGAAATCCTGTGACATTGATCACAAGTCGTGGGAGTCAGTTGCCAGTGTTCGCCAGAGCTGGTGGACAGCCATAAAGGCGGGGCTAAAGTGTGGCGAGTCGAAGAGACTTAGCAGTTGGCAGGAAAAAAGAGAGAGGCGCAAGGGAAGAGCCAACTGTGTAACAGCCCCGACAATCACATTTTTCTGCAGCACCTGTGGAAGAGCCCGTCACTCTAGAATTGGCCTTTATAGCCACTCCAGGTGCTGCTCCACACACCACTGACCACCTCCAGGCGCTTACCCATTGTCTCTCGAGATAAGGAGGCCAAAGAAGATTTTGCTGAAGAGTCATTGCATGTGCCAAGGTATCGGTTCCTGCCAATTGGTGTTAGTGAGCCAACTTTTAACTGAGCATTACCATTTGGCAATGAAAGAATGGCAATTGCAGAGATCAGTAAAGTTTTTAGTCAATGTAAAAAGTAATGAAAACTTTCCCAGTGTTTAGTAAGTTGGTCATTTGGGGAATTCAAATTTATTCTTTGGGGAATTTTAATTTGTCTTTCTTTCTGCTGTTGTACAGGATCTTCCTCGGCTCTGTAACCCCAAGTGTGATTATTGGTTGGTGCTGAGATCTCTTTTGCACAGTCGAGAGAATTTCATCAGGGCGCTGGCAAAGCAGAAATAAGATAATTTCAACCTTTTGGCTGGAGAAGCGGCATGAAGCTGCTTGTGGCTATGTATCACTTATACTTCACATCAGGATTGAAATAATGTGAGGCCTGAGGCATCAATAACTTCTCAGCGCAGCCAGGGTGCTCTTGGGGCACTCTGGTTTACTTTAGTGCTGCTGCACTGGGGATGGGAAAAAAAAAAATCAGACTATGTTCCTTTCCCAATTGCTATTGTTTAACAGTCGCTGGAAATGTGTGATAGCATAGGATCAGGCACAATTCTAATGTCCCTCATGATTGAATAGTTTGCTGACACTGACTGACATATATGAAGAATGGCCATTTTAGCAGGGCAACTGCTGGCTGGCATCTGCGGAACAATTTAGCAACACGGGTCATTACCTTTCGGAGAAAATGAGGGGAAAAGCCCTCCGATGTTCCTGGGACACTGTATTAATACTGTCTCCCATCATCCTTTTATCCCAAGCTTTCTGTGCAATAGAAAATGAAGGCTGAGAACAGAATATGATCTTTGGTGCCCTGTGAGGGTGCAGCAAATGTACAGTTGAAGGTTTTAAGTACAGATTGAGCTGGTTGAATGCCATGTAGGATATCATGGTTCATCAACTGAGCTATGGACATGCCATAGCAGGAAAGCGAGTCAAACAATGATTTATAATGGAGGAACAAAGATTTAATTGGTGCTTCTGTGTTATTTGATTCACCTTTTGGAGGGCAGGGATACACACTGCAGAAACTTCCCTCAGAAGATTAAGTGATCCAGAAACATCAACTAAATGTGGGCTAAAATTAGAAAGGATAACTTGTGGCATGGAAACCACAATTAAAGAGAAGGCTATCAAAACAGTGAGGATAGCGAAAAGATGAAGGGAGCTGAGTGGAGAGCTCCATGGTGTAACAATTGTGGACATAGTTACATGGTGGAGTGGAAGGAGGGGTGAGAAGAAGTCTGGTGTTAGAGAGCAGAGCAAGCTTGTGAGAATACAAAGCAGGAGGTCATGGATGTAAAGTGAGGCAAAGGCCATGAGGAGATTTGAAAACCAGGGCAAGAACTATGAAATTGATGTGCTGTGGCACAGGACAATGTGATAAGAGCTGGCACAGTGCAGATGAGGCTAGAGTCAAAAACTGGTTTGATGTACCTTTTCCATTTGATACTTTATCCCCAATTCTCTCCTGCACTGGAAAGTGGACGTCCAATGCTACTCTGCAATTGGTTGTCAGGCGGTGCACAAAAATTAGCTAGGCATAATTCACCAGCCTTTTCTCCTCTCACGTAGCAATTTCAAGGGTTATGCCATATTGCACGTGAGGGAGGATACAATTCCTACTATTGCGCCCCAAGGCAGTGCAGCATGCACATTCAAGAAAAACTTCAAGTGGAGCTAGATGAGATGAAGCGCTATGGAGTCATCAGCTGAGTGCACCAGCATTCCAATTGGTGTAGCTCCATTACCTGCCTGCTGAAGAAAGATAGCAATCTCAGGATTTCCTTCGACCCACAATGACTGAATTTATCCCCCAAGAGATGCCTGCATAAAATCCTGACCTTGAAGGAGCTGAATCCTAAGTTTACTTGTGCTAAGTATTTTTCAAAGATTAACACAAAGCATGGCTACTGGTCTAACCAAGAAGTCCCAGCTGCTCACAACTTTTAGAACGCAATTCGGGAGATACCTTTTCAGATGGCTACTATTTGGTCCGTGCGCCAGCCAGGACACTTTCCAACAATATATGGACAGGATATCAGAAAATGTCCTGGGCTGTATCTATATAGCCAACAATATTGCAATGATGGGGTGAATCAAGGCAGAGCGTGACCAAAACTTGCATTTGCAAATGCTGGCTGCCCGTCGTGAGGGCCTTGTGATTAATTGCAAGAAGTGCCAGGTCAATATTGAGCACATCAACGTCTTTGGGTCAATATATTCTGCCACAGGAATACTCCCAGACCCAGATTGATCGAAGATGTCAGAGCCTTATCAACTCATCAGGACTTGGAAAATCTACAACGGTATCTAGGGCTGTTCAACCTTTTGGCCGCATAAATCCTCAATCGCTTAGGGAACTGCCATGTAAAGATACCCCTTACTTGTGGCAGGAAGACCACCAGCAGGTGTTTGGGTCCTTAAAGTTAGCTCTGTCAAGTCAAGACCGCATGCTTGACTCTGTCAAGTCAAGACAGTATTACAGCTCGACCAAAGAAACCACACATGAAGTCGTTGGGTCCTAGAAGGGATTAGGCACCTGCAACATGCAGGAAGGGAAACCAATCACTTTTGCATCGAAGAGTTCATTGCAAACCCAATCCAATTACTCTAAAATCAAACGTGAAAACTTAGCTCTGTTTGTTGGCATTGCTAGGTTACACACCTACTTGTTCTGAAAACATTTTACAGTGGAGACTGACCACAAGCCACCTGAAACCATATGGTGCAAACCAATTATGAGTGCTCCTCCAGCATGGCTGAGGCTTTTGGTGAAGGTCCAGGGCTATGATTGTGACATCTGATATAAACTGGGCAGCAAAATGGTCACAACAGACATCCTGAACAAGTTGCCTAACCTGAATAAAGATACAGATGTCTCGCTAGATTTGCATATCCACAGTGTGGATACTGAGATTGAGGATGTCTTGAAGATCAGTCTCATGTGTTTTGCACCCCATGAATGTGAGAAATTAAGAGGTAAGATAGCACATGACCCTACCCTATCATTGTTGTGGAAGGTGATTGTGGAAGGATGGCCTGACACCATACAGGAAGTAATTGAATGTCTATGCTGTTTCTGGCTGTATCGAGATGACTTCAGTATATCATAAGTAATTTTAAAAAGGAAGCAAGTCCTGACACCCAAAGCTTTGCATTCTGATATTTTAACCCAACTGGGGCAATAGAACATACCAGACACCTTGCCAAAGAGACAGTCGACTGGCCAGGAATCAACAGTGGCATTAAGACGGTGGTGAAATCCTATGATGCATGTCCAATTTGTCAGCCGAATCAACAGAAGGAGCCCCTGATTCCACATGAAACACCTTCACATCCAAGATTGGCACAGATTTATTTCAAGTACAAGCTGATGATTTCCTCCTTGTTACGGATTATTTCAAGTTTCCCATCATCAGGCAGCTACAAGGTATATCAAGTGCAGTGGTTGCTGATACAGTCAGTGCTCTATTGCTGTGAATCTTACAATAGTTCACACATCAAAGGAATGAGTAATATTACACAGATGATTCATTTGGAACCTTTTGGTTGTGAGATCCTCACTGTTCCTGCTGGCTTTGTTCAATGTACCTCATGTTTCACAGTCTCCTGTGGAATCTTCCCTCATATGGCTTACAGTGGAAATTGTGATGCAGTTTTACTTTGACTTCAGGCCCTTACTTTATGGTTTTTTTTATTAAATTGTTCTGTGGTTTAGTTCAGGTCAGTCAGTTAATGATTTTGCCTTATGTTTTCATAGTGCTTGTTTGCCTTGTCTTTTTGCTTAGCCGTCATTTTTGATATCAGTGCCTGTTGAAAGCAAACATTTCATCTGGTGTACAATTCTTTGCAATTTCAAGGGTCAAGTTCTGTTTGGAAAAACTCCGTTGACTTCCAATTTAAAGCGCCAACACTCTTGATGGAATAGACTAGATTTTACTGAGCTGAATATCTGCTCGGTCAAGTTACTAAAGCTGCCTGTCTTGTTGAACCTTTCAGTTGAATTATTATTTACAAGATCCCTGACTGAACTGATTGTTATTTGAAGTGTGTGTGTGTGTTTGTGTGTATATGTCCACATGCCTAATCAAAGCACTCAACTTTGTCATATCAGAAGGATCAGACGATGGAATACAATGCAAAGGCAATACACACTGCGCACAAGCTGACACTGGTACTGGTATTGTAAATCATAGTTATTGCACAGCATAATTCCTCAGGCAGCTGTCATTTATCACAGATGCTGGACAAGACTAGCTCCTTCATTTCCAGCATAGTTTGACCTGCTTTGAAATATTAGTCACTGTGTAGTACTAGGTTTGCAGAAAGCCCACACTCTCTTCTGTGTGTCCTATTGAGAGGCTCATTTGATTTGTCACCAAAACTGCTTGTACTTACATCTCCAATATGTCCTGTGTCTGCCCTCCCTCTGACCTTCAACTGTTAAAATCCGGCTGCACACTTATCACCTCACAGCTGCATTTCTCCAACAGTAGCCCAGCTGGCCTTTTTACCTCCATCGTTTACATTAGGAACAGTAACAGTAGTTGTTATGTAACTGAGCTGGTAATCCAGAGGCCTAGACTAATGATACAGAATTAGGAGTTCAAATCCCATCATGGAAGCTGGGGAATTTAAATTCAATTATATAAGTAAATCTGGAATTTAAAAAAGTAGTATCAGTAATAATGACTGTGATGTTAACAAGGCAGATATTCATTCACCAAAATCAGGAAGCTGGCGACAGTCTCTGATTCACAACTGTTTTATTCTCAATTCACAGTGCAGTCCAAATATCAGTTTCCACTCTTCCCTTATGAACTAACTTTCTGTCCAGAAGTAATTTCCTGACTGGGGAAAAACTCAGTCCTTAAATGCAAACTGCAATGAGCATCACCTGCTCTCTATTAACACTAAATTAAGTCCTGGTTAATTAAAGGGACCAACATGTTCAATATATTCATGTGAAACTACTGGATTGTCGGAAAAACCCATGTGATTCATTAATGTCGTTAGGGAAGGAAATCTGCCATCCTTACCTGGTCTGGTATATATGTGAATGTAGCCGAACAGCAATATGGTTGATTCTTAACTGATCTCTGAAAAGGCCTGGAAAGCCATTCATTATAGGGATGGGCAATAAATGCTGGCCTTGCCACTGATGCCCAAATCCCATGAATGAATTTAAAAGAAGCTATAAATCATCTGGAATGCCATGGCCTTATCATCCCTATTCTTGCCAAGCTCCCTTGTATTTCTGTGGGCTTTCCTCTACAAAGTCCTTGCATGTGTTGTCGCCTCCCAAATCCATGCCCATTTTTTCCTCAACTCCGTGTTTGAACCCCTCCAATCATGTTGCCACCCCTGGCACAGTACTGAAATGGCCATTATAGTCATAAATGGCATTCACTGTTGTTGTAACCATGGTAATCTATCCCTCCTCATCCTTCTTGAATTATCTACAGCCTTTGACGAGGTTGACCACACCGTCCTACTTCTCTGTTGTCCACATGGGTGGGGCCACCCTTCCCTGGCTCAATTCCTATATACCTAGCCATAGCCAGAGATTCACCTGCAATGGTTTCTCTTCCCACTTCAGTACTGTTACTTCTAGAGTCCGCCAAGGATAGACCCTGGGCCTGCTCACCACCACCTCATTAAGCCCCTCCACCACTTCTGATTCACCACACTGCTTGTATGATATCCAGTATAGGATAAGCAGAAATTTCTTCCAACTAAATATTGGGAAGACCAAGGCATTGTCTTTGGTTTCTCCTTCAACAAACTCCAGTGCCAGCCACCAACTCCATCCCTCTCCCTAGCCACTGGCTGAAGTGTAACAATGGTGTCCTATTTGACACTGAGCTCAGCCTCCAATCCATATCCTCTCCATTACTAAGACCTCTACTATCACCTCCATAACTTTGCCCAGTGCCAACAGGCCTCAGCTCATCTACTGCTGAAACCCTCATCTGTGCCTTTGTTACCTCTAAATCTACTGCTGAAACCCTCATCTGTGCCTTTGTTACCTCTAAACTTGACTATTCCAATGCTCTCCTAGGTGGCCTCCCACTTTATACCCTCTGTAAACTTAAGCTCATCCAAACCCTTGCTCTCTGTATCATCACTCACACCAAGTCCCATTCACACGTCACCTCTGTGCTTGCTGACCTGTGTTGTCCCATGGTTTGGCAATAGCTCAATTTTAAAATTCTCATGCTTGTTTTAGTCTATATGGAAAAATGACAACACTAAGGTTATTGATTAGGGATAAAGTAAGAAGGACATTAAAATTCACCTTATATGGATGTTCTTTTTCTTTCCTTTTGGGCCTCCTTATCTCGAGAGACAATGGATGCGCGCCTGGAGGTGGTCAGTGGTTTGTGAAGCAGCGCCTGGAGTGGCTATAAAGGCCAATTCTAGAGTGACAGGCTTTTCCACAGGTGCTGCAGAGAAATGTGTTTGTCGGGGCTGTTGCACAGTTGGCTCTGGATGTAATGCTGAAATATGTCTATTGTCATGTCGGAATGGTAAGAAAAAGATATAAAAAGTGGGTATTGGAATAAATACTTTGGATTTGATTTCAAGCTCAGAGCTCTGATGCATGGCATTCAAGGTTTGGTTGTAAGTATTGCCTCTTTAAGTATATGCTCACTGAATATTTAATATATCCGTGACATTTGACATTCAATGCTGCCATCTCTATTATTTGAGGAGTAAATTGTAAGTAAGAACATCCCACGCATAAAATGCAAGAGATCAGCTCTTCTTAATCCATCAGTGACTGAGGAAGTTTGGTGCTTGGCCAGATTCACTTCACAGTGTGAGATGCCACTTTTAATACTTTGGACTGAACTGAGACACTAATAGTAGTTGTACTAGTTCTTTTCTTTATTAAAAAAAAGGTTGTCAGCTAATTGATACTGCAAACTGGGCAATGAAGTGGTTATTTCTCCTTGTTTCATTCCCTGTATTTTGTCTGTAGTTCTGATAGACATGCTCTAGCCATTTTGTAATTGAATGCTTGTCCATTTATTGCACCTCTGCCCACTAGTGTTTAGGGTGTGAGTGGGTGTGCTTGTTCCTCGCAGTCGCGGTTTCCATTTTATGATCAAGCACCTGTTTCCATTTTATGATCGAGCACCTGTTTATCTGGTGGTCTCTGCTGATTTTGCCTCTCAGTGCTTGTCTGGCTTGTTTCTCGGGGTCTTTGCTGGTTGTCTCACTCTTCCCGGGCTAACAATACAGCTACAAAATATAATTTCTACATAAGTCAAAGTCATTCCAAACAAATTTGGTGATATCAATCCGTATTCACTAAACAAGCAATTAAAATAATGAACAACAAGACAGATGTGAATGGTACAATTAAGAATTATCAATCATGGTTGATTTTAGAAAGAGAGCTCACATCAGGTGTTCTTAGCCTGAGAAAAAATGTTATTCTTGATAATTAAGCACATTTTAAAACAAAAATGAAGAATACTTTGGCAACTCAACTGATAAATTTACTAAGGAAGTTAGAGTATTTTACAAGATTTTATTCCATGCCAGACACCAGACTGATATGACAGTTCTTTTGATAATTATGAGACCAAGCCTCAATGACATTGACTTTTGTCTGCTTTAACTTGTGTATTGATCATTAATTGAGGCTCATTTCAGTAATTCTTCTAGTTGGCAAAGATCTAACATGCTTCAGGTCTCTCCTGATGGACCAGCCCAAACTTGGTGAATTCCACTCTTGCCAGCTTCAGGCTATACTATTTATTATAACTTAAATGTCACAGTAAAATGTCATTATCAAAGGCCTGGCGGAAGACAACCTGTCTTCCTCTCAACTGGACAGCTGCATGTCATATAAGTGAGAAAGGGGAGAAAGATGCATTCAAAATAGGGGAAGGAGGGGTAAACTGCCTCGTACATAGTACACAGAATATTCTCTTTACCAATACCCAAAACAGGATCAAGATTTCATTCAATGCACTGTGAATATTATCAGAATGTGTGAAGCCATGAAAGTAATTGTGTTTGCATTGTTGCAGGAAAGGACTCTGGTTAGTGGCATTTCCCACTACACAGTAGGCCAATCTCTTTTACGCAGTTGCTCATGACTAAATAGTGAAACAGAGATTGGATCAGTGGCTGAGCAAATTCTCCCTTTAAAGAAAGGGTTCTATTTGCCGGGATATCATTAATGATCATATCCTGTACGAGACTGCATTTATATGCTTGTAAATGTGAGTAATGACATAGTATTTGAAGGAATGGAGGAGAGTTTATGTTGTGTGCCTCGCTTTTGTATCCGAAATAACTCTTCACCCAGGTTGAAAAGGAGTATAGAAAGCAGTGCTGGAGTCCAGTACAATTTATTAACACTAGGACACGTTCTACTGAGTATATTAATGACTGCATCACATGTTACTCCAGCAGACAATTTATCTGATATATAATGCTACCGGTAACTCATTAGGAGATGACAGCCTTAGGCTTGGTTTCGTTACACTAATTTAGTAACTCATGTATGATTGGGAGAGGAAAAGAACAGAGACAGAAAAATAATACCTGTTTCAGGAAATACAAAGGAAAGTTTACCAAATTACAAGCTTATGCTAGCGTTCCTACTTGTGAGTAGGAGTGACCACATCTTAATATGTATTATTCTTTTACTTCTTGGGAAGGGTTCATTTCACTATAATATTCATTGATAAGTGTCTCTTATATTAACAGTTGCCTTGTGTATTCCCCCCCGTTCCACTGATAATGAGAATGTTAATTAAATGTTTTAGCTTGTCTACTGCTGTTCCAGTGAATTCAAAGTTGTGGCTTCCAATTTTATTTCTAGCTGTTAGAGTTGTCCTGCTGGTTGGGGATGAATGTAGTGACCAGTGTCACTTTTTTGAGGTTCTTGCATTAGATATTTCCTTGGAATCAGGGTTAAGAGACACTCTTGTTATCAGGATTCACATCCCTTGTGATCCAAAGTTTAGCTTTTCCTGATCAATGTTTAGAGAAACATTAATGAGACCTAGTGATTGTTACTGGCTACTGGAATGTATTGTGTGGTCCTCCTCTATTTGCAAAGAACATTGGATATACAGTCTTATCATGCCAAGACTCAAGCACTGAGCCAACAAATGGTTATACTCAAATGAAACTGGTGTATAAATGGTACAATACAGACTATGATACCCACAACATAAAAGATGCCACTCACTGTAAAAACATACATTAAAATGGAGACACACTTGCTGCATTGTAGAATGTATCGCAGTTTCTGTCTGGCACAAAACATTATAAACAGAACACCTGAGACAACTGAAACTTGCATTGTAGACTCTTCTCATTCAAGCTCACTCAGTGGATTATGATAGGGAAACTATGAAATTATACTGAAGCAAAAGGCACTAGGGGAAGGCATCTGTCAAATTCACAGGCTTCACTGCAGTAATGCCTGACTTCAATAATAACCCACCTGACCCCTGCAAACCTCTCCAGTGCATTCACATCCTTACAATAGTATGGTGCCTAGAACTGTACACTGTACTCCAACTGTGGCCTAACTAGCGTTTTATACAGCTCCATCATAACCTCCCTGCTCTTATATTCTATGCCTCAGCTAATACAGACAAGTATCCCATTTGCCTCCTAACCACTTTATCTACCTGTGCTACTGCCTTCAGTGATCTACTGCCTAGGGTCCTACCATCCATTGTATATTCCCTTGCCTTGTTAGTCCTCCCAAAATGCATCACCTCACACTTCTCAGGATTAAATTTCATTTGCCACAGCTCCACCCATCTTACCAGCCCATCTATATCGTCCTGTAATCTAAGGCGTTCCTCCTCACTATTTACGACACCAACAATTTTCGTGTCATCTGCGAACTTACTTAACATACCTCCTATATTCAAGTCTAAATTATTGATGTACACTACAAACAGCAAGGGTCCCAGCACTGATCCCTGTGGTACACCATTGATCACAGGCTTCCACTCGCAAAAACAGCTCTCAACCATTACTCTCTGTTTCCTGCCACTAAGCCAATTTTGGATCCAATTTGCCAAATTGCCCTGGATCCCATGGGCACTTACCTTCTTAACCAATTTCCCATGCGGGACCTTATCAAAAGCCTTACTGATGTCCATGTAGACTACATCAAATGCTTTACCCTCATCTACACATCTAGTCACCTCCTCGAAAAATTCAATCAAGGTAGTTGGACACGATCTCCCCCGACAAAGCCGTGCTAACTATCCCTGATTATTCCCTCCCTCTGCAAGTGGAGTTTAATCCTGTCCCTCAGAATTTTTTCCAATAATTTTCCAACCACTGATGTTAGACTCACCGGCCTATAATTACCTGGTCTATCCCTGCTACCCTTCTTGAATAATGGTACCATATTCACTGTCCTCCAGTTCTCTGGCACCACTTCCGTGGCCATATAGGATCTGAAAATTTGTGTTAGAGCTTCTGCTATCACCTCCCTTGCCTCATATAACAGCCTGGGATACATCTCATCAGGGCCTGGGGATTTATCCATTTTTAAGCCCATTAAAATATCTAATACTTCCTCCCTTTCAATGTTAATATGTTCAAGTATATCGCAATCCCCCTCCCTGGTCTCTACACCTACATCGTCATTCTCCACAGTGAAAACAGATGAAAAGTAATCATTTAAAACCTCACATATGTTTTCCGGCTCCACACACAGATTGCCACTTTGGTCCCTAATGGGCCCTACTCTTTCCCTGGTTATTCTCTTGCCCTTAATATACTTATAAAACACCTTAGGATTTTCCTTTATTTTGCCCGCCAATGTTTTTTCATGTCCCCTCTTCCTCTCCTAATTACTTTTTTAAGTACCCTCCTACACTTGCTATACTCCTCTAATGCCTCCGCTGTTTTCAGCGCTCCGAATCTGCCATAAGCCTCCTTTTTTTTCCTGATCCAATCCTCTATATCCCTTGACATCCAGGGTTCCCTGGACTTGTTGGTCCTACCCTTCACCTTAACGGATACATGTTGGCTCTGAACTCTCACTATTTCCTCTTTGAATGACTCCCACTGGCCTGATGCAGACTTTCCTATAAGTAGCTTGCTCCCAGTCCACTTTGGCCAGATCCTGTTTTATTAAATTGAAATTGGCCTTCCCCCAATTCAATACCTTTATTTCTGGCCCATCTTTATCCTTTTCCATTCTACCTTAAATCTTACAGAGTTATGGTCACTATCCCCGAAATGCAGCCCCACTGCCACTTCTACCACTTGTCCAGCTTCATTCCCTCGGATTAGGTACAGTACTGCCCCTTCTCGTGTAGGACTTTCTATGTACTGGCTCAAAAAACTCTCCTGTATGCATTTTAATAATTCCTCCCCCGTTAAGCCTTTTGCACTAAGACTATCCCAGTTGATATTAGGTAAGTTGAAATCCCCTACTATTATTACCCTATTATTTTTACACCTTTCTGAGATTTGCCTACATAATCTGCTCCTCTATTTTTCCCTGACTGTTTGGAGGCCTGCAGTACACACCCAGCCAAGTGATAGTCCCCCTTTTGTTCTTAAGTTCTACCCATATGGCCTCATTTGAGGAACCTTCTAAGATATCGTCCCTCCTTACTGCAGTAATTGACTTCTTGATCAACAGTGCAATGACACCTCCTCTTTTATCCCTTTCCCTATCATGCCTGAAGATTCTATACCCTGGAATATTGAGTTGCCAGTCCTGCCCCTCCCTCAGCCATATCTCTGTGATAACGATAATATCATAATTCCATGTGTTAATCAATGCCTTCAATTCATCTGCCTTATTAGTAAGACTCCTTGCATTAAAGTAAATGCAATCCAGCCTTACATTTTGCACTTGTGCCTTAACAGGTCTATATTTGCTCTGCCTTCCAGACTGACTCAGTTTCTCTGATATATTTGGCTGTGACTCACCCCTTACTGTACCTCCACTCTGTATCCCAATCCCCTGCCAAATTAGTTTAAATCCCCCCCCCCCCCAACAGCACGAGCAAACTTCCCAGCAAGGATGTTGGTCCCATTCTGGTTCAGATGCAACCCGTTCAACTTGTACAGGTCCCACCTTTGCCAGATCCAGGAAAAAAAGAAACAGGTCTGCACCGTTTAAATTTTCCTCCTGGGAAAACAAAAAATGTTTCACAACAAACTCTTCTTAGAAATACCAAACCTAAATGCATGTTAACTTTTATTCTCTATCTTTTCTTGTGTGTTGGCATGTGTGAGTGGATGAAGTTGCGAAATTTCAGGTTTTGGTTACTAAATATTTCGCTTTCTTTGAACCTACGGGAAAACCTACCTCATGTCAGTGTATTGACCATTAAAATGTTAAAAGTTTAAACACAATTGTAATCAAAACACTGTCTACGGTCAGTTGAGAGGTGAAATAAGGGAAACCACTCCTATCATTTCACACCTGTCGGTAACACCTTCAACATTGCTGGGTCAACGCCTTGGACTTCCCTATCTAGCACCATCCTCACAAAGACTGCAGTAGTTAGAGAGGAAATATCACCACTACTGCAGAGCAATAAGAGATGAGCAATTAATACATTGCCAGGATTGTCCACATTCCAAGAACAAATAAAAACAATTGGATCAAAAGCATCCACAAAAGACTTTCTGTTATCAACATGAAATGGATTACTAATCTTTGACAATAGCTGGGGTTTTTTCACCCCTCCCCATCTATCTGTGATAACTGGAAATAAATGCCTCTTCCAATCATCTATGGAGACAACTCTTCAATTCTTGTTACTGAAGAGCCAAACTAAGTGTATTGGAGTTTCCCCTTTGAGTAAATTGCGCTCAAAATTGCATTAGTTTTGAGAAGTGTTTTTTCCCCCGAGTTTCTTTTTTTTTCTTTTTTTTTGCGAGGAGCAGCCTTGATAGAACGGGGTGCGGAGCGGACTTTCAGCTGAGCGGTCAATTTCAGTAAGTTACAAGTTAATCCCTTTTTTGTTTCGGAGGACCGGGGACTGCTGGGTAGGGGAAAACTATTTATTTGGGCAGTTTTAAAATCTTTGTCTTTTGCGAGGAGCAGCCTTGATAGAACGGGGTGCGGAGCGGACTTTCAGCTGAGCGGTCAATTTCAGTAAGTTACAAGTTAATCCCTTTTTTGTTTCGGAGGACCGGGGACTGCTGGGTAGGGGAAAACTATTTATTTGGGCAGTTTTAAAATCTTTGTCTTTTGCGAGGAGCAGCCTTGATAGAACGGGGTGCGGAGCGGACTTTCAGCTGAGCGGTCAATTTCAGTAAGTTACAAGTTAATCCCTTTTTTGTTTCGGAGGACCGGGGACTGCTGGGTAGGGGAAAACTATTTATTTGGGCAGTTTTAAAATCTTTGTCTTTTGCGAGGAGCAGCCTTGATAGAACGGGGTGCGGAGCGGACTTTCAGCTGAGCGGTCAATTTCAGTAAGTTACAAGTTAATCCCTTTTTTGTTTCGGAGGACCGGGGACTGCTGGGTAGGGGAAAACTATTTATTTGGGCAGTTTTAAAATCTTTGTCTTTTGCGAGGAGCAGCCTTGATAGAACGGGGTGCGGAGCGGACTTTCAGCTGAGCGGTCAATTTCAGTAAGTTACAAGTTAATCCCTTTTTTGTTTCGGAGGACCGGGGACTGCTGGGTAGGGGAAAACTATTCATTTGGGCAGTGGCAGTACCCGAGACACTACACGTGTAGTGTCTCCCACCCACCCTCCTCCTCTAACCAAAAAAAAAGGACTCTAGGGTGTTGATAAGGTAAGCTTTTTATTTAAAACTTCAGTCCGTCGGATTGCTAAGCGAACAAGTTTTGACTTTTTTTTCGTTTGGTTTTTCAGTAGATTTATTGGGAATCTAGAATAGTGGGAATGGAGGTAAAGGCAGTTGTATGTTCCTCCTGCAGAATGTGGGAGGTAGGGGTCGCCAAGAGTGTCCCTGCTGACTGCATCTGCGGGAAGTGCACCCAACTCCAGCTCCTCGCAGACCGCGTTAGGGAACTGGAGCTGGAGCTGGATGAACTTCAGATCATTCGGGAGGCGGAGGGGATTATTGACAGGAGTTATAGGGAGGCAGTCATACCTCAGGTAAAAGAAGTAGGTAGATGGGTTACCGTCAGGGGAAGGAAAGGGAACCAGCAGGCAGTGCAGGGATCCCCTGTGGCCGTTTCCCTCAACAACAGGTATACCGTTTTGGATACTGTTGGGGGGGACGACTTACCAGGGGTAAGCAATGGGGTGCAGGTCTCTGGCACAGAGTCTGTCCCTGTTGCTCAGAAGGGAAAAGGGAAGAGGAGCAGAGCATTAGTCATTGGGGACTCCATAGTTAGGGGAACAGATAGGAGGTTCTGTGGGAACGAGAGAGACTCACGGTTGGTGTGTTGCCTCCCAGGTGCCAGGGTACGTGATGTCTCCGATCGTGTTTTTGGGATCCTTAAGGGGGAGGGGGAGCACCCCCAAGTCGTGGTCCACATAGGCACCAACGACATAGGTAGGAAGAGAGATGGGGATTTAAGGCAGAAATTCAGGGAGCTAGGGTGGAAGCTTAGAGCGAGAACAACCAGAGTTGTTATCTCTGGGTTGTTGCCTGTGCCACGTGCTAGCGAAGAGAGGAATAGGGAGAGAGAGGAGTTGAACACGTGGCTGCAGGGATGGTGTAGGAGGGAGGGTTTTGGTTTCCTGGATAATTGGGGCTCTTTCTGGGGTAGGTGGGACCTCTACAAACAGGATGGTCTTCACCTGAACCAGAGGGGTACCAATATCCTGGGGGGGAGATTTGTTAGTGCTCTTCGGGGGGGTTTAAACTAAATCAGCAGGGGAATGGGAACCTAAATTGCAGTGCCAGTGTACAGGCTGTGGGGTAGGGGATAAGGTTACAGGGACGCAAGAGGGCACTGGCAAGCAAGAACTTGGTTTAAAGTGTGTCTACTTCAACGCCAGGAGCATCCGGAATAAGGTGGGTGAGCTTGCAGCATGGGTTGGTACCTGGGATCCTGATGTTGTGGCCATTTCGGAGACATGGGTAGAGCAGGGGCAGGAATGGATGTTGCAGGTTCCGGGATTTAGATGTTTCAGAAAGAACAGAGAAGAGGGTAAAAGAGGGGGGGGTGTGGCATTGTTAATCAAGGAAAGTATTACAGCGGCAGAAAGGACGTTTGAGGACTCGTCTACTGAGGTAGTCTGGGCCGAGGTTAGAAACAGGAGAGGAGAGGTCACCCTGTTGGGAGTTTTCTATAGACCTCCGAATAGTTCCAGAGATGTAGAGGAAAGGATAGCGAAGATGATTCTCGACAGGAGCGAGAGTAACAGGGTAGTGGTTATGGGGGACTTTAACTTTCCAAATATTGACTGGAAATACTATAGTTCGAGTACTTTAGATGGGTCTGTTTTTGTCCAGTGTGTGCAGGAGGGTTTTCTGACACAGTATGTGGACAGGCCAACCAGGGGCGATGCCACATTGGATTTGGTACTGGGTAATGAACCCGGCCAGGTGTTTGATTTAGATGTAGGTGAGCACTTTGGCGATAGTGATCACAATTCGGTTAGGTTTACCTTAGCGATGGGCAGGGACAGGTATATACCGCAGGGCAAGAATTATAGCTGGGGGAAAGGAAATTATGACGCGATTAGGCAAGATTTAGGATGTGTAGGATGGGGAAGGAAACTGCAGGGGATGGGCACAAACGAAATGTGGAGCTTATTCAAGGAGCAGCTAATGCGTGTCCTTGATAAGTATGTACCTGTCAGGCAGGGAGGAAGTTGTCGAGCAAGGGAGCCGTGGTTTACTCAAGAAGTTGAAGCGCTTGTCAAGAGGAAGAGGGCGGCTTATGTTAGGATGAGACGTGAAGGCTCAGTTAGGGCGCTTGAGAGTTACAAGCTAGCCAGGAAGGATCTAAAGGGAGGGCTAAGAAGAGCAAGGAGAGGACACGAGAAGTCATTGGCGGATAGGATCAAAGAAAACCCTAAGGCTTTCTATAGGTATATCAGGAATAAACGAATGATAAGAGTTAGAACAGGGCCAATCAAGGATAGTAGTGGGAAGTTGTGTGCGGAATCAGAGGAGATAGGGGAAGCGTTAAATGAATATTTTTCGTCAGTATTTACAGTAGAGAAAGAAAATGTTGCCGAGGAGATTACTGAGATACAGCCTACTAGGCTAGATGGGATTGAGATTCACAAGGAGGAGGTGTTAGCAATTTTGGAAAGAGTGAAAATAGATAAGTCCCCTGGGCCAGATGGGATTTATCCTAGGATTCTCTGGGAAGCCAGGGAGGAGATTGCAGAGCCGTTGTTGTTGATCTTTAAGTCGTCATTGTCGACAGGAGTAGTGCCGGAGGACTGGAGGATAGCAAATGTTGTCCCCTTGTTCAAGAAGGGGAGTAGAGACAGCCCTGGTAATTATAGACCTGTGAGCCTTACTTCGGTTGTGGGTAAAATGTTGGAAAAGGTTATAAGAGACAGGATTTATAATCATCTTGAAAAGAATAAGTTCATTTGCGATAGTCAGCACGGTTTTGTGAAAGGTAGGTCGTGCCTCACAAACCTTATTGAGTTTTTCGAGAAGGTGACCAAACAGGTGGATGAGGGTAAAGCCGTGGATGTGGTGTATATGGATTTCAGTAAGGCGTTTGATAAGGTTCCCCACGGTAGGCTATTGCAGAAAATACGCAAGTATGGGGTTGAAGGTGATTTAGAGCTTTGGATCAGAAATTGGCTAGCTGAAAGAAGACAGAGGGTGGTGGTTGATGGCAAATGTTCATCCTGGAGTTTAGTTACTAGTGGTGTACCGCAAGGTTCTGTTTTGGGGCCACTGCTGTTTGTCATTTTTATAAACGACCTGGATGAGGGTGTAGAAGGGTGGGTTAGTAAATTTGCGGATGACACGAAGGTCGGTGGAGTTGTGGATAGTGTCGAAGGGTGTTGTAGGGTACAGAGGGACATAGATAGGCTGCAGAGCTGGGCTGAGAGATGGCAAATGGAGTTTAATGCGGAGAAGTGTGAGGTGATTCACTTTGGAAGGAGTAACAGCAATGCAGAGTACTGGGCTAATGGGAAGATTCTTGGTAGTGTAGATGGGCAGAGAGATCTTGGTATCCAGGTACATAAATCCCTGAAAGTTGCTACCCAGGTTAATAGGGCTGTTAAGAAGGCATATGGTGTGTTAGCCTTTATTAGTAGGGGGATCGAGTTTCAGAGCCACGGGGTCATGATGCAGCTGTACAAAACTCTGGTGAGGCCGCACCTGGAGTATTGCGTGCAGTTCTGGTCACCGCATTATAGGAAGGATGTCGAAGCTTTGGAAAGGGTGCAGAGGAGATTTACTAGGATGTTGCCTGGTATGGAAGGAAGGTCTTACGAGGAAAGGCTGAGGGACTTGGGGTTGTTTTCGTTAGAGAGAAGGAGGAGGAGAGGTGACTTAATAGAGACATACAAGATAATCAGAGGGTTAGATAGGGTGGATAGTGAGAGTCTTTTTCCTCGGATGAGGATGGCAAACACGAGGGGACATAGCTTTAAGTTGAGGGGTGAAAGATATAGGACAGATGTCAGAGGTAGTTTCTTTACGCAGAGAGTAGTAGGGGCGTGGAACGCCCTGCCTGCAACAGTAGTAGACTCGCCAACTTTAAGGGCATTTAAGTGGTCATTGGATAGACATATGGATGTAAATGGAATAGTGTAGGTCAGATGATCGGCGCAACATCGAGGGCCGAAGGGCCTGTACTGCGCTGTAATATTCTAATTCTAATTCTAATTCTAAAAGTCATTGCATATCACCAAACATAAACTCTTCCATGAACCAGCACATTAGGGCAGGGTAATTTTAAAGTTTCTGCTTAATGAAATATTCCTTGATATATTTAAGAGTGGTAATTTGAAATTTGATGAATATAGTTGGAAATGTGTTATCACAAAAAATTGCCTTTTTATTCAAAGTGTCCAATCCACCATCTGTGTGTAACCTGATTTTAAATAATTTAAAATTATTTTTAAGAAACTATACAGAATCATCTTCTGGTTATATTGCTATACATAGTCAGTTGCTTTAACCTTTAAAAAAAAAATTATGGCTGGGATTTTTCCCTCAGCGGACGGGACCTGTCCACCGACTTTTCAGTCGGTGGTGAACCCACCTCCGCCTGACCTGGGAATCCAACCTGTATTTTTCCGTTCCCTTGCCTTTAACTGTTCTGAGGTGGGACTTCTACCCGCTTGAAGCAGCAAGTCCCGCCTAATGGAGCTGCTGGCTAGTCAGCGGGCTGGAAGCTCTTAGTCCCAGCAGCGCCATTGGGAGCGGTGACGACTGCTGGGACTGCAGTCCAGCTTGAAGAGGAAGATGTCAGGGAGCCCCGGAACCAAGGTAAGTTTTTGTTGCCTTGACAGGGGTGATCGGTCGAGCCCCGGCAAGGCAAGGGTGGTCGATAGGGGGAACGGGGGAACATGTTGGGGGTGGTTAGGACAGCAAGGGCAGTTCTCCGTTGGGCACAGGGTGGCCACTTCAGGGCCTTGATTGGCCTTGGGTGGGCAGGCCGTTTTTCGCTGCCACCGCTCTGCGTAAAGTAGCAGCAGAGGCGGGAACAGGTTGGTAAGGGCCCCCCCGAGCCTCCTGCTCCATTTTATCCGCGCCCCCCCACCCCCTGCCACCACCACCTTCCCGCTTTTTGTGTGTGGGGGTGGGGGTGGACGTAAAATTCTGGCCTATATTTATAAACTTCTAAAAGGTACCTATTGGTGTCCTTGCACATTAAAAAAAACATAATGTTGAACACCTGCAAATGGGCACAATTAGTGCAAACAGGCCACACTGATTAATTCGACCGGGGCATGGCCAGTGTTGTGGGCAGGGCCTGCTTCTAGTGCAAAGGATCACAGAAACTTGATTTGCACTGGATGTTAATGTGTGCTTGAAATTCCATGATCTTTTGTGTTGGTTTGGCCAATTTCAGGAAAATTGTGCTTGAAAAAAATAATAGCACAACCTAGCAGAAACTCCAGGAATAGGACAACACCTAAACAGTAAATTATTACAAACGTTTCGAGGAGCAATATATCTGAAGTGACCATTTCTATGTGCTAAACTGTGATCTTATAGAAAGTAGCTCACCATCGTTGATCCTTTCACATGCTGTTTCGAGGTGTGGAGAATCCTAATCAAAAATGTAATGCAGGCAAAAATTACACTTTGTGCACTCAACTGGGAAAAATGGTGGCTTCTAATTTCAAAAGCAGCATTTAAACTTGATGTTAAAGCTTTGCTACATCTGGAGATGTTAACAAATATTGTCTCTTTTTTAGGTGTGTTTTATTACCTGTACAGATAGCAGAGCTCTGTTGTTTATCTTACAGTATGGTTCCAAGCCAGGGCTTTCAGCACTAAACATGCCTATAAGGAATGCATGACATTGGCTCAGGTGACATGACTAATTTGCCCTCTTTCATGATTGACTGGACGAGATTAGAAGCCTTGTGTAAAATTGATGGCCAGAACCTACTTTGGATAATCTCTTATCATGTGACACCTACACCAGATCCACTGTCGGTTGTGCTGCTCAGTTGAATGTAACTCTTAGATTTAACTGCTACTTTCTATCCATCACAGTTAATCAAGATTAAAACACTTTCAGAAAGGTTAGCAAAGCATTACATTTCACAGCTGTCACACATTAAAATTTCTTAATTGTACAAAATATAAATTAAAATGGAGCCTTCTGGCTCTTGGTGCCACTGCTAAAAATATTCTGTCACTCCTGACTGTGTCTTTTGATGGCACAATTATTTGCTGTTTACACCTTCATGAACAACACTGACTGCATAAATGCAAGGCAAGCCCACTTAATACTAATTGCCATTTTCACTTCCCATTTACACAATGTCTAGCAATAACGTATAACACTATTTTGTAAGAGCAAAGCCAGCTTTCCAAATATCAGATCAAATAGTTAAAGTGTTAGTTAAAACTCGATTCTCATGAAAAATAATTTTGTTGAAAAATAATTCTGCTCAACAATGCAATGACAAGCCTAAGACACTGGAAAATAGATTCTGATTCATGACACTTGAAAAGGCACAGGAGAAGACTTGTTCCTGGGATGGCGGGACGGTACTATGAAGAGAGATTGGGGAAACTGGGCCTGTATTCTCTAGAGTTTCGAAGAATGAGTGGTGATCTCAGTAAAACCTACAAAATACTTAAAGCGATAGACAGGGTAGATGCAGCCTAAGATGTTTCCCCTGGATGTCTAGAACTAGGGGAAACAATTTCAAAATAAGGCAGAAGCCACTTATGACAGAGATTAGGACAAATTTCATTACTCAGAGGGTTGTGAATCTTTGGAATTCTCTACCCTAGAGGGCGATGGAAGTTCAGTCATTGAGTATGTTTAAAGTAGAGATTGACAGATTTCTAAATACAAATAATGTAAGAGATATGAGGATAGTATGGGAAAAAAGCATTGAAGTGGATGATCATCCATGATCATACTGAGTGGTGGGGCAGGCTCGATGGGCTGAATGGCCTTCTCCTGCTCGTCTGTTCCTGTGTTCTTGTGATTTGTTTCGTTCAGATGAGCTCCCAGTTACTGTCCTAAGCTTTTAAAAAACAGTCTCTATTGCTTAAATGACTCCTTTGTTTTCAAGGCAAGGCTGCTTTGTTTCATCAGGTGGGAAGTAGCGAGGGAAAGTTATTGATAGACTTACTGGATGAATGATAACTGAAGTACTACATACCATCGGCTTTGGATGTGCCTCAAGCTGATCACCCCCACTTCACTCGAAGGGAAGCATTGCATATTGGTTATGTTACCGGATGAGTAATCCAGAGGACTGAACGAATGACCTGGTAGGTCTAAGTTCAAATCCCACCATGGCAGCTGGCAAATTTAAATTCAGTTAATAAAGAAATCTGGAATTAAAAAGCTAGTATTAGTAATGTTGACCATGTGGTTATTGTTGTAAAAACCTATCTGCATCAACAATGTCCTTTAGGAAAGGAAATCTGCCACCCTCACCCAGTCTGGCCTATATGTGGCTCTAGGCTCAGAGTAATGTGGTTGACTCTTAACTGCCCTCTGAAATGAAGAGCAATTGGGGATGGGCAATAAAAGCAGGCCTTACCAGTGGTGCCCACATCTTGTGAATAAAAACAAAAACTTCAACCTCTTTACAATGAATGTAAAGATCCATGTTACATTGGATCTTGTTTGGGCATTCTGGATGCTTTGAATTTGGCTTGTTCTGAATGGGGGCGTTGGATGGGGCAGAAAAAAAGCATTCATGTCATGAGCAATGTCTGCCTGCTACATGGCAATTTGACAAGAGAAATGCTGAAGGTTAACTGGACACCAGCTCCAGCTGTTCCATGAAAGTTAAAGGGCTCAATGTGAATTTGATAAAGCTAGAGCTTGATCCAATTTTTACTTTGTTCTAAATCATTTTTTTTCCCAATTTGTGAATTCTTCCAAGTAAACATTTTGTCCAATTTCCTGTGTCAAATCATAACTCTACTCCCACATCCTTTCATTTTAAGTCTACATTTCATTGCTACAGTAATCATCAAGCAGCCTGCAAGGCATTTCAACAGGAAAAAGAATAATCTGTGAGTCCATACTTTTTTGTTGGCAGTTTTATTATTTTGAATATAGCATCATGGCGCCCGTGTGCTAACTTGACAAAGAAATCCATAGGGAGCTCCATTTTTCAAAGAGTTCATGTATTATGTGGTAGATGACTGATTGATTAAATTAATAGATTCATAATTTCATCAGTGTTGTTAAGTATGGCATGCTGATTATCCAGATATTAAAAATCTGATGTACATCATGCTCTTCATATCGGGGTCACAATTACTTTCTGTAAAATCTTTCCATCACATTTTGTTCAAATTTATTGTTGCAAGACAATGGACAGAATCTTATCAGCTGCACGGAGGCAGGAGGGTGTGGAATTTCCGAAAGTCGTGCATCGGGTTATCAACCCGACGTGTTCCCGCCTTCCAGCAATCTTGCCAAAGGCAGGGTCAGACTGCCACTGGCTACCCACCCGGCAGCTGCAGAGAGCCAATTAGGATCAATTACAAAGGCCCACTTGGAGGCAAATTGGTGATGTTGCCAGGATTTTCCCGATGGCGGATGGGCCTTCCACTGAGGCCGAAGCCTGCTAAGTGCCTGGAGGTGGCCACCGGGCAGTAGGCCGGGGACCATCAACGCGTCCTTTAAATCTCCCCCATGCTGGTGCCACACGGATCAGTGGACCACAGCCTTGGCCACAGTCCATCCTGTGGGAGGGGATCCCCCCTGCACAATGTTGGCCTGGCAGCTGATGCCACACCTTGTTTTTAAAAATTCGCAAGTGTCCAGACAGCCCCTCCATCTTGAGGCACCTTCGCAGTCTCCCACCTACCTCGCCAGTGCCCAACTCTCCCAGGGGGGCTGCTGGCTGCCCAAAGCTGTGGCCTCTCTGATTGGAATTCCCCACTGCACAGTCCTCCCCACTGTCCATTTTTGGATTAGGCTTCTGGGAGGTGGCCAGTTAATTGGCTGTCTCTGGGAAGATAATGCAGATGATCCAAGACTTGGACACCATCAGGGTCAGTAGTTAATTGAAACACATTAAGGATGGCAGGACAGGTGATGCGTCATGACTGCAGCATGTGGGAGCTCCTGGATGCCAGTGTGATCCAGGGCAAACACATCTGCAGTGCGTTTTCAGCTCGAGAAGCTTCGGCTCAGATTCATTGAGCTGGAGGCCATGCTGCAGACACTGCGACTCATCAGGGAGGGAGAAAGTTACCTGGACACTTTGTACCAGGTGGCGGTCAGACCTCTTAGGATAGGGTTTTTGGATTTGGTCAGGGACAAGAGAGTGTGGCTGCAGCTGAGGCAGGTAAGGGGACCCAGAGGGCAGGAGCACAGGAGCCTCAGCCTTTGTGATTGTCCAACAGGTGTGAGGTTCTTTCAGCTTGTTTGGATGAGAGTAGGGGCTGCAGGGTGGATGAGCTAACTGACCATGGCACTGTGATACAGGAAGCCTTTCAAGTAGGGGGAGCAAAAAGGAATGTAGTGGTAGTAGAGGACTGTATAGGAAGGGGGATTGATATTGTTCTCTGCAGCAAAGAGTGAGAGTCCAGAAGTCTATGATGCCTGCCCAGTGCCATCTGCTCAGGGCTGGAGAGGAACTTACAGTGGGTGGGAAACGATCCAGTCGTCGTGGTTCATGTAGGTACCAATGACATAGACAGGACAAGGAAGGAGGTTCTGCATAGTCAGTATGAGGAGCTTTGTACCAAATTAAGAAGCAGAATCTCAAAGGTAATAATCTCTGGATTATTACTTGAGCCATGAGCAAATTGGCATAGGGCAAATAAGATTAGAGAAATTAATGTATGACTCAAAGACTGGTGTGGTAGATGTGGGTTCCGGTTTGTGTGGCACTGGCATCAGTACTGGGGAAAGTGAGGGCTAGACCGTTGGGACAGTCTACACCTGAAACATGCTGGAGCTGGTGTTCTAGTGAGCCACATAATTCGGGAAGTAGAGATGATTTAAAACTAAATAGTGGGGGGCAAGGGATCAAATTTGGGAAGATGTGGTAAATCAAAGAGTAGAGACAAGACAAGAGAGAGAGGTAGTAATATGGGAAATGATAAACGGACCATGACAGGAAGTGATAGAGAGTGCAAATCTAAGAGTAAATCAGCAGTCCAGGCTAGATGTTACAAAATTAATAAAAGGACAAAACTAAAGGCTTTGTATCTGAATGCATCTAACATTTGAAACAAAACAGATAAACTGATTACACAAAAGGCAAGAAGTCTTATGTTCTTATGAGTTGAGGTCAGGGGCAGATCAGCCATGATCTTATTGAATGGCGGGGCAGGCTTGAGGGGCAGAATGGCCTACTCCTGCTCCTATTTCTTATGTTCAAATAGAAATAAATAAGTACAACCTGATAGCCATTGCAAAGACATGGCTGCAGGATGACATAGATTGGGACCTGAATGTAGAAGGGTACATGACATTTAGGAAGGACGGTAAGTCAGGAAAAAGTGGAGGGGTGGCTCTGTTAAAGAGAGATGACCTAAGTTCAGGAAATATGGATGTAGAAGCCACTTGGGTAGAGATGAGAAATGATAAAGGTAAGAAGTCACTCATGGGAGTGGCGTACAGGCTCCCTAACAGTAACCACATGATGGAAAGGAATATAACAGAAGAAATAATGGGAGCTTGTCAGAAAGGTACGGCGATAATCATGGGGGATTTTAGTCTACATATAGACTGGAAGAATCAGATTGGCAAAGCGAGCCTAGATGAGGAGTTCATAGATGTTTTTGGGATAGCTTCCAGAAAGCAGGCTATGTTAGATCTGGTATTGTACAACGAGATAGGATTAATTGATGACCTCATAATGAGGGTGCCCGCAGGTTGCAGCGATCAGAATATGACTGAATTTTACATTCAGTTTGAGGGAGAGAAGAATGGGTCTAAGACTAGTATTTTAAACTTAAACAAGGGCAAATATGAGCGCATGAAAGCAGAGCTAGCTAAAGTGAACTGGCAAATTAGGTCAAGGGATAGGTCAATAGAGATGCAGTGGCAGACAATTAAAGGGATATTTCAGAATACACAGAATAGATACATTCCAATGAGAAAAAAAAATTCCAAAGAGAGTACCCACCATCCGTGGTTAACTAAAGAGTTAAAGATAGTATCAAACTTTTTTTTAAAAAAGCATATAACTGCACAAAGATGCATGGCAGGTCAGAAGATTGGACGAATATTTTTAAAAAGCAAAGAATGACTAAAAGATTGATAAGGGGGGGAAAAATTTGAGTACGAGAAAAAACTAGCCAGAAATATAAAAACATATAGTAAGAGTTTCTAAAGATATTTAAAAAAGAAAAGTTAACAAAGTGAGCGTTGGTCCTATAGAAAGTGAGTCTGGGGAATTAATAAGGGAAAATAAGAAGATGGCAGATGTATTGAACAGGTATTTTGCATCGGTCTTCACTATACAGGATACAGGTAACATCCCAGAAATAGCTGTAAATCAGGAAATGGAAGGGAGTGAGGAACTCAAGGAAATTACAATCACAAGGGAAGTGATGCTGAGAAATCTGTTGGAGCTGCAGGCTGACAAGTCCTTGGGTCCTGATGGACTTCATCCTAGGGTTTTAAAAGAAGTGACCAGTGAGATAGTTGATGTGTTGGTTTTAATTTTCCAAAATTCCCTAGATTTGGGGAAGGTTCCATTAGATTGGAAAATAGCAAATGTAACTCCTTTATTCAAAAAGGGAGGGAGACAGAAAGCAAGAAACTACAGGTCAGTTAGGATAACATCTGTCTTAGAGAAAATGTTAGAATCTATTATTAAAGACATTATTGCAGGGCACTTAGAAAAATTCAAGGTAATCAGGCAGAGTCAACATGGTTTTGTGAAAGGGAAGTCATGATTAACCAATTTTTTGGAGCTCTTTGAAGAAGTAACACGTGCTGTGGATAAAGGGGAGCCAGTAGAAGTACTGTACTTATATTTCCAGAAGACATTTGATAAGGTGCCACATCAAAGGCTATTGTGGAAAATAAAAGCTCATGGTGCAGGGAGGTAGCATATTGACATGGATAGAAGATTGGTTAGCTAACAGGAAATGGAGAGTAGGCATAAATGGGTCATTTTCTGGTTGGCAAGATATAATGAATGGTGATGACACAAAGATAGGTCGGAAAGTAAGTTGTGAAGAGGACATAAGGAGGCTACAAAGGGATATAGATATGTTAAGTGAGTGGGCAAAGATCTGGCGAATGGAGTATAATGTAGGAAAATGTGAAATTGTCCATTTTGGCAGGAAATAAATAAACGGAAGCATTTTATCTAAATGGTGAGAGATTGCCGAGCTCTGAGATGCAGAGGGATCTGGGTGTCCTAATACATGAATCACAAAAGGTTAGTATGCAGGTTCAGCAAGTAATTAGTAAAGCTATTAGAATGCTATCGTTTATTGTGAGGGGAATTGAATACAAAAGTAGGGAGGTTATGCTTCAGTTATATAGGGCATTAGTGAAAACACATCTGGAATGCTGTGTACAGTATTGGTCTCCTTATTTAAGAAAGAATGTAAATGCATTGGAAGCAGTTCTGGGAAGGTTTACTAGACTGTTACCTAGAATGGGCAGGTTGTCGTATGAGGAAAGGTTGGACAGGCTAGGCTTGTAGCTGCTGGAGTTTCGAAGAGTAAGAGGTGACTTGATTGAAACATGTAAGATGCTGAGGGATCTTGACAGGGTGGATGTGGGAGGATCTAGAACTAGAGGTCACTGTTTAAAAATAAGGGGTCGCCCATTTAAGACAGAGAGGAGGAGAATTCTTTTCTCTTAGAGGGTCATGAGTCATTGGAACTCTCCTCCTCAAAAGGCAGTGGAAACAGAGTCTTTGAATATTTTTAAGGCAGAAATAGACAGATTCTTGATAATGAAGGGGGTGAAAGATTATTGGGGGTAGGCGGGAATGTGGAATCCAGGTAACAATGAGATCAGCCATGATCTTATTGAATGGCAAAGCAGGCTTAAGGGGACAAGTGGCCTACTCCTGCTCCTAATTCGTATGTTCGTATGTATGTTCATCATGGGACACGACGTCAGAAATGCTCCATGCATCAATATCAGTGACCACGCTCTGGAAGTGGTTCAAGAGTTCACCTACCTAGGCTCAACTATCACCAGTAAGCTGTCTCTTGACGTAGAAATCAACAAGCGCATGTGAAAGGCTTCCACTGCTATGTCCAGACTGGCCAAGAGAGTGTGGGAAAATGGCGCACTGACATGGAACACAAAAGTCCGAGTGTATCAAGCCTGTGTCCTCAGTACCTTGCTCTATGGTAGCGAGGCCTAGACAACATATGTCAGCCAAGAGCGACGTCTCAATTCATTCCATCTTCGCTGCCTCCGGAGAATCCTTGGCATCAGGTGGCAGGACCGCATCTCCAACACAGAAGTCCTCGAGGCGGCCAACATCCCCAGCTTATACACCCTACTGAGTCAGCGGCGCTTGTGATGGCTTGGCCATGTGAGCTGCATGGAAGATGGCAGGATCCCCAAGGACACATTGTACAGCGAGCTCGCCACTAGTATCAGACCTACCGGCCGTCCATGTCTCCGCTTTAAAGACGTCTGCAAACGCAACATGAAGTCCTGTAACATTGATCACAAGTCGTGGGAGTCAGTTGCCAGCGATCGCCAGAGCTGGCGGGCAGCCATAAAGGCGGGGCTAAAGTGTGGCGAGTCGAAGAGACTTAGCAGTTGGCAGGAAAAAAGACAGAAGCGCAAGGGGAGAGCCAAATGTGTAACAGCCCCGACAACCAATTTTTTCTGCAGCACCTGTGCAAGAGTCTGTAACTCTAGAATTGGCCTTTATAGCCACTCTAGGCGCTGCTCCACAAACCACTGACCACCTCCAGGTGCTTACCATTGTCTCCCGAGACAAGGAGACCAAAGAAGAATGTATGTTCATATGTGTGTTTGTATGAGTTAGTAATGATCCCAGTCCACAGTTAAAAACAATGTTACTAAGATTCCAACCAATATATCCTAGGTGTGACATTGGTGGCAATATTTGTTCAAGGTCCTTGATATCTCAGGTCCATGAGAAAAAATAAATCTCCTACAATATGTTGTATAAAGATCTAAGGTGACACTCCAGTGCAGCAGCAAGAGACTTCAGCACTGTTGGAGGTGCGATCTTTCAAATGAGATGTTCAGCCGAGGCCCCATCTGTCTTCTCAGTATCCTGGCCAATAATTATCCCTCGACCAATATCACTAAAAACAGATTATCTGTCTCGTCGTTCTAATTGCTGCTTGTAGGACCTTGCTGTGCACAAATTAGCTGTTGTGTTTCACATAGTGCAACAGTGACTCCACTTCAAAGGCATCAAATTGGCTTGAAAGTATTTAAAGCACTCTGGGAGGGCCTGAGGTTCTGAAAGGTGCTATATAAATGCAAGTCTTTCTTTGACGTTTAAAGAGATTCAATTATTTTAATGTTACTTGAGTTTGAAGAAATCTCTAAGATTAATATTTACAATTAACATTTTCTTAATTTCATAATCAATATTTTTTAATTTCCCTTGTCAAAAAAGAAATATTGCCTCACAGTTCTATATTGTAAAATAAACTAATTTCAAATAACAAATTGTACCATGAATGTGCTCAGATAATCATTTTTTTAAATCATTTCAACTCTGCCAAAGATCACACAATATTGACAATTAAAAAATAATGGTGTCTGAAATAATATTGGAGTTTATCACTCCTTTGAGAAGCTATTTTAATAATTTGGTATAATCACTGGTATTATTGGTATTAGCTTGCCCGGAGTGATGAGATGATGTTGGGGGTTTTAAACAATCATTTCACAGAGGGTCAGCACTGTTCGGGTAAGCGGGGTTACTATGAGGGGGAATTAAAAATCGTTACACAGGATGACGAGAGCCACCACTCCCCCATTTCTGGAGGTTGGATTCCCTTAAACAAAAAGTATTTCGTCCTGAACCGTCCTCATCACTTTTTAATTCCAGGTGTAAGCTTGAAAAGCTGAAGCACAATTGACATTTTTGAAGAGAACTAATTTACAGGTTTATGGGGAAAAAGCTAAAGTGTGAGACTCAAAGAGCTGAAACAGGCAGGATGGGTCAAATGGCCCCCTTCTGTGCTGTAAGATTCTATGGCTCTAAGTATGTGTCAATAGAAGTAGGGAAGGAGGATGCTTGTGTGGAGCATACACACTGGCATCGACCAGTTGGGCTGTATGGTCTGTTTCTGTGCTGTACATTCTATGTAATTATTTTGTGCTTGTTTTATCAGGTTCAAACACAGTGTTGCTGTGACGAACATTTACCAGTTGTCAGCCAGTATGTTTGACATTCATCACTGTGTGCTGAGCTCACCACTACACACACGGGAGCTGACGGGAGTGCTGGAATACCTGTCATCTGTGCTGTGCTGTAATTTCCTAATTGTCTGATTTCTCATTAGAATGGTGGTTATCACTGCATTCAGTCATGTTGTACTTGTCGTACACCTTCAGATGTTTTCTAAAACCTTGAAAATAATTGAGTGGGAATGGGAATTGTGGGTTTACTGGAATCCTTGGCCTTTAATGAAGCATTGCAGAATAGCAATTTCATTTGCAGTGAGCAAATCATTCCTGCAGCCTTTTGAATGAGGGATTGGGGAAATGCAGATTCAATTTAGGGTTAGATGAATTACATTCTGGAAATTTAAGGTAATTTATAGCAGCATTGTTGCATAATGAAGGAGATTTGGTTGATGAAGGAAGGAATGATAATATACCTCCATCTGTCTATTAGCCTTCACACAATTTGTTTTTCTAACCCGTTTAGGTGTAATATCAACAAGACAGACATCATTAAAGCCAAAGTAGATTACAGGTGTTGATATGATGACATTTTCCATTTTCTCTAATTGGTGTTCTGTATAAAGATTGATGCCTTTATTGAAGAAGACAAGTTTTTCATTCTGTTCTCCAAGCGTCAGTTGAACATTCCCAGTTCAGATTAAAACATGGGTCCAATGTTGAGTTAGGCTTCCTGTATCCTGGTCAATGCCAGCTCACTTCTATAGTTTTTTTCCCCGTTTCTCACATCCTCATGACTTCTCTGAGTTAAAGTTCTGATTTTGTGTTGGTTCATAGCTGATTCTGAATGTTTGTGGGCTGTGGCCTCAAAAGCAGTAAGATTCGTATGAAGTCTGTCTAATCTCATTTTCCAATAAACCCTTACACACCACGGAAACTTGCATCCCATCAATTTGAAACCAGGTCTACAGGATGAAAGTACAGTTTGCCATCAAACTGTACCATCAAACCGCACCATCAAACTGCATTCACCTGACTTGTAATGTTTGCCCTAAGGCTAGCCAGTTGGTTTCAGGGGTACAGCTCTGGACACCTAGGTCTGTGATGTCTTATTTTTGATTGCTTTTTGATTTACGATCACCAGTGAGGCCCAGCAACCTCCTCATGTACCCTTCCTAACCCCATTTTGCAACTTGAAGTCAACTGATGCATGCCAGTGGCCCAGGGTGACTTTCTGCTGATTTTCTAGGTCTTTTCTTCCAGAAGCAAGTACCTGACCTTCATGTAGTAAGTCCTCCACTGACACATCAGATGAATGAATTTACATCATATTGTTCCACGCTAAAGCTGCTGGGAGCACTACCACCATGCTCGCTACAGGTTTCTTGCTTAACCTCCCTATTTGTGCTTTGAAGTTAGCTACACACTGTTTTTGCACTTATTTTTGAGCAACGAAAAATCAATGTGACCTTTGCCTTCAATCTTCAAATTCCACGATAAGGCCTAATTTTTCTATGCCTTGCCTGATACCCTTCATGAGTTGGAGGTGGACTCCATCATACGGCCAACATTGTATGCAGGCTCGCTGATAGATTGTCCAATTCACTGAGAAGCTCAGTGGGGCAAACCATTAAACTTCGATAGGTTGGATTATTGAAGTCAACATCAGAACCTGGTTCCTGGGCCATCCTATCTCCTCCTTGAACAGGCGCTTGGTTATTAACCCTGTGTATACTGCTCTAAAAAAAAAAACGCAATGGCAATTTCTGAGCTGGTGCCTGCAATGGTAAGATTGAGTGACTGTGTGTGCTCCGGAGGGCTGTTCTCTCCTTCTGCTGAAACTGGGCCATCATTTCTGCTGGACCTGTAGTTATTGGCAAAGATCAGCATAGTCTTTGTCCTGCACAGTGTGTGAGAGAGAGAGTTCAGTGAGAAGTGAAAAGGAGGGTAAGATGACCAAATACCCCGTGGACCATATCCCATGATGCTCCTGACACACCTCCACCCACTAGTTCCGGTGCAGTCTTTTTCAATCGACAGAGAATTTGAAGGGATGGTGGTCCTCCTTCTGTTCTGTTTCCTGGTATCATGTGCCAACTTGTACTGCAAGAAGAAAGGGAACGGATTATTGTGTGACCTGCTGAAAGGTTGGCATGTCAGGGGATAAGTGTGAGTGGCCTGTGCTCAATGACACAGATATGGACAAGTGAGGGAAATAATTGTGAGTTGCAGAATGTGTAAGTAGCAGCAGTGGGAGATTCAGTGAAGTGTGCTGCTGTGAGTAGAGGTGAGTTTTGAGAAGGAAGGAGAGAAGATTTCTGAGTACAAAAGCAAAAAGAATGAGGATGCTGGAAATCTGAAATAAAAAGAGAAAACACTGGAAATACTCAGCAGGTCTATGACAGACCTGAAACATCGGGCTGAATTTAATGCCGCCCCAGCGGGTCGGATGGTGGCGTGGAGGAGGATGGAGGCGGTGTAAAGTTGAGCGGGAGGCTTCGGGAGGCCTACCCGCCCTACTCCTGCCTTCGGTCAACTTTACAGCGGTCGGGCGGGAGGGGAAAACGGCCCACCTGCCCGCCCAAGGCCTATCAAGGCCCTTAAGTGGCCACTTAACAGCCACTTAAGGGCCCTCGCCCGCCTCCACGGATATTTTAGCCATGGCAAGCGGGCGTGCTGGAGACGTGAAAGGCCACCCAGCAATAGCTGCCGGCCTTTCCGCGCACCGGGGGGGGCGGGGCGGACCATGGCAGTTGGGCATAGAGTTCCCGATTGAGGGACATCCCCATCTCCCAACCCACCCCTGGGAACCAAGATGCACTCTCCCGACCGAAACGACCACTCTAGCCTCACCAGAGCATGACCAATCTCACTGGTGAGGCATGCCCAACTTACCTTGACTCCTGAATCCATGGCATAGGCTGGGCTGCAGTCCCAGCATAGGCCACCGCTCCTGGTGGCATTGCTGGGACTAAGAGTTGCCAGCCCGCTGATTGGCCAGCAGCTCACTGAGGTGGAACTTCTTCCCTCAAGTGGGTGGAAGTCCCGCCTCAGGACAATTAAAGCCCGGGGACCCGTAAAATATGGGACGGATCCCCAGGCTAGGCGGAGGCGGGTTCGCCACCGACTTTTACGTCGGTGGCAAATTCCCATCCGCCTAAGGTAAAATCCAGCCCATTAACTCTGTTTCTTTCTCCATAGATGCTGCCTTACTTGCTGGAACTTTGAGGACTGGGACTGCAACTCATACAGAACTAAGAAGAGAGAAAGAGAGATACGCATAAGAGTCTTACCCTAACAGCTTGCTGCGTTTAAAAACAAAAGAAAATTCTCCTCTTCTCACCTCTGGTTGCAAGGAGAATAATGATTTTGATATACTGGACAAGCAAAATGAACTAGTTAGCTAAAAATGAATCCCTCGTGAATTAGAACCATGGGAGTGAGTGAATAAAGAAAGAATGGTCATTTGGTTGAGATGCTGAAAGAGTGCCCACAGTAAGACAACATATACCAGCATAAGTCACTGTCTACAGAAGGAGAGAAAAAAATACTGGACCAGGCAATTGGTACACAATTTGTTTCCAAAGGTCTTAACAATTTGTTCAACTGTTTCACTGACTGTGAAATGTAAATAAATGCAGGCAACACCTGCAGCTCTGACAAGGGTATTGAGAACAGTGGGGCTGTGAGGACAGTAACTCTTTCCAATGGTGAGTACCCTTTTATGCCAAAAAATAAACCAACAATGACTCCTGGCTTGAAAGCAAATTTTAGGGTACTGTCTTCAGGAAGCATGAATGACTTATTTTGGTTAGGTTTATAGAGGGATGTCCATATAGAAAATTCAGTGTGATTCAGTTGACTGGTGTTTTTTTTTACTCACCTAGTCATACTCTGAAGCAAAAAAATAATAATTAAGACCACAGATGAATTAGCAACAAGGCGCCTTATCTGCAACACCGGAACCTGACATAATCGGTGAGATTTGCTTGAAGGGATGTCTTACTTCATTTGGAAAAATAAAAGATGCTGGTAATGCAGCAGACACTGCCTGAAAATGCATGCCTAGAATTTATAATATAGTCTGACTCACTACTGGGTTAACCAATAAAGTATTACAATTGTATTCCCATAACCAGATTGAATTGTAGTTGCTGATGGGCTGAAAGCACACACATGTAACCATATTTTGTGTGTCAAGGTGAAATATGTTTGTGCTGCGAAAGGTACAATTTTTCTTCTTCGGGCACCAAGGTCACCACCAATGAAATGGTTCTATAATGGACAGTTTGGTCTCTTCCCCAAATTGTCTCCCATATGGTGAAAACAAACATCTGCTCCCAAATATCCACGTCCTATGATATGAATACATTGTGGATCAAATGCAGTTTAATGCTTCTTTGACTGGTCCAGCTTTGGATCTTATGTCTGTAATAATAAAAAAACACCAGTCAACTGACCCACTCTGAATTTTCTACATCCCTAACCAAAATAAGTCATTCATATTTACTGAAGAGCCTATCCTAAAATTTGTTTTCCAGCCAGGGGTCATTGTTATTTTATTTTTCGGTATAAAAAGGTACTCACCATTGGAAAAGGTTAATGTCATCATTGTTCTCAACGCCCTTGTCAGAGATGGAGGTATTGCCTGCATTTATTTACACCACACAGTCAGTGAAACAGTTGAATAAATTGAAAAGAACTGTTGAAACAAAATGTGTAGCAATTTCTGTCACATTGCCTGGTCCAGTATTTTTTTCTCTCTCTCCCCTTGTAGACAGTGACTCATGCTGGTGTATGTTGCCTTATTGCAGGCAGTCTTTCAGCATCTCAACAAATGACCATTCTTTCTTTATTGGCTTGATAGTAAATGTTGCTGCAAATGAGGAATATGAAATAATGGGCTGGGTATGCCCAGCAGGGGTCCCAATGGTGGGCCAAAAAGGCGAGGTGAATCCCACCTTGGCCCTTTTAAGACCACCCTCCACCCTCACCCGCACAATTTAACAGTGCTCAGGCACTTAACTGCCCGGTGCCAAGTTCCCTGTTGCTTTAAGGATGTGGATCCCGCCTGCCAGAGCAGCCAGCCAACCAGAGGGCCAGCAGATGAGTAGTATCAGTAGCTCCACCAGGAGCAGTGGCCACTGCTGGTACCATCACTGGAGCCCCGGACCCTGGTAAGTATGGTGGGGTTGCCAAGGCCAATCCAGTAGGCTCTGGTTGGGGACGGGAGAAGAGTAATCATTGAGGGTGGGAAGGCGTCCAGCTGGGGCCCTCAGTGGGCCACAGATTGCCTCTGAAGAAAGCAGTACCCCCAAGCCCACAGGGAGGCTGCCTTGTTTTAGTGGCTGACCTCCCCAAGGGCAGAGGCCCCTCTGGCACTGTTGTAATTCCAGAGGCGAGCCTTAAGTGGCTATTAATTGGCCACTCAAGGGCCTCAATTTGTCTCTGGGCAGGAAGGCTGTCTTCAGTCTTTCCCACCCCTGACTTAATTGCAAGGCAACGGAAAGCCAAAAGGCACTCCCTCCCACCCCCTCCCCCGCCCCCAGCCCTACCTTCCATTGTTATTTTATGTGTGACCCATCTCTCATCCATTCTCACGGGGGCCCATAAAATTGCATCCAATATCTGGAATGAGCAGGAGAGTGGGGTTACTGTTTTGTCTTTATGTTGTTTCTGGTTCCCAGATGTTGGAAAGAATCAGACTTTAATCTTGGAAAAAGCTGGAGTCAGTCTAGTTTGCTACAGCACTATGCTTTGTACTGTAGAACCTGATTCTTGTGTTACATATAACCTGACTCCCCAGTGCAGCCATGAATGAGGCCCCCCCACTGGAACACTTAAACATAACAACTAGTTCCTAGCTAATTAGTTCCTAACACTTTACAGATAGCATAACAATATATACATATATAACATCCCTCTTTTTTTGCAACACAATGCCCCTATATCAGTGCTGTTGTGATGTCTTCCAATGTTGGAATAGGGTAGTGATCCCTCTTTATTGCTTGGTTAAGATCTTTGGGATCTAGGAAAATTCTTAACCATCCATTTGGCTTCTCTCTCACCACGATGGAATTTACCCAATCTGTAGGCTCTGTGACTCTGGCGATCACCTTCTTTACTTCCATGTCTCAGAGCTCTGTTTCAAGCTTTCCTTTTAGTTCTCTTGGTACTTTACATCGGGGATGAATCACTGGTTGCATCGCTGGGTCAATAATGATGTGATACTCAAAATCTTCGAAGCATCCAACTGTCTCATCAAAACACTTTGGGTACATTTGTACCGGATCTTCTTTGCTTCTTATCGGAGGGCACTTTTCAACAGGTGTACTATCTTCAACCCTCAGTGTTGCCTCCTTCACCTCATGGTTTACTGAGATAATCTGCAGCTCTTCACAATTGCTCAACCCCCGGATAGCTGGACCATCAGTTTCTGTGATGTACAACATGCAGTTAACATCTTTTCCTTTGTGTGTCCCTCTGATTTGGGTTGTTCCTAGCTGTTGAATCTCAGTTCCCCCTTATGCTGTTAGCATAATGTTGTTTGGTTTCAGAGCACCTTCCCTTGGATAACCATTTTTCTCCAAATTTTCAGGAAAGATCTGCTGGTATAGTCTGAGCGGGATGATGCTACTCTGGGCTCCAGTATCAATCTTCACCTTCAGATTTATCACTGTGGGCTTATTTCTCAGCCTCTTCCTGATCTGAATTATTGTGTGAATTTCTTTCCTCTGGGAACTGTCACATCCAGACATTTCATGCAATTCTATGGTTCCTATGTCTATTATGTTCTCAAGCCCATGACCATCTTCCAGAGTATGAATGTTTTGGTTTCTTTCACTATTCCTTCACCCTGTTGCTCTGGCTCGGATGACTCATCTACTATCTTCTTGCCTTGTTCTGCACATCTTTTCACAGTGATTGGCTTTTCCGCAAGCTCTGCAGATTGATCCATATGTAGGACATTTCCTTCTATCTGTCAAGTCATGTGGTTGTCCATAGCTCCTGCATGTCTTTCTCTCTGTTTGGTGTACATTCCTTAGTTGTTGTTTCACTGCATCGACCCTGCTGCCTGTTTCTTGGCTTAACTGAATGCTGCCATTTGGGAGATCAGAGTCTTCATCTGTCTGCTCATGGCTTCATGTGCTCTGGCAATGTCTTCAGCCTGCAATATTGTGAGCTTGCCCTGTCCGTTTAGAGCTTTCTGTACTTCAGAATGTGCAGAACTCCAAATGGGCTGATTTATCAGCCGTTTATCTGTGTCCTTAAATTTACGTTTTCTGGCTGCATTTTTTAATCTTGTTACAAAATTGTCAATAGGCTTACCTAATTCCTGTCTGAGGCCTTGAAATTCATATCGGTGTATCCGATTTTTTGATTTTGGCTGGAGATGGGTGCTGAACCTTTCAAAAATTTTGTCTGGGTTTCTGCTGACCTCTTTTCTTTAGGTCCCAGTTGTTAAATACATTTAGTCCTTTGTCTCCAGCCAACAGAAGGATATAGCTGACCCTCTCCTCTTCACTAGTGACTTTTAGGAACTATTGAATGCCAAATTGCACTTTTGTTTAAACTTCTCAAATGCCTCAATGACATCATCAGCTTCCCAATTCATGATGAGCTGTTGTAGTGCATTCATTTCTGTCCCAGCAGACATTTCAATCATTTTTTTTTAGAGTTTTCGCATGCGTCACTCAGTTTTTCTGTCTCTCTCTGACATTAATTTGGGTCACTTTCTCAATCTCATGCTTTTTAAAATACTGTAGATTGACTCACAGACACTTGCTGCCACCCTGTTTCATCTTTATGTTGTTTCTGGTTCCCAGATGTTGGAAAGAATCAGACTTTAATCTTGCAAAAAGCTGGAGTCAGTCTGGTTTATTACAGCACCATGCTTTGTACTGTAGAACCTGATTCTTGTGTTACATATAACATGACTCCCCAGTGCAGCCATGAATGAGGCCTCCCACTGGAACACTTAAACATAACAACCAGTTCCTAGCTAATTAGTTCCTAACACTTTACAGATAGTATAACAATATCTGCATATATAACAGTTACATTATGTAGCTTGTGGGGAAAAACACTGGTACAGACTTGATGGACCAAATGGCCTATTTCTGTGCTGTAGCATTGTATGATTCTGTGTTGCCAGGCGATTAAGCCATAGATGCAACACGGTAAAGTTGGATTCTGTCCTTAATTTATGTCTACTCTTACACTATCCAGCATTTGAGTGAGAGACCTAGATATGTATTTTTTTCTTCTTCTCTCAACCCATCTCTTTTTCATTGCCCCCACAACCCCCTCCCCGAAACCCACCCAAATCAAACCTGAGGCTTTATCACTTACTAGTCAACTTAAAACATTGCCAGAGGCTTGAGCACTAAAAAACTGGACTTTCTTTTCAAAAAATATGCTTTATACATTAAATTTGTAAAAAATACATTACATAACAGTTCAACATTGACATTATATAAAATGCAATACAGATCTGTTTCTTTCAATGCAGTACATGAGGTGCCTCACTGCTCATGCAATTTAAGGTTGCACTAACAATGTACATTTATATTTCATGTCGAACATTCTGTGGTGCATAAAGAGCGAGAGCAATATTTATCCCTCAATTAACATCACTAAAAATGCAGGTAATATGGTCATTATCGCATGGCTGTTTTTGAGAGCTTGCTGGGCACAAACTAGCTGCTACATTTCCTACTTTACAACAGGGACTACATTTAATAAGTACTTCACTGATTGTAAAGTGCTTTGGCACATCCTGAGATTGTGAAAGTTCCATGTAAATTCAAATCTTTTTTTTCTTTCATTCTTTATAACTGCTAAACTCTTTCATTGATATGTTAAACAGTCTTCTCCCCTGCAGGATATCAACACAAATTAAGTCATCGAATTCAATGAAGAGAACTGAGGAACTTTGGAGTGCTCCCAAGATGGCTAGTATAAGGTATTTTGGCACTGCTGTTTTATTAATAAATATCCAGCTGTTATTTGATCACAGATGTGTTTTAAGAGAGGCAAATGGTGTATGGTAGAAGAGTCTTGCAGGTGAAATTCTGCATTGTACTCAAATTGGTCTCATGCATCGTGCTTGGACAAATGTGTAGCACTTAACATCAGCCACAGATCCTGGACTATTGCATTTTATTTCGAGGGTGTTGATGATAATCTCATAAGGCCTGATAGGGATAATTTACAACAGTACGAATCAAGACAGAACTACAGATGTGTGAGTTACTACCTAATGATCCATTGCTATTGAACGCATAGAACCCTACAATGATACAGCAGAGAAGGAGGCCATTTGGCCTGTTGTATGTGTGTGTATGTGTCTGTGGCAGACTTTGGTAAAGCTTTCAAATTAATCTCACTCCCCTGCTATTTCCCTGTAGCCCTGTATTTTTTTTTTACTCTTCAAGTATTCATCAAATTCCCTTTTGAATGTTACCATTAAATCTGCTTCCATCACTCTTTCAGGCTGTACATTTCAAATCCTAACCAATTGTGTTGCTTCTGGTTCTTTTACCAATCACATTAAATCTGTGTCCTCTGGTTACCAACACTTTCGCCACTAGAAGCAATTTCTCCTTATTTAATCTATCAAACCATTCATGATCTTGAACACCTGTACAAAATTCTCCCTTTACTTTCTCTGCTCTAAGGAGAATAAGCCTATTCTCTGGCCTTTCCACATAACTGAAATCACTCCTCCCTGGTAACATTCTTGTGACCCTCTTCAGCACTCACTTCAAGGCCTTGACATCCTTGCTAAAATGTCGTGCCCAGAATTGATCACAATACATCAGCTTGGGCCTAACCAGTGTTTTATAAAGGTTTAGCATAACTTTCTTGCTTTTGTACTATTAATAAAGCCAAGGATCACATGTTTTTTGGAATAGCCTTCTCAAATTGTCCTTCAAAGTACCTTCATCCCCAGGCCTCTCTGCTCCAGCAATCCATTTAAAATTGCATCATTTAGTTCATTTTGTCACTCCACATTCTTTCTATCAAAATATATTACTTCACACTTCCCTGTGCTAAATTTCACCTACCATGTGTCTGCCTATTTTACCATTCTGCCTATATTTTCCTGAAATCTGTTACTATCCTTCTCATTGGTTACTACTTTTTCAAGTTTTGCATTATCAGCATACTTTGAAGTTATGCCCTGTATATACAAATCCAGGTTGTTAATATACATCAAAAAGAACAGTGGTCCGAAAACTGATCACTAGGTAATAACACTGTATTGTTCCCTCCAATCTGAAAATTAACTATTTAATGGGTTGCAGGAGCAGAGAGGCCTGGGGATGTATGTACTTTGAAGGACAAGTTGAGAAGGCTGTTAAAAAACATATGTGATCCTTGGCTTTATTAACTCATCAGTACTATCTGCTTTCTATCCCTTAGCCAATTTTGTATCCATGCTGCTACGGGCCTTTGGGCTTTAATTTTATTAACAATTCTATTATGTGGATCTTTGTCAAAAAGTCTTTTACAACTCAAGATACATATTCACCACATTACCCTCATCAACCCTCTCTGTTACTTCATCAAAAGCTTGAGCAAGTTAGTCAAACACAATTTACCTTTAACAAATCTGTTTTCCAAATGCCAATTAATTTTGTCTTAATTATTATCTCTCAAAGTTTCTTCACCACCAACATTAGACTGGTTGGCCTCTAGTTTCTGCATTTTCCCTCGACCCCATTTTTAAACGGCTGCTGACAACACTACCACTAGGTGGCGTTGCAGTGGCACATGCGCAAATGCAGCATGTGCCACTAAAACGTCACAGTCTGCGACTTTAGGCAGCTGCCAGGACTAAAGGTGGAGCTGCTCAAATAATCACACGAAGGCAACCTAACCTAAACACATGGCAGCACACAATGGCGGGAGGGAGAGAGCGAGCGAGCGGAGTGGGCCGGTGGCGGGGGGGAGACGAGCGGGCCGGGGATGGAGCAGAGCGGGCCAGGGACGAGGGGGGGGCGACGGAGAGGCCGAAAGAGTGGAGTGGCCAGAGAGAGCAGCGAGGGGGGAGGGGGAAGCGGAGCGGCCGGAGAGAGCAGCGAGCATGGGGGAGTGGAGCGGCCGGAGAGAGCAGCGAGGGGGGGAGCGGAGCGGCCGGAGACAGCAGCGAGGGGGGCAGCGGAGCGGCCGAAAGAGCGGAGGGGGAGGAGCGGAGCTTGACGCATGCGTGAATTTCTGTTGGATTTGCATTGCTGTATGCGTAAAGCACATGCGCAGAGGCCGACCAAGCGTGTTGCCCAAAGATGCACACGTCACGCGATGACATCATCGGCGTATGCGCTAACCAGTCCTGGCAAGCCGGAACGCAGCGCATGTGTAGAGAGCAGGAGCCCGTCTGCGCATGTGTGCACCTTGGCGCAGCCTGATGATGTCAGCGGCCTGCTGAGTTGTCAGGAATCACTTTGTTTTTAAACAGGGCAACATTTCCAATCCACTCCCATATCTAACGAGGATCAGAAGATTGAGACGAGAGCCTCCATAATTTCTTTCTTACTTCTCTTGGTAACCTAGGATGCATCCCATCCAGACTAGGTGACTTTTCTGCTATGAGGACTGCAAACTTTTAAGTACATCCTCTTTATTTTTATCTCACCCAATATCACTACTTACCTTTCCTTTACTGGTATATTGGCAGCATCCTCCTCTCTAGTGAAGGCAGGTGCAAAGAACTTATTTAGCACCCTAGCCAAGCCCCCTGCCACCACACAATGATGTCTTGTTTGGTTCCTAATCATCCCCACCCTTCCTTTGACTACCCTTTTACTATCTGTGATTATAAAAGACCTTAGGGTTCCTTTTTATGTTAGCCATTAACCTATGTTACATTCTCTTTGTCCCTCTTATTCCTTTCTTTGGAATCTACTGTGTACATTTTATATTCAGCTTTGTTTGTTGCTCTATTATGAACCTTACAAGTGTCATAAGCCTTTTTCTCTCTCACTTTAACCTCTGTCCTTTTAGTCATCCAGGCAGCTCTCGCTTGGGATGCTCTTCCTTCCCCCTCACAGAATGTGTCTACTCTGTACCTGAACATCTCCGCTTTGAAGGCCGTACGTTGTTCATTTACTGTTTTGCTTACCAATTTTTGATTCCACTCCACCTAGCCAGAACCCTTTTCATCTCAATGAATTTAGCCCCATTCCAGTTAAGTATTTTTATGCTTGATCGGACCTTGACTTTTTCGATAACTACTGTAAGCCTAATAATATTATGATCACTGTTCCCCAAATGCATTTCTATTGAAACATGGTCCACTTGCCCCACTTCACCCCCAGATCTAGATCCAACATTACTTCCTTCCTCATTGGGCTGGATCAAGAATATTCTCTTGTACACTTTTCAGGAATTTCTCCCCATCTTTGCCTTTTACACAGTTACTATCCCAGTCTATATTAGGATAATTGATGCCCTTCTTTATCACTACTCTATAGTTCTTACATTTTCTGAAATTTGCTCCTCTGTCTCCTTCCCACTATTTGATGGCATTTTGCAGAAACGTTTAGGGGGTGAAACTTGTCGGTATACTTACGGTATGCTCAATTCCTCAGGGCAGGCAGTGCCACAGGCTGCCACCTGCCTGACCCATGTGGCTTTGGTCAATGATATCAATGAAGAAAGCCACGTAGGTCATGCACGTTCAAAAAATTCCACTGAACCCTCTGTAAAAATAAAAGTTGTACAATTAAACATATTTTTTTTATTTAGTGAGTGGAAGACCAAACACATAATTTTCAGTGCAGTACTGAGAGACTGCTACATTGAGAGAGATTAAGAAGTGAATGACTAGCTATTGTGTCCTGTCAACAGGTTGAAGGTCTTAAAAGAAGTCTTCCTTAATCCGCGGTATCAGGCACACAGGTGTTATAGAATTAAAAGATGTTCCCCTTTATGGATAATCACTTTGGTGGATTTTGATGCACTGCTGTTTGCGGCTTGAGTAACTTAAGGTAGCAGGAAACTCGGTAAACAATTTTGAGATAATGCATCAGTGTTGGGCATTCAACAAGTTCTTTCATGAGTGTAAAAGAATCCCACAATGTATGTGGTATTTAGAGTTGGAAGTGTGAGTTAGGCAAAGATTGCTGGTCAGGAGGGTGGCGAATTGAGACAACGAATGAAATGAAAGTTTCTATTGATTATTCTTGTCAGCCCCTTCAAACTCATCAGGGGCCATGGTCACCCTGTTGAGAACCCCTGGCTCCTTAGATACACCAAGTAGTCTAATGGCTCTAACCAAATAGATTCTGCCTTTGGCCGCTCAACTATACCATCCCTCTCTAGCACTATAATAGTTCCTTTGATGAATACTACCACCATTTCAATTTTTTCTTTCCCTATCTTTCCTGAATATCTTGTAGCCAAAAAATATCAAATTTCCAATCTTAACCTTCTTTCAGCCAAGAATCTGTTATTGCCACAATATCATAATCCCATGTGGCGACTTGAGCCTGCAGTTCATCAACTTACCAGCCTAATTGCATTCACATACATGCACTCCAAGCCCATTTTAGACTGATTCACATTTGGCTCATTTCTGCTCTGTCTGATTTCTGAGCTATTCTTTGGTCTGTAAAGATGCAGCCACAGTCAATTTTGGTTAGTCAAAGCTTCTAAGTGCTACCTGACCAATCAAAACTGGTCATGATTTGACCAAAAGGATCCAGCAGGCTTTGCTAGAAGGCCTGATGTCAGAACTAAAGGCATCCTGTGATCAGCACAGTATGCATTCTGTGGAGGAAGGAAGTCAAATAACCTGATGATCAGCACAGGGTGTTGCTCGCAGGATCAAACTGTTGAGGTGCAACCTGCCTCCATGAACAGGCCCGTCCTATCTCGGAATTGATCCCAATGCCCCAAGAATCTGAAGCCCTTCCTCCTGTACATTTTGCCAGCAACACATAACCTCTTTTATCCTGCAATTCCTATAATCATTAACATGTTGCAATGGAAGTAATCCAGAGATCACTACTTTTGAGGTTCTGCTTTTTAACTGCCTCACTAACTCCTGAAAATCTGACTGCAGGACCTCTACCCTTTTCCTTCAGATGTTATTAGTTTCCGATGGATCACGACTTCTGTCTGTTCTCCATGCCCACTTAAAATGTTCTGCACCCTCTCAGCACTGTCATTTGCCCTAGAATCAGAGATGCAACCCACCTGTGGTATTCACATCGATAGTTGCAGAAAATCCATATACCCTTAGCTATCAAATCGCCAATGCCCACCACATTTATGCACTTTGCTGTGCCTCTCTGTGCCATGAATATGCTCGAGTCTGTATTCTGACAAGATGTCATGTAAGCTGTAATCTGTGAACTATAAAGAGTTAACCCCTTACAACGGGTTCAAACGTGAAAAAAAGTTCAGTTGTGAAACCACTTTACTGAGACAAAGTCGGAACAAGTTTATTAAGTTTTATTCAAACTGAAGCAATAAACTTGGGCAGTGATTTACAGTCTAATGCGGGCTATATACTTCCCGTATTAGTCCTGGACAAAGGGCATACATCTTTTCCTTGCAGGTTTTGGTCTTCAGTCTTCAGACTTCTCCTTCTCTCTTTTTCTCTCTCTCCTTAGCTTCTTGTTTCTTGTATTTTCCGCTGCACAGACTCGACTGGGAGGGTACCTTTCATCCTGGTTGTTATCCAATTAACCCCTCCCCGTGTCCAGTCATGCTCATCCCTATGGTGATTCACCAGAGCAGAAGGACACATACCCTATTATGGCATCATCATTCATCATCCAAGTATCGGTACATTTCTTTAGTTACTTATCTCTAGCAGCCTCCAGACATTCTGTGTTTTCAGCCAACACACGTCGTTAAAATCTGCAAGCTATTTGTCTGACACACATGGTTTGAAGCTTGGCATTACTTCCGGTAATTCCCCTACCTTGACTAGTTTATAGCCTGTCCTACTTATACATTTTAACCTAATAAACTAAAAAACTTTATAAAACACCCTTCCCACCCCACTCCCACCTCCAGCCAACTTTACGGCAATCGGGCGGTGGGTGGGGAGGGAAACGCCCACCCACCCGAGGCCAATCAAGGTCCTTAAGTGGCTACTTAATGGCCAGTTAAGGGCCCTTGCCTGCCTCCCTTTACCCATGGCAAGTGGGTGTGCTGGGAACGTGAAAGGCCGCCTAGTGATAGCTGTCGGCTTTTCCAGGGGTGGGGGGTGCTATGGCAGTCGGGCACAGGGTGCCAGATTGAGGGCTGCCTCCGCCTCCCAACCCACCCCCGGGACCCACGACATCCCCACTCCCCCCAAATGACTACCCTTGCCTCATAGCCATGACCGGTCAGCACCCCCAGCGAGGCCAGCCCAACTTACCTTAAGTACTGGCTCCATGGCTCGGCTGGGCTTCAGTCCCAGCAGTGGCCACCGCTCCTGGTGGCCCTGCTGGGACTAAGAGCTGCCGGTTTGCTGATTGGCCGGCAACTCACTAAGGCAGGACCTCCTTCCTCAAGCAGGTGGAAGTCCTGCCTGGGGACCCATAAAATGGGGATCGGATCCCCGGGCTAGGTGGAAGTGGTTCGTCGCTGACGTAAACTTCAGTGGCGAAGTCCCGTCTGCCTAAAGTAAAATCCAGCCTTCTAATTTGGTTGATGTCTACGGATACACGACACACCCACGCTAGTATGCATATGTGATATGCACATGCAAATAGAGACAGAAAAGAGCAGAAGAAAAATAAAGAGGAAAGGTTTGAGACAATATCTGAAGAGTTTGTTGCGGTTCTTCAAGCTCACTGTAGAGTCCTTTTGTAGGTTGATCTTGCTTTTCGTTGGGGCCCAGTATTCTTCTTAAACCTTGTTCACTGCAGCAGACTTTTCTCTCTTGGGGTTCATGTGCCTTCAGTGGATTTCGGTTCCATGAGAAAGAGATGGAAGCAGAGAGGAGCACAAAGCTTTCTCTCTTCAAACACTGTTTCTACAATTCAAAACTCTCAGTTTAAATTCTGCAACAGCCAGTTAGTCATGTGGCTAAACTGGTCTGACCATGTCTGTTCTGTGTATGGGGAGCAGGGAATAGCTCCTTTGTTCCAACACAGTCTGCTAGTAATGTGCAAAAATGTCCTTCCAGCCAGGGGCTTGGCAACTCCTTGTAAGAGGCCTTCTCTTCTTCCCAGCAACAATTTGAAATTTAATGTCCATGTGGCAAAATTAATGTGCCTCATTCTTGACAGGTGGAGGCCTGCATGACACCCACCTTAATTCAATATTCCTTAATAACCTTACCCAACATAAATCTATCTAACTGTCTTGAAGGCTCCACTTGTTCTAGAATCCATAGCCTTTTGGCGGAGAGATTTTTATTGTTTAGATCTGCTAAGAATCCAGCAATTTCACTAATTCTATGCAAAATTGTGATGATCTGGCAACAAATAACACTGCAAATAAATGGAAACATTTATGGAATCTGTTGTGGGATGCCAAATTACCTTCCACAGCTATAGCCCCACTTCACCTTTACAAATTAAATGCTTATAATTCATAAGAGAATAGAGACAAATAAGGTACACAAGTGAGAGAAACCAAAGCAGCTTTCAGAGCATCAAGAGATTAATGAAGAGGAAAATAATAGCACTTGCAATGGCTATGTTGGGCATCAGAGGGTCATTAAGAATCGTAAAGGGCCATTGAAAGGCAACTGAGCACATTCAAATGGACACCGAAGGTGTGGCAATGCAATTAAATGAGTACTTCACATCAGCCTTCACTCCTGTGAACAATACTCAATACCAGCTATGGGCTGCACAGTAGATAGGAAAATTGTAAATATTAAAATAGACAAAGATATCATATAGCACAGAATAAGGAACCTGAGGCTGGTTAAAGGGATGAGATATGTGCTTTGCAAGGTTTGAGTCTGTATCTTTCACAGCTCATGGAAGTCCATAATTGTTTCTTTAAATTGGAAGAATGCACATGTGGGTCTGGTTTTCAAAAGGACAGACAGATAAGATCCAGGGAACTACAAGCCCATTAGACAAATGTCAGTTAAAGAAAGATGCTTGGAGGGATTATAAGCGATGCTCTTTATAAACACCTAGACAGAGAAGGAGTCATCAGAAACACTGACCTGCCTTCCAGAATCAAAGGCTGTATCTTCTTAATTTGCTAGAATTCTTTGACGAAGTCACTACGATATTGGATGAGGATATCCCAATAGATATTGTCTATGTGGGTTTTTGGAAAGCCTTTGATCATAACTCACAATAGGTTAGTCCACAAGTCAGAACCTTATGGGCCCAGTGTGAAGTTGCTACAATGTTTTAAGAGTTAGCTGTGTTGCATAGACAGAAAGCAGTTATTAATAGATGTGAAGCTGCTTGGAGATTTCTTACCAATGGTGTACCCCATGTGCCAGTGATCGAGCCATTGCTTTTCTACTTGCTTCGCAAATGACTTAGATGTAAGTGTTTAATGAATAGTCCATGGTTTTACAGATCATATAAAAAGTTGATATAGTGCTAGGGCATTGAAGAAGAATACATTTCTGCATGCAATTTTTGATATATTGGAGGAATGGGTCAAACTCTGGCAAATAGTATTTAATCTACATAAGTACAACAGTATGCATTTGGGAAGGACCATCTCCGAGGATACATAAACTTTATATGGAGCAGAACTGAAATATGTAGAAAGAAAAAAGGCTCTTGGTGTTATAGTTCATAATTCACTAAAGGTATGTGATCCATGATGAGAAGCCAAAGCTGCAATGAGTAGAGTATTAACAGGACCATTTAGTATAATACAAAGCGCACCATTTTGTTCTTGTACAAGATCTTGATAAATTAAAGAAATCTAATACACAACTGTACAGAGCTCTGCATAAGGAAAACAAAGGCTTCGATTAGATTAGCAAAAAGGCTAATGAAAAAGAGGATCAAAGACAATTGTGGAAATAATGCAAACATTTTCATTTATGTGAAGAGACAGGGAACTGTCAAAGAGTGTATTGGGCCATTAAAGGATGTTAAAGGACAGGTTATAAAGTACTCATTGGGTATGGCGGAAATATTAATTGAGTAGTTTACAATGGACTTCACTCATGAAGATGACAGTGACTAGGAATAAAAGAGATCAGTTTCCTGCCTGCCCGCTAGACCTCATTCACACTTCCACTTCTCACCCAGAATGGGTGAGGCTTCTAGGTGGTTTTGTCAGAGGAAGGAGAGGGGGATTCCGGGCCAAAGGAAACCATAAAATTTCCTTCAGGTGAAGTATTTCCTCCTTAAATCTGATGCCTCTTCATCTTTCTTTCAGACATAGACCACTTCCTTAAATCCAGTCAGAGCCATTAGGAAATAGTGACCACAATATGAGAGTTGTATATTAAGTTTGAAAAAGATATAGTTTATTCTGAAACTAGGGTCTTAAATCTGAACAAAGGAAACTATGAAGGTATGAGGGGCAAGTTGGCTATGGTGGAGTGGGAAAATGCATTAAAAGATTTGATGGTAGACAGGCGATGGCTAATATTTAAAGATGTATTAAGTGGCTTGTAACAAATATACATCCCTCTAAGACACAAAAACCCAACAGAAAAGGTGAATCAGCCGTGACTGACAATGAAGTTAAGGATTACATTAGATAAAAGGAAGTGGCTTGTAAGAAAAAGTGTAAGCCTGAGGATTGGGAGCAATTGAGCATCCAACAAAGGAGGATCAAGAAACTGATAAAGGAAAGGAAAATAGATTATGAATGTAAGCTAGGTAGGAACATAAAGGCAGACTGTAAAAGCTTCTTTGGGTATGTGAAAAAGAAACGATTAGCAAGGACAAATATGGGTCTATTGCAGGCAGAGACAGGAGAGTTTGTGGTGGAGAATGAGGAAATGGTGAAGAGACTAATTAATTACATTGTGTCTGCCTTCATTTAGGAAGACACAGAAAACCTCGCCGAAATACTAGGGTACCAAAGGACTTGTAAAAATGAGGAACTGAAAGTAATTACTATCAATAAAGAGCGAGTACTTGAAAAATTAATTGGATTGAAAGTTGATAATTCCCCTGGACCATATGAGCTACATCCTGGAGTATTGAAGGAGGTGGCTATCGAGATCGTGGATGCAATGGTGGTTATCTTTCAAAATTTTATAAATTCTGGAAGGGTTCCTGAAGATTGGACAGTAGCAAATGTAACCCCACTATTTAAGAAGGGAGTGAGAGAAAAAAACAGAGAACTACTGACTTGTTTGATGTCAGTAGTAGAGAAAATGTTAGAATCTATTATAAAGAATGAGATAATTAGACACTTGGAAAATAATAGTAAGATTAGGCAGAATCAACATGGATTTAGGAAAGGGAAATCATGTTTGACAGACCTGTTGGAGTTTTTTGAGGATGTTACTTGTAGTGCAGGTAAAGGAGAATCAGTGGATGTGATGTATTTGGATTTTCAGCAGGCTTTTGATAAGGTCCCACACAGGAAGTTGTTAAACTAAATTAGAGCACATAGGATTGGGGTAATATACTGCAATGTTTTGAGAATTGGTTAACAGACATAAAGCAGAGAGTAGGAATAAATGGGTCATTCTCAGGATGGCAGGCTGTTGCTAGTGAGGTACTGCAAGGATCAGTGCTTGCTCCACTGCTGTTCACGATCTATATATATGATTTGGATGTAGGGACCAATTGCAAGATTTCCAAATTTGAACATGACACAAAACTTGGAGGGAATGTAAGTTGTGAGGAAGATGCAAGGAAGCTTCAAGGGGTTTTGGACAGGTAAAGTGAATAGGCAAGAACATGGCAGATGGAATATAATGTGAATAAGTGTGAAGTGATCCACATTGGTACAAAAAACAGAAAGGCAGTGTATTTCTTAAATGGAGAGAGGTTGGGAAGTGTTGATATCCAAAGAGACTTGGGGGTCCTTGTTCATGATGCAGGTGCAGCAAGCAATTAAGAAGGCAAATGGTATGTTGGCCTTCAGTGCAAGGAGATTTGAGTACAGGAGTAAAGATATCTTGCTGCAATTTTATAAAGCCTTGGTGAGACCGCACCTGGAGTATTGCGTACAGTTTTGGTCTCCTTATCTAAGGAAGGATATACTTGCCATAGAAGGAGTAGAACAGTATTCACCGCACTAATCCCTGGGATGGCAGGATTGTCTTATGAGGAGAGATTGCAGAAATCGGGCCTGTATTCTCTCCAGTTTTGAAGAATGAGAGGTGATCTCATTGAAACTTACAAAATTCTTGCAGGGTGTGACAGGGTAGATGTGGATAAGATTTTCATCAGTCTGGTGACACTAGAACATGGGGACACAGTCTCCGAGTAAGGGGGAGGTCATTTAAAACTGAGATGAGGAGGAATTTCTTTACTCAGAGGTTGGTGAATCGGTGAATCTGTGGAATTATCCAGCCTAGAGGGCTGTGGAAGCTCAATCATTGAGCATGTTCAAGACAGAAATCAATAGATTTCTGAATATTAACAGCATCAAGGAATATGGGGATAGTGGGGAAAAATGGAGTAGAGTTAGATGATCAGCCACGATCTGTTTGAATGGCGGAGCAGTCTTGACGGGCCAAATGGCCTACTCCTGTATCCGATGATCCTATAATCCTATACCTTTTGATCAAGTATTTGGTCACCCCTCTTAATTGTTACTCTCCAGAAAGCCTAGTTCCGAAGAAGGGTCACAGCCCTGAAACGTTAACTCTGCTCTCTCCACAGATGCTGCCAGACCTGCTGAGTATTTCCAGCATTTCTTGTTTTTATATATAATAACTTCTTAGTCTCAGGTAAGGGTGAATCAGGGTAAGTACACGAGGAAGAAAGGAATAGGATATGTTTATTGGGCTTGATGAACTAGGGTGGGAGGTGTAACATGTGCGTAAACATTACCATAGACCAGTTGAGCTGAACGGTCTGTTTTTATGCTGTAACGGCTATGTAATCTTGTTTTAGATAGAACTAAGAACTTGAAAATAGATTCAGCAGCCAGGCTGAATGATGTCCACCCGTGCAGCCTCAGGAAAATAGGACATGTGCTGTGTAAGGCCCAAACCTGTATTTTTAAATAGCTCACTTCACTCTGGATGGTTTCCGAAGACTGAAAGGAGGCTAATGGATTTCCCATCTTTAAAAAAAATGTGACAAGGCAACAAAAAGACCATTAGCTTGCCGTCAGTAATAAGAAATACGTTTGAGGGAGCAGAGTAGGACCACACAACATGGCTTTCTAAAAAGGTCATGTCTCACAAATTTATTGTATTTTTGAAGACGTTACGAAGATGGTAGATACAGAAAACATTGTCTACTTAGATTTCTCAAAACCTTTTGATAAGGCACTGCACAAGTGCCTTCTCTGCAAGATTAAAGTCTCTGGTATTAGTGGTAATATATTAAACTGGATTGAGAACTGGTTGTAAGAATGTGGGCAGAAATCTGGATGAATTTGGATTTTTCTGGAGACCAATCACCAGTGGTGTTCTGCAGGAACTGGTGCTGGGATCGTTGCTCTTTACTATTTTTATATGAGCTGGATATATGTGTTGGGGGCATGATCTGAAGATTTGCAGATGGTAAGATATGTGCAAGTGCTAGTACTGTGGATGATGCTCAACTGCTTCGTCAGATATTAATGTTTTGGGAGGTTGAGTTCATGAATTGAATGTGATGTTTGATTTGCTTTAGTACAGTGTTATAGATGTGTGCAGGGCAAATGCTCAACATTTATACACCCTTCAGGGAAATCCATTAAACAAGGTGGAGAAAGATGATGATATGGGTGTTCTAGATCATAAATCTCTCAACTTACAGGCACAATGCTGTGAAGCATTAGCTAGAACAAATAGGACGTTGGGGTTGTTATGACCAAGGCAGGAGGAGTGCACTATTTCTTCTAACCCCACTTCTCCACAGGTCATAGCATATTAGTAAAGTTTCCCACCTACCAGAAAAATAGCCATATTAATCAATTTATTTATCCCCAGAATAAAGCACGCCAAACCAGGTTTCTTTAAACATCAACAAAATTAACTATTTATTAATAAACTAAGTTTTAAATGATAATGAGATGAATCTATGTGTATGAAAAGATTTCATAACTCCTTAATCTTTCTAAACCTCATGCACACACATACGTTCAATTACCAACAGTTAACCAGAGAAAACAAAAATATTAATTTTACAACAGTTTCTTAGGAATAATAAAACAACTGGGTTGTAACTTCCGGTAGTATTTTCCTGGATCATGAGGTGTCCCATAGTTGAATAGTCAGATGTCACTCAATGTCTCTCCAGGTGAAATTAATGAACAGCCTATGGTGGGTAGGCATTCAATGTAGTTTGTCTGCAGCAGGCATCACACAGATCTTTCAGCAACAGGTTGTATCAACAGGTCTATTTAAATTTTAAAGTAGCAGTCTAATAGTGGAAACCTTTATAAGAGTTCAGGAACTTTTATAACACAAAGGTTAACAGGACTTACTCTCAGCAAAGGAGACTGCTCCACAGAGCACAGCAACTATAGAACTCACTCTTCAGGCATGGCTTCCTGACTGGAGGCAACAGCAACCTGCCACACCTGAAACAGGAGGCTTCCTTTCTCCAAAGCAGTGTTTCTCCACAGAGTGTAGCAATTCCTCTTTTCTCTGGGTCTCTTCCTCTCTTCAGGCATGTCAAAACCTCACATTAAATGGAGCACTTTTTTCCTTGAAATGCAAAGCTCATTTTCAGAGACAATAGGTCTTTTTCTCTGGTCTATCAGCAAATCACAGTTCCAGCCACTGCTCGCTTTTCTGTTTCCCTCTGCAGAACTGAAACAAAAATATTTCCACAGAAGTCATAAGATTTTTATAAAATCTTCCTGTTGCTTTGATACAAATTGCCTTGCAGCCTACACTCCAAATACCAATGTCAACATTCAGTCACTGTTCACAGAAAATAGCAACAGGTCTCAAAGGCACACAGACCTCTTAGCTTTTAAAGAAAACAAAACACTTATGATATATCTAAATTTTCCCACTTATCAATACGGTCAGTCATATACTTTATGTTTCTGCAATAAACTATAAAATTATTAGGTAATTATAAAACAAGTCTTAACCAGTAATGGAGTAAAGCATAAACACACAGATTGAAATATAAAAGTTCCCTTTTAACTTAGACCACACACACACACACACACACACACACACACACACACACACACACACACACACACACACACACACACACACACACACACACACACACACACACACCGGTTAACCGGAAAAATAAAAGGGATTTTTGTTTGAGCTCTGTTCTAAAAAAAAAAGACCAAAAAAACCCTTTGGCTGAATATTTGCTCATTCTTGAAGACAAAAAAGAAGATATGGACAGATGTCTTTTGTTTTGGTTTGGCATCCCAAATGCGTATTGTCACTGGGATCTTCCGAGAAAAGTACTTTCCAGGGAATGTTGAAGATCAGTTTGGGTAGGCTTTCCAAGAAATACAGCAACAGAGGTTTCAGACAAGCTTTACAGCAGAAATGCGGCAACAGGGGTTTCAGTTCCCACACATTCGATTTTAATACAGGAGGAAAGAGGAGATTGACACACTGTACATTTCGGGCTTCTTTCAAAGGGAGTGAAAGAGACGAGCTGGGTTTCCTTGGCAGGCAAAAACCAACCGTATTCCAAGCAATTTACACTTCAATGCATTGTCCAAAGCGAAACCAAGGCTGAAATTTTATGCCCGCCCCCTCCTCAAAGAGTGGGATGGTGATGGGGGAGAGGGGTGGGGTGTAAAATGGAGTAGGAGGCTCTGGGGGCCCTTCCTGACCTGTTTCCGCTGCCACTTCACACAAGGTGGCGGTGGTGAAAAACGGCCTGCCCGCCCCAGGCCAATCAGGCCCTTAAGTGGCCAGTTAATAGCCACTTAAGGGCCTCCGCCGGCCACCACGGGAATTTTACCCCTGGCTGGCAGTGGCCCAGGCCTCAGAAAAGCCACTTGTTAAAAGTTGCTGGCTTTCTGACGGCCTGGGAGGGGGCCCCTCCTGATCAGGCACCCTTTGCTCGACGGAG